>NC_068915.1:4242424-4545454 GCF_023091745.1 Budorcas taxicolor | reverse complement strand
ATTTTTTCAGTTGTAAGTGACAAAAAAATGCAAGTAGCTTAAGCAAAATTGAATTTATTGAGACATGTATTTGAGCATTCCAGGGGCTGATTTCTTTCAGTGAGTCTTCATCCAGGTCTAGTTTCTCCTTTTTTTGTTTGTGCCTTCACTTCCTCAGTGAACATTATTCTTAAGTAACCGTTTATCTTATTCACAGGATGGCTGCACAAGCACTTGTCCTGAATCCAGCAAGAAAGTCAAAGCTTTTTCTGTTTCACAGTCAGTGAAACTTCCAGTCCTAGGACTGACTCTCATTGGCCAGAATGGGACTGTATGCCCATCCCTAGACTCATCATTGTGGTTAACAGTAGTCATAGAACGTTACTGGAGTTGTGAGTAGGAACAGTTCCAGTCAAATACCATAATCTAAGCTGGAGAAAGAGTGATTTGCCAAAGAAAATTTTTTTTGCCATAAAAAAGAATGAATGTTTTCAATATGGCAAAACCTACGAACAATGAATGCCCACCTCAGGGTTTTTATATTTTTCAATTACTGCTGTCACAAGGAAAGAAACATACTGATATCCATAATATTTCTATATTATAGAAATAATTAATATACTCAGGTGGGAGGTGGGAGAGAAAGAACTGTAGCATACACCACAACTCTTCAATGGTATAGGTGTCAGGGTAGGGCAGGAGTATTAAAATATGGAACTCAGTATTTGGAAAAAATGAAACAAAACAAATCCCGTAAATATGGGCCTCATAACCAGACTGGGAAAGCCCTCAGCAGACCCAACCACGAGAACAGAGCACAGGGCAGACCGCAGGACTCATCTCTTTATCCCCCACAGGCAGGGTTCCTACTGGTCAACTGAAGATTTAATAACTTACTGAAAAAAAAAAAAAGCTCCAATACTTTGGCCACCTGATGCAGAGCTGACTCATTGGAAAAAAACCCGGATGCTGGGAAAGATTAAGGGCAAGATGATAAGGGGGCAGCACAGGATGAGGTGGTCAGATGGCATCACTGACTCAATGGACATGAGTTTGAGCAAACTACAGGAGATAGCAAAGGACGGGGAAGCCTGGTGAGCTGCAGCCCATGAGGTCACAAAGAGTTGGACACAACTTAGCGACTGAACAACGGCAACTAAAAAATACTGTCACATTTACTTACATATTTATGGTCATTTAGATTCTGGTATCCAGAGTGGGCAAAACCAGGTAAACAACCCACCCGCTCCTTACTTTGACAGAGATCTGTCTATATGTACCCATGCTACAGGAGGATGCAGAAACTAAGTCCTAAGTCAACAACAGAAGGCAGAGCAGGACAAATTGCCAGATAAATGTGCTACAGGCAAAGATGCTTTTAGAGTTGGGAGAGAAATCAATTCAAGCCTAGCTCTTCAGAAAGAAATACAACCAATTTTGTCCTTCCCATAATGAAGATGACACAGGAAAAATAAAAATATGTGCTTTTACTTCCTTTCTTCCCCTGGTAAACAGTTACATGAAGTGACTCAACCACATATTTTTACTTTGTCTCTCTTGTGACACAGGCATGTACTGATGAAAGGACACGTATGTTATCTATAATCATGGAAACACAAAGCTTTAATCAGTTCCCTGGCACTCTTAAGAGGTAACATTTCTTGTACCCAGTTCTGTAAGCCTCAGTGAGATTTCATTCTCAGAAGACCTTATTATGAGCAAGGCCAGAGCCCAAAGGGGAGAAGCATTTTTCCCCATCTACCCCAAGGCAGGTGGTGAGGGAAAGAGGCTGTCTGGAAACTCAGCTACATCAAATTGTCAGCTGCAACACTGATGTCAGACAACCCTCAATTCTCTATCTCACTTGTTCTCAAAAATCTGTCTTACCAATGTCTTCTGGGCCACAACTAACACTTCTTAACTTCTAACCTCCTCCTGTATCCACTCTGTACTTGATGACAGAGGGGTAGCGTTTCATACCTACTCATTCCTTTATACACCTTTATCAGTTCTCCACTTCCTTCCTATCTGTTTTCTTCTGCTTTATCATCATTTTTTCCCTTATTAAAAATAGAACAGCTGTTACATTTTCAGGAAAACCCCTCTTAATTTATTGTTCTTTCTGTTCACCTTCTCTGCTGATCTGAATTTCCCAGATAATGCTATTTACTCTTTGACCTGGTTACAAAATGTTACTAGATCCTGCTGCCTCTGTTGACCACTAAAACTTGTGAGGCTTTGCTTTAATCTGGCCCACTTTGTCACACAGAAACTCTTTCAATCATGTCCTATCGACACATTCCCCATAGCTGACTGTTCTAGACAATTTCTACACAGTCTATCCATCCAAGCACTATTTGTTACTCATAGTAGAGGCCTTTCCTTTAAAACCATCTTATTAGAATTTCTACAAAGTTCTCCCTCATCAACTGCAGGAACCTAAATTTGCACTTCTTTCCTTATGTACACACAGCGTTCTTTCTTCCCCTGGTCATTCCACCCCACATCTACTCTAAGTACTTCAGATGTGAGTTACCGTTTCTCTCCTGTCTCCTTGATTACTCCAAGACCTTCTACAAATTTCTGTATTAATATTCTATCTCTCATTTAACACATCCTTTGCTGTCTAGTGTTGTCTAAACCTCCAGACAGGAATCCTAACTCTTACTGCCATATCTTACAGTTTACACTTAACTGGGCTGTATCTTAAAGTATAAATTATTTTTTACAGATATAAATATTTTAGTTTGGGCAAATTTTATAAATTATGGTTTTATCACATTTCTGAAAATTTAGAAAATGGCCACTAGTAAAGTTATGAGCATGTACTTATATTCAAGATGATAAGTTAGTTTTTTTTTTTTTGAAGACCTAGACTATTTTATGGACAGAGTCAGCAATAACTAGAATTAACTATCTTGCATATGCAAATTTGGCATATAGAAGTCATTCAACAAGTAGATATTGGATAGATACATAAATGGATAAGGTAAAAATGTGTGTGGGTTCATCCTCACTGAAAAAAGGAATTCAGCCGACATCATAGTGAGATGGCCAGATTTGGTTGAGAATAAAAGGAACAACCCAGGATGGCATGTCTCAACTGGGGCACTTATCTGCCCCTGTAACACATTCTTTCTGCAAACTCACTAACAGGGTCTTTTAGGTTCTCTGCATATTACTAACCAAGATCTCTAATACTTTAACAGGGAAATAAACTCAAAGGATAAATTAAGGAGACATCTAAAAAACACAGCTACTATTAGAGGAAGATAATAGACTGAAAAATCTATGCAGTAATACAAAATAAATGGAATGAGGAGATCAAGAATTTAAAATACAGCATTGTAAGTATCCTTCAAGAAATGTTAAGGAAGATTTTGGTGACATGAAAAGGAAATCTAGTAGTTGCAATGAAAAGTCAAGTGGATACATTGCAAATAAAAAAATATAAAATTTAAAATAAAAGTATTGTAAAGCAGAGTAGATTTAGAGCAAGAATGAATTAAGGAGCAGGAATATTAAGAAACTCTCTGAGAAGGACATCAAGGAAGTTTTAATGATTGAAAAAAATCATTAATTGAAACTTCAATGAGAAGGAGAATAGAAGTGTCAAATACATACAGTAGAAATCCCAGAAGGAAAAATAAATAGAGGAAAGGAAATACTTGAAGAAATAGTAACTGGAACTTTTCAAAAATATAATTAGAAACCTCAGACTGAAAGTACTCCAACGGTACAAAAAAAAAAAAAACAAAAAACATGTAAACACATGATAGTGAAATTTCATAGGATCAAAGGGTTGAAGAACTATCCTTAAAATACCAAAGAGAAAGAGGGTATGTCAGACTTACATCAGAATTCTGAACAGTCATACTGGGAATCAGAGCCAAAACATTATAGGCTTAAATGTATTGAAGGAAATGAACTTAGACCTTAGACCTTTTCCATCCAGCAAAGCACGATTTAAATATGAAAGTGTGACTATCAAATGTTCAGGGACACATGTACTGGATATCTTGTTTGCCCACTGTGAATCATCTACCCTGCATCACTTTGCCCAGTGCTTGGATCAAGGGGCTCCCTAGGCATTTGATTCTGTTGAGGAACAGAGACCACTTATAGATCAAAGAGAGGGAGAATCAGGTCACTTATAAAGAGTCACAGGGCCTCCCATGAGGGCAGCATGGGCTTCATGCTTCTGCCCAAAGTCATAGCTCCAATTCAGTTTCTATTCCCACATAGCTTTCTCCCTCTATCTCTCAGTTTCTTCTTTTCCTTCTTCTGCTACTCCTTTTCTCCCTCCTCTTCTTTGTTTTTCTCTTGCTTCTTGTCATCCCTCCAGGCCCAGGGATAGGAAGAGTGCCTTGCTTTTAGCAGCTGGTACTGCACTAATCCCTGTTTTTATGAGGCCCGTTCACTCCTTTGTGAATGGTCCATTTGTTAATCTCACCTCAAGGTGCTTGGTTTGAATGTGCCATCTGTCTCCAAACAGCACTCCAAATGATAAACATATCCTCGCTGAGGTTGCCATACAAGCATCCTTTAGAAAACACTTTTGCAGAAAGTTTTGCAGAGGCTCTTATTAAATATATGGGAAATAAGGTAGAGTAAATTATCTGTTTTTAATCTCAGGAATCTATTTCTTAATTCCCCAATGTTTTATTAATCCAATTGTTCTTTTTCACAGCATGCTTGTTTTTTATTTTATAAAAGAGATATTTTCTTAAATCTTTATGAGAATAGTAGTTAATTAAATTTATGTCCAAGTTCTCTTTTGTTACGTTGTATTTATTCAATTATTCTAGAGTTAGTTTTCTACTTATCTTAACCTTATTCTTTTACTTTTCAGTTTTTTTTAGAATGTCTAACAATCCTTTAAGAATGCAGAAATGTGAACTGACCAAGAGCTCTGTGGAACATGGGATGGTAATTGGGTGTGGATTCAGTCATTATGGTTGGCCATTCTAGCATTCCAGAACACTGCAGTTTCTGTCAATATTAACACTAAATGCTGTGGTTCACCTCTAATTTCTCTCAAGAGGAAACCTGTGCATCTGTGTGTGCGTGCATGTGTGTTTGTGGAGGGAGGAAGTGCCAAGGCTTGAGGGGTAAATAACTTCCTGACTGCAGCCATGAAATTAAAAGACGCTTACTCCTTGGAAGAAAAGCTATGACCAACCTAGATAGCATATTCAAAAGCAGAGACATTACTTTGCCGACTAAGGTCCGTCTAGTCAAGGCTATGGTGTTTCCTGTGGTCATGTATGGATATGAGAGTTGTACTGTGAAGCAGGCTGAGTGCCGAAGAATTGATGCTTTTGAACTGTGGTATTGGAGAAGACTCTTGAGAGTCCCTCGGACGGCAAGGAGATCCAACCAGTCCATTCTGAAGGAGATCAGCCCTGGGATTTCTTTGGAAGGAATGATGCTAAAGGTGAAACTCCAGTACTTTGGCCACCTCATGAGAGGAGTTGACTCATTGGGAAAGACTCTGATGCTGGGAGGGATTGGGGGCAGGAGGAGAAGGGGATGACGGAGGATGAGATGGCTGGATGGCATCACTGACTCAATGGACGTGAGTCTGAGTGAACTTCAGGAGTTGGTGATGGACAGGGAGGCCTGGCGTGCTGCGATTCATGGGGTCGCAAAGTGTCTGACACGACTGAGCGACTGAACTGAACTGAACTGAACTGATGCCCATTCTGTCCATGGTGAGTGCTAGAGTGGACTGGGGTGGCTAACTGTTCTGTAGACAAGCCATCAGTGAATCTGCCCTCTTCACCCATTCTTTCTCTCACTCTCCAATTCAGATACTATCTAAGATTTCCCGAGTCTCTCTAGGATTCTGCTGAAGAGACTAATTCTTGCTCCTGTGGTCTTCTCCGAGTTTATCCTAATCTTTGACTTCCACTGTTTTTCTTCTTACTTATGTTATTGATCCAGGTTCATTTGCTTGATGTGCAGCGAGCCAAACTCTGAGACACTGAGATTTGCAGCAGTGCATGCTTGCGGGCTCAGTTGCTTCACTCATGTCTGACACATTGCGAACCCTGGGATTTCTCAGGCAAGAATACTGGAGTGGGTTACCATACCCTCCTCCAGGGGATCTTCTCGACCTAGGGATCAAATCCACTTCTCCTGCTTCGCCTACATTTCAGGCATATTCTTTACCACTGAGCCACCAGGGAAGCCTGAAGTTTGCAGCAGAGAAAGGGTTTATACCCAAAGCAGATGAGTGAGGAGACAGGAGAACAACTCTCAAATCTACCTCCCTGAAGGTGAGAGGCTTAGAACATTCATGGCTAAAGCTGAGGAGTGAGAAGTGTGGGGAAAGCTGACTAGAAACAAGAAAAAGGAAAGGTGATCATCCTTCTATGCAGGAGCAACTAAGCTAAATGCTTCTCTATAGAGTGCACTTTCTGAAAAATGTCCTGAAGATGGAGTTTTTGGCCCTCTGATGTTAAAAGGTCACCGAGGACACTCACACGTGCCCAGATGGAGGGCTAGTGGCCCAGTCTTAAATGGCTGGAGCTCAAACTAGACACAGCTGACTCCAAGTCCCTGGAAAATAACTCAGGCAAACATGTTACTGTTTAGGCTAGGGGACATTTGGAGGATATGCAAGCTTTATAAAAACATACAGCAAGCTTGATCAGGGAAGACAGTTACAGTTTGTTATTAATTAAGCAAGTTACAGTAAATGGATCTAACTGATGACTATTCTTGGCTTCAACATGATGTTCATAATCAGCAGCCTATTTTTGTTTTCAAGAAATGTATTGACAATTCTCGTTCACAGTGACTATTCTCTTTTTCTTTATTGTTGTGGATTTACACACTTTGTTTTCTTTCATTGTCACTCTGGTCGGATCTTGGGAGAAAAAATAAATACGTTTCAACAGTCTACTATCTTAAGAAATTATTCCTTAATTAGCTTTTAAACCACTAATGTTGGTGGAGTCTAGAGTCTGTCACGCTTAAATGCCCACTCCCTACAGAGAATGAATGTAAATTGAAGGTTTCTTGGATGTTCTTTTCCCTTGTGATCTCCCCCTTTTAATTGCCTTTGCCAATTCATTAAAAGTTAATTTAAAAAATCGCTTCTTCATATCTATTTTCTAGGTTTTGCCAAGCTAACATTTTATAAGCATGTCAGGAGTCAAGAGATCTGGCAGAGTGACCAGAAGCCAAAGGAGTCGGAACAGTAGCATTTCCCCATACCATCTTGTGGGGTACTGCATTCATATAGCAGCATTTTGATCTTATTTTATCTCATTTCTCTCTGATTTTCTTCTTGTATAGAGAACTCGTATTCTTGGTTCTGGAAAATGAGGTTTTGCTGAGCAAGAGGAAAAGGAATTTGAGATCTAAGCTAGTAAAACTCTGTATGTTTTAAAAATATATAGATTCAACTGATTTTTATGACTCTCCCCACCCACCCCACCCCCCATTCTCTAATTTGCCACCCAACTCTTTTAAGCCTCATCTGATTCAGAATAGAAATGCTTTTGCTGATCCCAAAATGGAAAGAAGGTGTCTAGGTCTAACACACAGTAAGAGCTCTAAAAATATTTGTTGACTCAGTTCTCTGGTGGTGAACAACACTTTTTAATAGGTGGGTCTGTTTTTGTTTCAACACTTCGAGTCATAGCCTTCAGTGTCAGATTCTTGATCTCTGAAGAAGACTTAGCTTTGGGACCAAGGACCAGGTTTGATCACTCAAGAGCTTTCGTGTGGCAGAGTTTTATTAAGGTATGAAAAGGGAGAGGGAAAGGTTCTGACATGGACATCAGAAGGGGGATGGAGAGTGCCACCCTCTGTAGTGTTGGCAAGGGAGTTATAGACTTTTTTCGTTAGTTATTACAACAAATCAAAAGAATGTCTCAAGGTTGTGAAGACCTTACTACACTCACACCCATAATTTACATTCTAGTGAAGCCGCTCAGTCGTGTCCGACTCTTTGTAACCCCAGAGACGGTAGCCTACCAGGCTCTTCCGTCCATGGGATTTTCCAGACAAGAGTACTGGAGTGGGTTGCCATTTCCTTCTCCAGAGAATCTCCCCAACCCAGGGATCAAACCCAGGTCTCCCGCATTGTAGGCAGACGCTTTACTGAGCCACCAGGGAAGCCTAATTTACATTCTAAGATAACAGGATTAGCCAGAAGGTTTTCAGGAAGGAGAAACTGTCTTCAAGCAGGATACATTGCTGTTATATAATCCTTAGTACAGAGTTTAAACTGAGTTGTTTGTTGTGTAATCAGCAGTTCTGGGCTTAAAGAAAAAAACGTTTTATGTGACTAAGACTAAGGTATGTAGAGAAAAAAAGACGTTTGTCCTTTTCACCTCCTTGAGAATTCCAGACCCTTATCTCTGCTTTAAAAGCCCCAGACCCCTTTCTCCTCCTCAAGGACCCTGGACTTCTTATCAACCTGCCTAGGAACTGACTCTCTCATTCCCCCCCCACCCCCCTTTTCTTTAGGAGAATTATGTTGCCGAGGAAAAGGGGCATTGTTTTCATTCCATAACTACTTCCTGCTGTTGAGAGGCATTGTCCCTAAATTGTTGAGGCCACATATTCTGCTCACCTTCATATAGGGGGTCTCTGATCCAGGGGCCACAAATAATAGTTGGAGGAGTCTGTGGCAGTCGTAGGAGCCTGGACAACCCTTTGTAACTTAAAAGCTTTCAAACAGTTAGAAACAAACCGAGCTACACAGTTTGGAGTAAAGAGTAAAAACAGAACAATTAGAATTGTTACGATTAAGATAGTTTTTCACCATGGGGAGCTAGTTAACATTTCCCAAAGTGCGGTGACTGAGGCTTCAGGAGAATGCATAGCATGAATCATCTTGCTTATGTGTTTAGTAAAGTGAGTAACATTAGTACTCATATCTGGTAGATATGTACAACATTGGGTATGAATAATAATAGCACAAGTTCCTTCTTGTGTGGCTGTTAGAACATCTAAGGCTAATCTGTTTTGTAAAACCACCCTTCTAATTTGCATTTGTTTAGCATTAAGAGCCTAATTTTGAAAATCTTGTGAAGTCTGATAAGTAAACTTAGAGCATCAACTCGTAGCATAATGTCTGTAGTTCCCAGAGAGGGAATGAATATTGCTGCCAGATAATCATACCAGTGAAATACAGACCTTGTCCAGTGAGTTTTAAGGTGTGGCAGACTAGCAGGCTTCTCTGAAAGCTCTGGAAATGTGAAGCCATGAGTAAAAGGTAAACCTAGGGAGCATCTCCCTATCCAGGCAGAGGGGAAGCCATGCCCATAGGTAAGAGCCACATTTGGAGCAGACCAGCATGACTGAAGGATCCAGTCCCAATCCAATCAGTGCCTGGCCAGGCAAAAGGAGGACCTGAACTGGGATTGGAAAACACAGGAATGATTACATTGAATATTTCTTGAGGCAAGAACCCCAGTTGTTTCCAATCATTATAATTGTCAGCTAACTTCTGGGTATGGCTCTGTTGTTCCCAGCATATGGGAGCATTAGATAGTAGGCATCCATTTTCAGGAGTTAGCCATATGATCTCATCTCATATCTCATAAACATCAGGTAGGAAACCAGCAGATCTAGACCCTTTTACCTTCTTATGTGCAGCAAAATAGTCATTAAACCAAGATAATGTGTATAATCAAAGTTGAAATTCACATTATGTCCATCGTTAAGGTACAAAGTGTTACACCAGTCCTTCTTAGGACTGCTAGATGTCATCAGATTAAAGTGATTTTTGTTGGTGAAGATATTGACAGAGTTGAAGAAGGTCTTTTCCTCAAAGTGGAGGAACCCACCATGGAAAGTCTTCAGTTGATAAGGAGAGGGAGCACTCTGCAGACCCAGCAATTATATGATTATGGAATGCAGTGTAAGAATGAGCTCAGGACAAGAAGGCATTGTCTTGAGGGTCAAATGGCAGGCTCAGGACTTTTGGGGTCAGCAGACGCAAGCCCACATAGATTCTCAGGGCCATCTCAGTTCCTGGCTCAAACACTAGCTGTTTGACTCAAAGGCTGGGTCAGGAGCTAACCTCCTGGTAATGTCTTTTTGAAAAGGCTGAAAGCTGAGTCACAGTTAATTCTACGGTTTCAAGGTCTATAACAATGTCTGTGCATAAAACAATCTGTCAGACTATTCTGAGGGGGTAGTTTGAGCCCTCATTAAAGCTATGGGTAGAACTGTGAACCAATTGTCTTGTGTTTCCTGAGTTAGCTTACATGGATGTCTTTTAATAACGTCTTTAGCCTTTTCAACTTTTTTTGAAGATTGGTGTCTCCAGGAACAGTATAAGTGATATTTTATTCCTAGAGCTTTTGACACCCCTTGAGTTACAGCAGCTTTAAAGACAGAGCCATTGTTACTCTGAAATTTAGAGTTTAAGATCCCACTTTCATCATGAGAAGTCAGTACAGTAAGATTTTGTCCATTAGCAAACTTATGAGTTCTCAGTTCAGTTTAGTTCAGTTCAGTCGCTCAGTCGTGTCCGACTCTTTGCGACCCCATGAATCGCAGCATGCCAGGCCTCCCTGTCTATTACCAGCTCCCGGAGTTCACTCAGACTCACATCCATCGAGTCAGTGATGCCATCCAGCCATCTCATCCTCTGTCGTCCGCTTCTCCTCCTGCCCCCAATCCCTCCCATCATCAGAGTCTTTTCCAATGAGTCAACTCTTCGCATGAGGTAGCCAAAGTACCGGAGTTTCAGCTTTAGCATCATTACCGCCAAAGAAATCCCAGGGCTGATCTCCTTCAGAATGGACTGGTTGGATCTCCTTTATGAGCTTTAGACAATAGCAAAACAACAGTAGTAATTACCCTTACGGAATGTGGCTATAGCCTTTTTTTCAGTAAGGAACCAAATGCGGATCCTGTGGGCAAGCTCAAAGTTGGAGCCTGCAAGAGAGCAGTATGAAGAACCTTAAAAGTTTCTGAGTCTTTGAGGACCAAACCAGTTTGTTGGTTTGGGCCTGCTGAGTCTCAGTTATGTTTATATAAAGGCTAGCAATTTCCCCATAACCCAGAATCCAAATGTGGTAATAGCCTATAATGCCCAAGAATCCTCTCAATTGTCTTAAAATCATAGAAGGAGGATGATTTAGTATAGGTTTAACTCTAGAAAGCATTCTTCCATTTATCATTTGACATTTTTATACCCAAAATAGCAGTGTTGCATAGACTGTTACAGGGAATTAATAGCCCTTGTTTCTTTAAATTTTCAATGATGGGTTTTAACCCTTCCTTAACCTCAGGTTTTAATGGATACTGCTTTTGATGTGGAAATAGGTGAGAGTCTTTGAGTTTGATAATGACGGGAACAGCATTTTGTGCTTGACCCACAGTTTTTCCATCAGCCACACTTTAGGATTTGCATTTTGTTCCATTAGAAAAAGCAAGTTCCATATTCATGAAAACAGAGGCCTGGACCTTGCTCATTATATCCCTCCCCAGAAGGAGTGTGGGAGACTCTGACAGAATCATAAACTCATGAGAAAACAGCACAGAGTCCCAGTTGCAGCTTAAAGGATGCCTGAAATAACAGCATTGGGCTCATCCAGACAGCCCAATTTCAGTAGTGGATTGGGAGGAAAGTAGACCAGGGGCTTTAGTGAGCAGAAAGTTGCCCCAGTGTCCAAAAGAGATCGACTGATTGGCCCCCCAGAGTTATTAATACCTGGGGGTTCTCAGGTGTTATTAGGATGGGAACTTGTGTGGGGATCCCGAGGCACCTTCAGTCCTAATTGTCCTGAGAGCCCGACCCCTGGGGCCTACACCTCTGGGGGCAGTCTCTCCTCCAGTGTTGTCCTTTATGGTGCTGGGGGTGGCTTAGATGTCAAGGGCAATCCCACTTGAGATGCTCCTCCTTTCCACAGTAATAACAAGTCCATTTCATTTCGCCTGGGTTTCTCTGGGCATTTTTCCTCAGGCTATTTCAGAACAGATCTAACAGCCATGCTGGGGCTTCAGTCTTTCCCTGGTCTTTTTTGCCTCTGATTTTCCTCCTTGTATTGTCTACCATAATATACCATATGAGCCAGTTGCAACAGATTATCTAAAGACTGATTTCGTCCATACATCTGTTTTTGTAACTTACAGCAGATATCTGGAGCTAACTGAGTGAGCTATCTATCTTTTAAGGTTATTCCTCCTCTGAACTTTGGGAACCAACATCAGTAAACTTGTAGAGAGACTCCTGTATTATCTAGAAATTTACCAGGAGTTTCCTTCTCTCCCTGTTCTATGTCAACCAACTTAGCATAGTCTAAAGCCTTAGTGTGCACTTGCTTAAGTCCTTCAAGAATACATATGGCAATGTGGCTCTGTTATGGGAACTGTTTGATTCCCAGTCGGGAGGAGGGCTATTTCGTGTTCCCTCTTTCCCCTTGCCCCATGTTCAAGCCATTCATCTCCAAAAGTAATAGTTACCCCCAAAACTTGAGCTCTTGAGTCAGGAGTCAGCATCTGTCCCAAGACATGCATTATATCTCTTCAAGTAAGCTAAAAAAGTAGTCAGTCCTATAAAGGCTTCTATGTACCTTTTGGATCCACTAAATGGTCTCAACCACAATTGGTACTGTTTGAATTTCTACCTACACTGAGGCAACCCCACCCTGATTCTCAGCCTGTTCAGTTGGGAACCCCAGATAAAGGGGCAAAGAACAAGAACAGGAGGCAGCTGAAGGTTTCATATCCAATCTGTACCCTTAGGACATAAGTCTGTCATGTCTCACAGAGAGATAAACAGCAACACATATGTCACTTCTTCCATTTTCCCTTATTTTCTACAGAACTGATCTAGTTGTTAAAACTAATAATTGAGATCCTTCAACAGATCAGCGTTCCCCATCTTCCAAAGTATACCATGGCCATTCTGTATCACAGAAGAAGATCGGGAATGTCTTTTTTAAATTCTGGGGATCAAACTTGTCCCATTATTTAAAATACATTGTAAAGGAATGGTTCTGGAAATGCTAGCTCCCCTCTGTAAGAGAGAAAAAAGTGGCATTCACAGCCATGGCTCTTTTCTACTGGAAGCACCCTTCCCTGCTCTAGATGGGAGTGTAGACAGACTTTCCACTGAAGCTTTCCTTCCCTGCTCTAGATGGGAGTGTAGACAGACTTTCCACTGAAGCTTTCCTTCCCTGCTCTGACTTAGTCTGTCCCTTACTGACTAAGGCAGGCATCTTACTCATCCCTCCTGGTTCTACCACTGAGGAGAGGTGGAGATACACCAGGGGTAGACTTGATGGCACCCCAGATTGATTTAGTTCCATACCACCAACACCTTTGTTTGATTTGCCCTTTTCTCTGATGCCACCCGAGGTGGAGCACAGTAGCTTTTTGGAATGTTTCCCAAGCTAGTACTACCAGGGGGAGCATCCATCTTACCTGTGCCCGTGCACATTCCTGAGTACAGTCCTGACTGCAGTAGAAACGGTGAGTTATAAAGGGACAAACAGCAACCAAGATGTCTCTTCTGAGTGTCACCAATCCAGTAAATGTGACCGCAAAAGAGGTGGTGGAGGGTTGGCCAGTGAGGAAAAAGTGATTTTTGTCCTTGACCTATTAGGGCCAATCCTTCCAGTTCATTTCCACAGATTCCACAAAAGGACTATTTAAAGAGTTGAAACAGAAACCACTGGAGAGTTTCCTCTGGTCCACTAAGAGCTAGTGCTACCAAAGGAAGAAGCCTATTGCACTTCCAATCTGACCAGATCCTGCAATTCCCAATCGGTGTTCTCAAAAACCTCATGGTCACCAGCAGTGCTTCTATCCACACAGATAGGAGACACAGCCATGACAAAGACTCAGTTTCAGGCCGCTGGCCCCTGAGGCAGGCAGCCAAGACTTCTAGCCAGAGAGACGTTCCTGGAGCTAGAGTTCTGCCTTGCTCTCAAACGTGCTCCTGTAACTTTCAGCTCCTAGCAAGGCTAGGCACTTCCATACTTGGGGTCTAAGTAAAAGAACACAGTAACAGCATGGATCACAAGTCCCTTGAAAGTCACCAGATTATCTTAGTAGTTCTAATTCCCCAGGCAACTACAAAATGGTCAAAGAGACCAGGAAAAGGTGACCGAGAAGGGAAAGTTCAGGCCACATGCTTTGCCCATCTCTGGCCACTCCCCTCGCAGGGACACTGGGTGTCTCTTGGCATTGGCAGGTCAGTATAAGGCCTGACAAGGTGCTGCTTTTGGGGGCTGCCTTCAGTCATTTCAAGGCACTGTGAAACCACACAACTCACTTTGCACAGGGCACATCATCCATTCAAACAAGCACACTGCAGAGTTATTACACTAAAGAAGAAACTGTGTGTATTGAGAAAGCAAAGACGCTACAGCTCTGAGTGTTCTTATCTTGTCCTGAAGATCCTGGATGAGCCCCCAAAATGATAGTTTACAGTGAGCTGTGTCAGATTCTTGATCTCTGAAGAAGATTTAGCTTTGGGACCAGGGACCAGGTTTGATTACTTAAGAACTTTTGTGTAGCAGAGTTTTACTAAAGTGTGAAAGGGAGAAAGAAAGGTTCTGACATGGACATCAGAAGGGGGATGGAGAGTGCCCCCCTCTGTAGTGTTAGCAAAGGAGTTATATACTTTTTTCATTAGTTATTACAATCAATCAAAAGAATGTCTCAAGGTTGTGAAGACCTTACTACACCCACTCCCATAATTTACATTTTAAGATAACAGAATTAGCCAGAAGGTTTTCAGGAAGGAGAAACTGTCCTCAAGCAGGGTACATCTTGTTGCATAATCTTTAGTACAGAGTTTAAACTGAGTTGTTTATTGTGTAATCATCAATTCTGGGCTTAAAGGAAAAAAACGTTTTATGTGATCAAGACTAAGGAATGTAGAGAAAAAAAAAGACGCTTGTCCTTTCCTCCTCCTTGAGAATCCCAGACCTTTATCTCCGCTTTGAGGGCCCCAGACCCCTTTCTCCCTCCTTGGGGACCCCAGACTTCTCATCAACCTGCCTAGGAACTGACTCTCTCACAAGGACTCCTGTATTCCCAATAAAACCTATAAACACTACATTTGAAATGTAGCTAAACTTCTTGTTTACCTCTACTCATAGTAATAACCTCTCAATATTGTATTTAAATTGCCGCTAGCCTTACAGATAATTAAATTAAATGACTCCAGGTTGAATTTTAGAGCAGTAAAGCAGAAAAACACATTAAGGCTACTCAATGAGCTGGGAATGTAAAAGGAACTCTTCATGGAATGACAAAAAGAGGAATTTTAGTCTTACAGACTGCATGGGGAGTAGAGAGGGCCAGATTGAGTATTAGGAGGAAATTCCTGAATGTGCACTTTTTTTAAGCATTACTTCACCTGCCACACAGGACAATAAACATTCTTTGAAAATATAGGTTTGTGGATGTTACAATTTATCTGGCCATTCCCGTATTGTTAGGCACTAAGGCTTTTTCCTGTCTCTGAATTGTTCCTATTGATAAACACCAGTACATGTCATTTTATTAAATATATTTAAAGGTGGACCTAGAGACTGTCATACAGAGTGAAGTAAGTCAGAAAGAGAAAAACAAATACATATTAACATATATATGTGGAATCTAGAAAAATGGTACAATGAACCTATTTGCAAAGCAGAAATGGAGACCCACAGAGAGAACAAACATATGGACACCAAGAGGGGAAAGAGGGGTGGGGTGAACTGAGCGATTGGGGTTGGCATCTATACACTACTGTGTATAAAACAGATAAGCAATGAGAACTTCCTGTACAGCTCAGGGAGCTCTACTCAATGCTCTGTGGTGACCTAAATGGGAAGGAAATCAAAATAAGAGGGGAAACATGCATACATATAACTGATTCACTTTGCTGTTCAGTAGGAACTAACACAACATTGTAAAGCAGCTATAAAATTTTTTTTTTAATGAAAATGAAATTAAAAATTTTTTTTTGTTTCTCTTTGAAAACTTCCTTGTTGCTACTGGAGATAGAAAGGAACATTTCATAATGATTAAATAGCCAGTCATAATGACATATGAATTCTAAATGTCCGTGTACTTGACAACAAAACCTAAACCGATTAGCAAAAGCTGGCTAATGTAAAAGAGGAAATAGATAAATATAACACCAGAGTGGTAGAATTTGAGTCATCTCTCTCAGTAACTGATACTGTAACAAACAGGAGAACATTCACGTGAGCTAAGGAAGAGACCTTGGTGCAGGACTGTTGAGGGATATGGAAGGTGTGCCACCGCTTTGTGCCCTCTGGGCACAAAAAATGAACTTGGATTATGATCAATGATCAATGATCCAATGATCAATGATCTTGGATCCATTGGATCCATTGATCCAATGATCAATGATCTTGGATGTACTACTTTCCTTTTATTATGCATTGTTTATGGGACTGCCCAATCTATGACTTAGTAGATGAGACTGCCCAACTCATGATAGGCAGTTTTGGTCACGTGGTGACTGGATGATATGACACTTGGTCTGGAGTGACATTTTGACGGTGGATAGATGACAGACTTTGCTCCAGAAATTCAAGGGTATGCAGCAACTCTTTAACTGCAGTTTGCTAGAGGCTCTACGTGACATCTGTATCTCACAAAGATACTTTTCTATGGGATTTTGTGGGGCATATGATCCAGGTGACCACATTTCTCATACTGCAACCTAGGCTATTGGATCTTCTAGGTCATCTGGTCCAAGTGACAGGTCTGCTTGGATGTAACCTAGATCAGTTACAGAGCCCCTTCTGGCTCTGAGACCCACTCAAAATTAGCAATCTACCATATTACCAATAAATTGGGTCAAAACTAGAGGAGCATATAATGCCTCTGAAACTTAGGAAAGGTCTATTAAGTACTGTACTTTGTTAGTGGTAGGATGTTCAAGGTACAAAAACCTATAAATTACTTTGAAAGCTGTATCCTAAAACTCCCCAGAACATAAGACACCCTAAAAACTTCACCAAGGTGGCAACCTCTAAATGTTTTAAAGTTTTATCACTATTATTTTCTTCTCTCTGGAGCACATGTGATTATGAAAGCAGAGTCCTTGCCAATTTTTTCCTTATCAGATCTAAGTAATGTGATAAATATAATGGACCAAAATGATCTTCTGAGGAATATCCAGACTGTTCATTTCCTTTTGGATTATATTATGAAGAAGCAGGAAAAGTAACATAATCTTGGTTAATGCAGTGAAATATACATTATTGTCTATCTCACATGAATGTAAACTGCTGATTCTCCTTATAAGTGGGCACTGAAAACAATGGAAATGGACCAGAGGATGTGATAATCTGCTCTATGAGAGATACTTCACCCAGCACAGCAGCAGCACTTTGAATTATGACCTAAATTTTGTTAACCCACTGTCATTCGTTAAGATCTGACCAGCTTTGGGGGGTTTTCCTGGTAGTCCAGTGGTTAAGAATCTGCCTGCCAGTGCAGCGGACACGGGTTCAGTCCCTGGTTCGGGAAGATTCCATGTGCCACAGAGCAACTGGGCCCATGTGCCACAACTACTGGGGACAGTGTGCCCTAGAGCCTGTACTCCCCAACCAGAGGCCATGCAATGAGAAACACGAGCACCACAGTAAGAGATTAGCCCTGCTCTCCGCACCTAGAGAAAGCCTGTGGGCAGCAAGGAAGACCCAGTACAGCCAAAAATAATTAAATAAATTAGTTAAAAAAATTAAACTAATTAGTTTTAAAGACCAGCTTTTTCAGGGGTCTGATTGGTGAGTTAAACAGGGATATGATGGGTACTTATGTGCATCATTTAAACTTTGAGAGTGGCACTAATCTTTGTTCATCCTGGGAAGCAATATTGTTTTTGGTTTACACTCTTGGCTGCTGGAAGTGGGGAAGGGCAGTTTCAAAAACTTTCCTACTATGGCAAATCTTGTGCTACCAGTCAAGGAACCAATATAAGGATTTGACATTTTTGCATTGCAAAATGAAATTCCCTTATGTATTTTAAAAAATTGAGGTATAATTTTCTTACAATAAATTCTTTGTTTTAAAGTATACAATTCAAAAAATTTTGACAAATGTATAAAGTCAACTAACCATGATCAGAATCAGGATATGGAACATTTCTATCATTCAAAAACACCCCTCATGGCCTTCTCATTCAGTTGTCTAGATTTTGCTAGCCCCTGGGGCTTCTCAGGTGGCATTAGTGTTAAGGAACCTGCCTACCAATGCAGGAGACGTAAAAGATGTAGATTCCATCCCTGGGTTGGGAAGATACCCTGGAGAAGGGCATGGCAACCCATGCCAGTATTCTTGCCTGGAGAATCTCCATGGATAGAGGAGCCTGGGTTGGAAAGAGTCGGATGTGACTGAAGCAACTTAGCACACATGCAAATATCCCCTAGCAACCACTTGCTTGTTTTCTATCCCTACCTACTTGCCTTTTCTGGAATCTCACATAAATGGAATCATAGAGTATATATTCTTTACTGCATCACTTTTTTCATTTAGCAAAATACTTTTCAAATTGATTCTTATTGTTATATGTATTAATAGTTAACCCTTTTTATTGCTGAGCTATATTCATTGGGATAACATTACCAAAATTTGTTTATTCATTCACTAGTTGACAAGTATTGGGGCTGTTTCCAGTTTTTGATTATTTTGAATTAAGTTCCTATGAACACTCCTGCACAGATTTTTTCAAAATTTAATTTATTTATTTTAATTGGAGTCTTATTACTTTACAATATTGCAGTGGTTTTGCCATACATTGACATGAATCAGCAATGGGTGTACATGTGCACCCCCTTCTGAACGTCCCTTTCACATCCCTCCCCATCCCATCCCTCAGGGTTGTATGAGTGCACTGGCTTTGAGTGCTCTGTTTCATGCATTGAACTTGGACTGGTTATCTATTTCACATATGGTAATATATGTGTTTCAATACTATTCTCTCAAGTCATCTCACCCTCGCCTTCTCCTATAGAGTCCAAAAATCTGTTATTTGTAGTCCAAAAGTCTCTTTTGCTGTCTTGCATATAGGGTCATCATTACCATCTTTCTAAATTCCATATATATGTGTTAATATACTGTATTGGTGTTTTTCTTTCTGACTTACTTCACTCTGTAGAATAGGCTCCAGTTTCATCCACCTCATTAGAACTGATTCAAATGCATTATTTTTAATAGCTGAGTAATATTCCATTGTGTATATGTACCACAGCTTTTGTCTTAGCCATTTGTCTGCCATTGGACATCTAGGTTGCTTCCATGTCCTAGCTAGTGTAAACAGTGCTGCGATGAACATTGGGGTAAACGTGTCTCTTTCAATTCTGGTTTCCTCGGTGTGTATGCCCAGCAGTGGGATTGCTGGGTCGAATGGCAGTTCTACTTCCAGTCTTTTAAAAAATCTCCACACTGTTCTCCATAGTGGCTGTACTAGTTTGCATTCCCACCTACAGTGTAAGAGGGTTCCCTTTTCTTCACACCCTCTCTAGTATTTATTGTTTGTAGACTTTTTGATAGCAGCCATTCGGACTGGTGTGAGATGGTACCTCATTGTGGTTTTTATTTGCATTTCTCTGATAATGAGTGATGTTGAGCATGTTTTCATGTGTTTGTTAGCCATTTGTATGTTTTCTTTGGAGAAATGTCTGTTTAATTCATCGGCCCATTGTTTTGATTGGTTCATTCATTTTTCTGGTATTGAGCTGCAGAAGTTGCTTGTATATTTTTGAGATCAATTCTTTGTCAGTTGCTTTGTTATTATTTTCTTCCATTCTGACAGCTGTCTTTTCACCTTGCATATAGTTTTCTTTGTTGTACAAAAGTTTTTAAGTTTAATTAGGTCCCATTTGTTTATTAGATGGGGAAACAGTGGCTGATTTTATTTTTCTGGGCTCCAAAATCACTGCAGATGGTGATTGAAACCATGAAATTAAAAGACGCTTACTCCTTGGAAGGAAAGTTATGACCAACCTAGACAGCATATTAAAAAACAAAGACATTACTTTGTCAACAAAGGTCCATCTAGTCAAGGCTATGTCTTTTCCAGTGTCATGTATGGATGTGAAAGTTGGACTGTAAAGAAATCTGAGTGCCAAAGAATTGATATTTTTGAACTGTGGTGTTGGAGGAGACTCTTGAGAGTCCCTTGGACTGCAAGGAGATCCAACCAGTCCATCCTAAAGGAGCTCAGTCCTGGATGTCCATTGGAAGGACTGATGTTGAAGCTGAAACTCCAATACTTTGGCCACTTGATGCGAAGAGCTGACTCATTTGAAAAGACCCCGATTCTGGGAAAGATTGAGGGCAGGAGGAGAAGGGGTTGACAGAGGATAAGATGGTTGGATGGCATCACCAACTCAATGGACATGGATTTGGGGGAACTCTGGGAGTTGGTGATGGACTGGGAGGCCTGGAGTGCTGCGGTTCACAGGGTCGCAAAGAGTTGGACACGACTGAGTGACTGAACTGAACTGTACTGACTCTTTATTTTTGCTTTTATCTCCATTACTTTGGGAAGTGGGTTATAAAGGATCCTGCTGTGAATTATGCCAGAGAGTGTTTTGCCTATGTTTTCCTCTAGGAGTTTTATAGTTTCTTGTCTTACATTTAGATCTTTAATCCATTTTGAGTTTATTTTTTTGTATGAGCACCGAAGAATTGATGCTTTTGAACTGTGGTGTTGGAGAAGACTCTTGAGAGTCCCTTGGACTGCAAGCAGATCCTACCAGTCCATTCTGAAGGAGATCAGCCCTGGGATTTCTTTGGAAGGAATGATGCTAAAGCTGAAACTCCAGTACTTTGGCCACCTGATGAGAAGAGTTGACTCATTGGCAAAGACTCTGACGCTGGGAGGGATTGGGGGCAGGAGGAGAAGGGGACGACAGAGGATGAGATGGTTGGATGGCATCACTGACTCGATGGACGTGAGTCTGAGTGAACTCCAGGAATTGGTGATGGACAGGGAGGCCTGGCGTGCTGCAATTCATGGGGTCGCAAAGAGTCAGACACAACTGAGTGACTGAACTGAACTGAACTGATGGTGTTAGAAAGTGTTCTAGTTTCATTCTTTTACAAGTGGTTGACCAGTTTTCCTAGCACCACTTGTTAAAGAGACTGTCTTTTCTCCATTGTATATGCTTGACTCCTTTGTCACAGATAAGGTGTCCATAGGTGTGTGGATTTATCTCTGAGCTTTCTATTTTATTCCGCAGATCTATATTTCTGTCTTTGTGCCAGTACCATATTGTCTTGATGACTATAGTATAGTCTGAAGTCATGCAGGTTGATTTCTCAAGTTCCATTCTTCTTTCTTAAGATTTCTTTGACCATTTTGTTTTTTTGTATTTCCATACAAATTGTGAATTTATTTGTTCTAGCTCAGTGAAAAATACCGTTAGTAGCTTGATAGGGAGTGCATTGAATCTATAGATTGTTTTGGGTAGTATACTCATTTTAACTATATTGATTCTTCCAAACCATGAACATGGTATATTTCTCCATCTATATGTGTCATCTTTGATTTCTTTCATCAGTGATTTATAGCTTTCTATATGCAGGTCTTTTGTTTCTTTAGGTAGATTTATTCCCAAGTATTTTATTCTTTTTGTTGCAATGGTGAATGGAATTGTTTCCTTAATTTCTATTTCTGTTTTCTCATTGCTAGTGTACAGGAATGCAAGGGATTTCTCTGTGTTAATTTTATATCCTGCAACTTTACTATATTCATTAATTAGCTCTAGCATTTTATTATGCTGGGGTATGTTCCTTCTATGCCTGCTTTCTGGAGGGTTTTTTTTTTTTTTTTAAAATCATAAATGAATGTTGACTTTTTTCAAAGGCTTTCTCTGCATCTATTGAGATAATCATATGGTTTTTATCTTTCCATTTGTTAATTTGGTGTATCACATTGATTGATTGCAAATATTGAAGAATCCTTGCATCCCTGGGATAAAGCCCACTTGGTCATGATGTATGATCTTTTAAACATGTTGTTGGATTGTGTTCGCTATAATTTTGTTGAGGATTTTTTCATCTATGCTCATCAGTGATATTGGCCTGTAGTTTTCTTTTTTGTGGCACCTTTGTCTGGTTTTGGTGTTAGGGTGATGGTGGCCTCAGAGAATGAGTTTGACAGTTTTACCTTCCTCTACAATTTTCTGGAAGACTTTGAGTAGGATAGGAAGGATAGTAGGAGAGCTCTTCTCTAAATTTTTGGTAGAATTCACCTGTGAAGCCATCTGGTCCTGGGCTTTTGTTTGTTGGAAGATTTTTTCTTACAACTTTGATTTCCATGCTTGTGATGGGTCTGTTAAGATTTTCTATTTCTTCTTGGTTCAGATTTGGAAGGTTATATTTTTCTAAGAATTTGTCAATTTCTTCCAAGTTGTCCGTTTTATAGTCCATTATATAGTTGCTTATAGGGAGAAGGCAATGGTAACCCTCTCCAGTACTCTTGCCTGGAAAATCCCATGGATGGAGGAGCCTGATAGGCTGCAGTCCATGGGGTCACGAAGAGTCAGACACGACTGAGAGATTTCACTTTCACTTTATACTTTCACGCATTGGAGAAGGAAATGGCAACCCACTCCAGTGTTCTTGCCTGGAGAATCCCAAGGACGGCAGAGCCTTGTGGGGTCCCGTCTATGGGGTCGTACACAATCGGACACAACTGAAGTGACTTAGAAGCATCAGCAGTGGTTGGTTATAGTAGTCTCTTATGAAACTCCAGTACTTTGGCCACCTCATGCGAAGAGTTGACTCATTGGAAAAGACTCTGATGCTGGGAGGGATTGGGGGCAGTAGGAGAAAGGGACGACCGAGGATGAGATGGCTGGATGGCATCATGGACTCAATGGACATGAGTCTGAGTGAACTCCGGGAGATGGTGATGAACAGGGAGGCCTGGGGTGCTGCGATTCATGGGGTCGCAAAGAGTCGGACACGACTGAGCGACTGAACTGAACTGAACAGATATGCAGATGACAGCACCCTTATGGTGGAAAGTGAAGAGGAGCTAAAATGCCTCTTGATGAAAGTGAAAGAGGAAAGTGGAAAAGTTGGCTTAAAGCTCAACATTCAGAAAACGAAGATCATGGCATCCGGTCCCATCACTTCATGGGAAATAGATGGGGAAACAGTGGAAACAGTGTCAGACTTTATTTTTTTGGGCTCCAAAATCACTGCAGATGGTGACTGCAGCCATGAAATTAAAAGACGCTTACTCCTTGGAAGAAAAGTTATGACCAACCTAGATAGTATATTCAAAAGCAGAGACATTACTTTGCCAGCTAAAGTCCATCTAGTCAAGGCTATGGTTTTTCCTGTGGTCATGTATGGATGTGAGAGTTGGACTGTGAAGAAGACTGAGCCCCAAAGAATTGATGTTTTTGAGCTGTGGTGTTGGAGAAGACTCTTGAGAGTCCCTTGGACTGCAAGGAGATCCAACCAGTCCATTGTGAAGGAGATCAGCCCTGGGATTTCTTTGGAAGGAATGATGCTAAAGTGGAAACTCCAGTACTTTGGCCACCTCGTGAGAAGAGTTGACTCATTGGCAAAGACTCTGATGCTGGGAGGGATTGGGGGCAGGAGGGGAAGGGGACGACCGAGGATGAGATGGCTGGATGGCATCACGGACTCGATGGACGTGAGTCTGAGTGAACTCCAGGAGTTGGTGTTGGACAGGGAAGCCTGGCATGCTGCGATTCATGGGGTCACAAAGAGTCGGATACGACTGAGTGACTGAACTGAACTAAACTGAACTGATGATCCTTTGAATTTCTGGGTTGTCTGTTGTGACTTTTCCATTTTCTTTTCTAATTTTCTTGATTTGATTCTTCTCGCTTTTTTCCTCGATGAGTCTGGCTAATGGTTTATCTAAAATAAATTTATCTTCTCAAACAACCAGCTTCTACTTTTGTTGATTTTTGCTATAGTCTCCCTTGTTTCTTTTTCATTTATTTCTGGCCTAATTTTTATGATTTCTTTCCTTCTACTAACCCTGGAGTTCTTCATTTCTTCTTTTTCTAGTTGCTTTAGGTGTAAAATTAGGTTGTTTATTTGATTTTTCTCTTGTTTCTTGAGGCAAGCTTGTATGGCTATGAGCCATCCCCTTAGCATTGCTTTTACTGAATCGCATAGGTTTTGGGTTGTTGTGTTTTCATTTTCATTCGTTTCTATGCATATTTTCTTTTTTTATTTCTTCTGTGACTTGTTGGTTATTCAGAAGCATGTTGTTTAGCCTCCATAAGTTTGTATTTTTAATAGTTTTTTTCCCCCTGTAGTTGACATCTAATCTTATCACACTGAGATCAGAAAAGACACTTGAAATGATTTCAATTTTTTTTTGAATTTACCAAGGCTAGATTTATGGCCCAGGATGTGATCTACCCTGTAGAATGTTCTGTGTGCACTTGAGAAAAAGATGAAATTCATTGTTTTGGGGTGGAATGTCCTATAGATATCAATTAGGTCTAACTGGTCCATTGTGTTTCCTTTTCTGTTTGGTTGATCTATCCATAAAATTGTGAGTAGGGTGTTAAAGTCTCCCACTATTATTATGTAACTCTTAATTTCTCCTTTCATACTTGTTAGCATTTGCCTTACATATTGTGGTGCTCCTATGCTGGGTGCATATATATTTATAATTGTTATATCTTCTTCTTGGACTGATCCTTTGTTCATTATGTAGTGTCCTTCTTTGTCTCTTTCCAAGGCCTTTATTTCAAATTTTATCTGATATGAGTATTGCTACTCCTGCTTTCTTTTGGTCTCCATTTGCATGAAATATCCTTTTCCAGTCTTTCACTTTCAGTCTGTACATGTCTCTTGTTTTGAGGTGGGTCTCTTGTAGACAGCATATATAGGGGTCTTGTTTTTGTATCCATTCAGCTGGTCTTTGTCTTTTGGCTGGGGCATTCAGTCCATTTACATTTAAGGTAATTATTGATAAGTATGATCCTGTTGCCATTTACTTTATTGTTTTGGGTTCTAGTTTATACACCCTTTCTGTTTTTCTTGTCTAGAGAATATCCTTTAACATTTGTTCGAGAACTTGTTTGGTGGTGCTGAATTCTTTCAGCTTTTGCTTGTCTGTAAAGCTTTTGATTTCTCCTTCATATTTGAATGAGATCCTTGCTGGGTACCCTTGCTGGGTACCCTCACTGGGTAATCTGTGCTATAGGTTATTTTCTTTCATCACTTTAAGTATGTCCTGTCATTCCCTCCTGGGCTGAAGAGTTTCTTTTGAAAGATCAGCTGTTATCCTTATGGGAATCCCCTTGTATGTTATTTATTGTTTTTCCCTTGCTACTTTTAATATTTGTTCTTTGTGTTTGATCTTTGTTAATTTGATTAATATGTGTCTTGGGGTGTTTCCCCTTGGTTTATCCTGTTTGGGACTCTCTGGTTTTCTGGACTTGTGTGGCTATTTCCTTCCCCAGTTTAGGGAAGTTTTCAACTATTATCTCCTCAAATATTTTCTCATGCCCTTTCTTTTTGTCTTTTTCTTCTGGGACTCCTATGATTCGAATGTTGGGGCTTTTAACATTGTCCCAGAGGTCTCTGAGGTTGTCTTTATTTCTTTTAATTATTTTTTCCTCTCTGCTTCATTTATTTCCACCATTCTATCTTGCACATCACTTATCTTCTGCCTCAGTTATTTTACTGTTGGTTCCCTCCAGAGTGATTTTGATCTCAAATATTGCATTATTCATTATTGATTGACTCTTTTATTTCTTCTATGTCCTTGTTAAACATTTCTTGCATCTTCTTAATCCTTGTCTCTAGTCTACTTACCTGTAACTCCATTTTGTTTTCAAAATTTTGAATCATCTTGACTATCATTATTCTGAATTCTTTTTCAGGTAGACTCCCTGTTTTCTCCTCTTTTGTTTGGTTTGGTGGGCATATATCATGTTCTTTTCCTGCTGACTATTTCTCTGCCTTTTCATTTTGTTTAGATTGCTGTGTTTGGGGTGGCTTTCTGTAGGCTGAAAGTTTGTGGTTCCTCTTTTTTGTGGAGGTTGCTCCCTGTGGGTGGGGTTGGATTAATGACTTCTCAAGGTTTTCTGGTTAGGGAAGCGTGCATCTGTGTTCTGGTGGGTGGAGCTGGATCTCTCCTCTCTGGAGTGCAATGAAGTGTCCAGTAGTGAGTTCTGGGGTAGATTTAAGGGCCTAGATCTGATAGATAGATTGCCTGATGAACTATGGATTGAGGTTCGTGACATTGTACAGGAGATAGGGATCAAGACCATCCCCATGGAAAAGAAATGCAAAAAAGCAAAATGGCTGTCTGGGGAGGCCTTACAAATAGCTGTGAAAAGAAGAGAAGTGAAAAGCAAACGAGAAAAGGAAAGACATAAGCATCTGAATGCAGAATTACAAAGAATAGCAAGAAGAGATAAGAAAGCTATCTTCAGCAATCAACACGAAGAAATAGAGGAAAACAACAGAATGGGAAAGACTAGAGATCTCTTCAAGAAAATTAGAGATACCAAGGGAACATTTCATGCAAAGATGGGCTCGATAAAGGACAGAAATGGTATGGCCCTAAGAGAAGCAGAAGATATTAAGAAGAGGTGGCAAGAATACACAGAAGAACTGTACAAAAAAGATCTTCATGACCAAGATAATCACGATGGTGTGATCACTCATCTAGAGCCAGACATCCTGGAATGTGAAGTCAAGTGGGCCTTAGAAAGCATCACGACGAACAAAGCTAGTGGAGGTGATGGAATTCCAGTTGAGCTATTTCAAATCCTGAAAGATGATGCTGTGAAAGTGCTGCACTCAATATGCCAGCAAATTTGGAAAACTCAGCAGCAGCCACAGGACTGGAAAATGTCAGTTTTCATTCCAGTCCCAAAGAAATGCAATGCCAAAGAATGCTCAAACTACCACACAATTGCACTCATCTCACATGCTAGTAAAGTAATGCTTAAAATTCTCCAAGCCAGGCTTCAGCAATACGCGAACCATGAACTTCCTGATGTTCAAGCTGGTTTTAGAAAAGTCAGAGGAACCAGAGATCAAATTGCCAACATCCACTGGATCATCAAAAAAGCAAGAGAGTTCCAGAAACACATCTATTTCTGCTTTATTGACTATGCCAAAGCCTTTGACAGTGTGGATCACAATCAACTGTGGACAATTCTGAAAGAGATGGGAATACCAGACCACCTGACCTGCCTCTTGAGAAATCTGTATGCAGGGCAGGAAGCAACAGTTAGAATTGGACATGGAACAACAGCCTGGTTGCAAATAGGAAAAGGAGGACGTCAAGGCTGTATATTGTCACCCTGCTTATTTCACTTATATGCAGAGTACATCATGAGAAACACTGGACTGGAAGAAACACAAGCTGGAATCAAGATTTCCAGGAGAAATATCAATAACCTCAGATATACAGATGACACCACCCTTATGGCAGAGAGTGAAGAGGAACTAAAAAGCCTCTTGATGAAAGTGAAAGTGGAGAGTGAAAAAATTGGCTTAAGCTCAACATTCAGAAAACGAAGATCATGGCATCCGGTCCCATCACTTCATGGGAAATAGAAGGGGAAACAGTGGAAACAGTGTCAGACTTTATATTTTTGGGCTCCAAAATCATTGCAGATGGTGACTGTAGCCATGAAATTAAAAGACCCTTACTCCTTGGAAGAAAAGTTATGATCAACCTAGACAGCATATTCAAAAGCAGAGATATTACTTTGCCAACTAAGGTCCGTCTAGTCAAGGCTATGGTTTTTCCTGTGGTCATGTATGGATGTGAGAGTTGGACTGTGAAGAAGGCTGAGCCCCGAAGAATTGATGTTTTTGAGCTGTGGTGTTGGAGAAGACTCTTGAGAGTCCCTGGGACTGCAAGGAGATCCAACCAGTCCATTCTGAAGGAGATCAATCCTGGGATTTCTTTGGAAGGCATGATGCTAAAGCTGAAACTCCAGTACTTTGGCCACCTCTTGAGAAGGGTTGACTCACTGGAAAAGACTCTGCTGCTGGGAGGGATTGGGGGCAGGAGGGGAAGGGGACAACCGAGGATGAGATGGCTGGATGGCATCACTGACTCGATGGACATGAGTCTGAGTGAACTCCGGGAGTTGGTGATGGATATGGAGGCCTGGCGTGCTGTGATTCACGGGGTCGCAAAGAGCTGGACACGATTGAGCCAGTGAACTGAACTGATACTTGTTCTCAAGCTCTATAGGCCCTTTCTAATTCTTAGTCAGTTGTAACTACAGGGTTTTAATCTGTTGCACTTGTCACTCCCAGAGCAGTTCCCTCTTTTCTGTTTATTTTGGCTTCCACTCTTCGCAAGTCTCTTCAGTGTCTAATTTCCACCCTGACACAAGAGGGCAAAGGTGGGTCACTTATTTAGGCTCACTTGTTCAGTTCTGTTGTGAGGAGGGAGGAACACTGCAAACACATATCACTGGTGTGTGCAAAGAGTGCTTGCAGTGTATATGGACCACACTGGGTTTGCCCCAGTTCATGGCAGTGTACATGGCAGTGTGTACTTTCCCGGTCTACACTGCTCAAGCTCCAGATTGCTGAAGCCTGCTCTGCAGGGGTGCTGTCCAAATTGGGCCCTGCATTTCATGCACTTCCCAGGTCTAAGCTGCTCAGCTTCAGCTTCTCAGGTACTCCACAAAGGCACAGACATGGTTGGGCCTGTGTTTTGTGCCCTACC
Source organism: Budorcas taxicolor (assembly GCF_023091745.1). Classification (NCBI taxonomy): domain Eukaryota; kingdom Metazoa; phylum Chordata; class Mammalia; order Artiodactyla; family Bovidae; genus Budorcas; species Budorcas taxicolor. Next base: position 4,516,806 of record NC_068915.1, on the reverse strand, counting down.
CAGTTCGGAGCAGCTCAGGCAACCAAGTGTTTGGCAAGTGCACCTTCCCAGGTGGGCTGTGAGTCTTAATCACCACCCCATCCTGGCCACTTGGTTTCCTGGGTGCACCGTGAGAGTGCTGTCTCAGGTGCCATGTGTCTCCTCTGGGGAACTGATCTAAGGCTGCAACCCTTCTGGCAGATGTCAACCGTCTAGGATTCCAGGAAGACATGGTTAGCAGCTGGGAGCCTGCTCACAGTTTGGTGGAGGATGCCAGTCTCTGGGGTCTAAATTGCCCCTTGCTTTCCAGCTCTGGCTGTTGCTCACCTGCCTCTCTGCCCACGGTGGGGGGATGGGCTGGTCTGCAGCCGGCTAGCGCTCCTTTGGTGTTTGTGCAATCCTTTGTTTTTGTGAGTGGACCAGTCTGCACCTTAGGTTAGAGCTTTTTGTGGGAAAGTCCTCTCTCTCTCTCTCTTTTTTTTTTTCTCTCTCTCTGGCTATCCCACAGTTTGGGTTTCTGTCTCACGTTAGCTCCCTCAGATTGTCCTCAGGGCATTCAGGCCCGGTCCCTAAGCAATGCAGCCTGTGCCTCCCCGTCCAGCCCCCACTCGCTGGTGGTGGATGAGAGTGTCTGGGCTACTTCTCCACTGGGAGTTGTGGTTAGGCGCATATTCTGTCGGTTTCTTTCTTTTTTTTTTTTTCCCCTCTCAGTTGTGTTGCCTTCTGAGATTCCAAAACTCCCCACAGGCCTGCCAGTGAGAGGGTTTCCTGCTGTTTGGAAACTTCTCCTCCGTCAGGACTCCATCCCCAGGACGGGTCTCCTTCCCTGACTCTTTTGTCTCTCTTTTTGTCTTTTATATTTTGTCCTACCTCCTTTTGAAGAGAATGGGCTGCCTTTCCGTGTGCCTGGTGTCCTCCACCAGAGTTCAGAAGTTGTTTTGTAGAAGTTTCTCAGCATTCACATGATCTTTTAATGAATTTGTGGGGGAGAAAGTGGTCTCCCCATTCTATTCCTCTGCCATCTTAGGACCAGCTCCCAGAATTTTGTTTTTGATGGAGTTCATTTTATCAGTTCTTTCTTTTAGCCTTTCTCCTTTTAGTGCTCTATTTATGAAATTCTGACTTTCCCTAATCTAGGTTGTAAAGATTATCTTTTATATTTTATTCTAGTATTATAGACTTAGCTTCTATATTTAAGTATATCGTGCATTATGATTTAATTTTTATGTGTGATATAAAGATCAAGGTCCTATTTTTGGTACTTGGGTATTCAGTTGGTTTGGAAGCATTTGTTTGAAAGATTGTGGTCTCCCTTTTTAATTATGTTGCCACACTGGTCAATACACAGAGCTCTTTTTGGCACAGTGTTCCAGAGTGAAACAAAAGACTTAAGCATCTGAACAGGGGTACCGATCTTTTCACTGATTTCATAGACATTTTATCCAAAGGCTAGTAAATGGAAGAATAGTTTTCTTTACCTCTCCTTAACCATGGGCTTCCGAAGTGGCTCAGTGGCAAAGAATCACTGAGCAACCAGAATTTGTGTGGCTGCCATTTCTCTCTTATTTACCAGCTCTTACTCTTCATCATGGTGATTAATAATCAACCTTTGGGAACTGGGCTTCCCTGCTGGCCCAGATGGTAAAGAATCTACCTGCCAATACAGGAGACACAGGTTCAATCCCTGGGTCAAGAAGATTCCCCTGGAGATGGGAATGGCAACCCAGTCCAGTATTCTTGCCTAGGAAATCCCATGGACAGAGGAGCCTAGCAGGCCTCAGTCATTGGGGTCCAAAGGAGTTGACATGACTTAGCAATTAAATAACAACAGTCTTGATAATTAAACGGTCAGGAATAGTATTATTTGTTCTTCATTGACATATTAGGAGCATGTGTAACATCAAATTTAGGAAAAGTCATATGGATATTGGCCAAACAGCTATAACCAAAAGTCAGTGAATATGATTTATTTTTGATGGCATAATGATAATCACTGTTTTGCTACAGGGTAACTAGGGGAAACAGGAGAACAGCGTACATAAATAACCCATGGTGAGGCCATTTTAACACAACCAAATAATCAGTTTTCCCTCTTGACTATTAATTTTTTTCTGTCATATTAACATTTCCCTCGGTATCACACACTGTTTCATCTTTTTTCTTTTTTAACCATGCCCACATTAACATACATATAAAATTAAATGTCTGTATCTTGAAAGATATCAGTGGCCTACATTCATTGGTTCCCAAACCTGAAAGCTCTACAAGTGAAATACCTTAAGAATTCTTGAGCTTCCTTTCCTTTCTAATACCTGGCTGGAAGAAGAAGTGTTGGAGGCAGAAGAAACACTTTGGCCACGAGGTTGTGACTAATGGGCTTTGGGAAGCTCAGATAATGAAGGGGAAGCAACAGAGTATGGGGAGCGTGACCACTGGAACCATGGCATTTGGGAGCAAGAGGAAAAGACAAAAAGGAGAGGGGTTGCGTTCAAGGGAGAATTAGGTCAGGAATACAGGTGAGGAACTCTGTTGTTCTTCCTGACCCAGCTCTCTTGGGGGTCAGTTTGGGGCATGATAAAATGTCATGGACTTGCAGCTGATTCTCCCCAACTACACCTAAAAGCCCTTAAACATGACAAAAAGTCTTTCATCCCACTAGTGAAAATAAAAGTTTAAAAAATATAAATTTTTGATATAGCATATTATGTGCTTAGTCACTCAGTTGTGTCCAATTCTTTGTGACCCCATGAGCTGGAGTCCACTAGGCTTCTCTGCCCATGGGATTTTCCTGGCAAGAGTACTGGAGTGGCTTGCCTTTTCCTTCTCAAAATATATTATAGTCAACTTATGAATGAGGATCCCAGGAATATTCTTCTTTTGATGAAATAAACTAGCTACAAAACAGGGACATGTGAAAAGTTGAATAGGGTTGAGGTCAAGTCTCAGAAAGGAAAAGAGAACAGATATGGGGCGGGGTGGTACCGAGACATGAAGAACTACAATAATGCTTCAGAACTTGGGTGCTTCAGAATGCAAAGTGCATTCCCACTGCGATCTCATTTTGTTCTGGTAGCAACTTCCTGGAGTTGGAGGAACCAGCCCAGTTTACGCAAGAAGGAAAGGAGACTTCAAGAGGTTGAGTGGCTGGTCAGTCATTACAACCATGGTGATGGGTGAGAAGCTGAAACCCAGGCATCTGCCTCGAAACCTAAGCTGTCACTTTGCTGTGTCTTCACTGTCTTTGGCTTTATGATTATTGGACAGACTTCATTTGCAAGAGACTATCACCAACCTTCAATCATGCACTAAAAATTACATTATAGTGTTCAATTATTAAATGTAAGAAAAAAAAATACAAGGGTTAAGCTATCTCATCCAACTTAGCAATAGATGGAAAGCCACATTACACTGAATGTGTAAAAAGCAAGTCTTTAACTTTTGCTCAAAATAATTTTCAGATTCAGCTATGAATAGCATGAATTATGAAGACAGTTATAATTAATGCCCACTGCCTAGACCAGAATTCTCAGAAAGTTCAGAATTAAAGAGGGTAAGGTGTCGTTTCAGATGTTTCTTCTCATCAGGTTGTTCACACAACTTGACCTCAATGTTGCCATCACTGAAGGCTTCTCCTTTGGTCTCCTCAACTGGGTTCTCTTTCCGGGAAAACATTACTTTCTTCTGCATCATTGTAATCCCTGAATTTCCATGCCTTCGTGCTGGGGATAAGGTTTCTTTTACAGTGCAATAACAAACTGCAGATAAAAAATTCTTTTTGAAGTTTTCATTCATAAATGCATAAACAATTGGATTACAGATGGAATTGGAGAATCCAATTATTTGCACTATAGCAAAAATCATCTTGATTGTAACATCATCATATTCCTTCTCAAAGTTGCCTGAAATAAAAAAGTAATGCTTTAGAATGGATATCTGTTTGAATGAACATAAGACAACATTTTTGTTTATCTTCCATCTTTATGAAACAGTTACACTTGTACAACTATGTAAAATTTTCTGTGAAAAATTCTGTAAGACTTTGGGGAGAGCCATCTGATGTCTGAAGGAGACCCACTTTTGTGATGTGTCCTCCTTGCTAGAGAATCTAGGCTTACAAGCCCAGCACATGTTAGAGGGCTTATTGCATTTCAACATGATTTCAAGCTCCACATAAACTGGAAGATTCAGTCACCCTTCAAATGTCCATTTGTCTTACAGAAACACGAACATCTGAGAACCATGTTAAGGTTCAGATTATCAGAGATGGTATATTAAAGGTCTAGCTGAAATCCTAGGTGGTATTAAATTCATGTGGCTCAAGTGAGGGTTCCAAATAGGGACTGCTCACAGGATGTCACACCTCTCCCAGGGTTTAAATGGCTTAGGGAGACTAGATGGCATAGCATGGGAGATGCATCTCAAACATTTTTCTTTATCTTCTATAATTACTAAAGCTTTGATAATACTCATATATAATTACCCATCACATAATGATCTGGTTATCTTGAAAACTTGAAAGAAACCTAGTAAATGTTTGAGATTTGATTACCCAAGTGAATGGCTAAACATTTCAATGATTCACTGTCCATTGTAGCAGGGAATGAACCAGAACTTCCGCCAAATGAGAAGGACAGTCACTCACTGTATTCGATCATCATGTGAACAATGTGGAAAGGTGCCCAGCACACAGCAAAGAGAGACACCACTGTCACCATCATAACAACAGCTCGCTTCTTCTTCCTGGGTCCACAAGGATACACTGTATCAGTTAACTTTCCCTTGGCAGATGTGTCAAGTCTCGACCTCTCAGTGATAATTTTCACATGTAAATGAAGCTCGTGCATGCTCAGTCTCTTCAGTTGTGTCTGACTCTTTGTGACCCTGAGGACTGTAGCCCGCCAGGCTCCTCTGTCCATGGGATTCTGCAGGCAAGAATGCTGGAGTGGGTTATCATGCCCTTCTTCAGGGCATCTTCCCGACCTAGGGATCAAACCTCTCTCTCTTGTATCTCCTGCATTGCAGGTGAATTCTCTACCACTGAGCCAGGAGGGAAGCCTCTAATGAAGCTCATGACAGGCTAACTGTGAACTGTTTATCATCTTTCCCCATTGTTTTTACCCTCATCCCTATATTTCTCATATTACAAATATCCTTAAGATACGTGCTTGTTATGAGCCTAGCAGCATGCTACATGCTTGGCACAGATTAATCTTCCTGACAAGCCATTGGACAGATGCAGGAACTGAGGCACAGAGGAGGTTAAGTAACTTGCAAAGTCAGATGGCTTTGCAGATCGGAAAGTTGAGAATTTAAACTATAAAGTTTAGTTTGGATTTAAACCTAGGCAGTCTAACTTCAGTGCCAAAACTCTTATTCATTTTATATCGAAGAACACTCATGCCTGTGTTAGAAAAATATGGGAAGTCCTCAGGACAGAATTAAAATGTAATCTTCCATTATATAATTAAGTAATACGATTAACCAGGGATTCAGAGTTTTCTCTATTAGTCACGTAAAGGAGATTAACGCCTGCAAAAGATCTGCACATTTTCAAATTATAACGAGTCGCATTCATTATTATCTCAACGTGTTAGCCTTTTCTTCGGAGGAAAATAGAGAGCTTAATCAGCAATAAGTCCCAAGATGCTGAACAGTCTAGCACCCTGTTCATGGAGCCGGAGTACGTCTTTATACAAATCGGGCACTAGAGGTCGCTGCACACTTGAAGAAATGATAAACTTTGTCCACCACTAGACTTCTAAGCTGGTGTCACGCAGTGTAGGTTATAAAATAAACCAAATGGCCCACAAGTACCATAGCAGTAACTGTGTTTTTAAATTTCTGTTAGTCCATATGATCAGAAAGTAAAGCCCTTAGGTAAAAATAAAATATAAAATAATAATTAAAAATAAATACCATACTCTCACTTCCAAAGGACTTTCATAAGTATCATCTCACTCTTGTTAGCATCATTCTTTGGGTGTGTATGTGTGCGTTACTGGAGTGGGTTGCCATTCCCTTCCCTAGGGATCTTCCCAACCCAGGGATTGAACCCAAGTCTCCCGCATTGCAGGCAGATTCTTTACCAACTGAGCCAGCCATCAGAGAAGCCCCAAAATAAAATATAAGATAACAATTTAAAATAAATAACATACTCTGGTTTCCAGAGTATTTTTATACATATCATCTCACATCTTTTAGCATCATTCCTTGTGTAGGAGGAAGTATGGATGGATATTTTGATGCTTTCTGGTTGGAGAAGGAAATGGCAACCCACTCCGGTACTCTTGCCTGGAAATTCTCATGGACGGAGGAGCCTGGTAGGCTACCGTCTATGGGGTCGCACAGAGTCAGACACGACTGAAGCGACTTAGCAGCAGCAGCAGCAGCAGTACATACGAGGAAAGTCGGGGGCTTGGGAGTAAGGAGATTTATCCACATCAAGTGGCTGGGAAGTAGCAGAAAGAGGAGAGAGTCACAGCAATTTGTATCAACATGCAGATGAAACTATAACAATTAAAAAAATTTCAGGCAACTATCTGTAACAGTGACCTTCCCCTCTGACTTGGGAGCTGGCAATCTTGCTCTTTCTTTCTGTCATATGTAAAATCAAAAGTTCAAAGTCAGCGCATGTGCTCAACATAAATTACCAATGACACTTTGATTACATTACCCAGGCATCTGAAATCTCTGGCCACTGTCTCTAAAACAGGTGAATGTTTTAAACAGGTGAATGTTCCATGCAACACACCTGGCTATTTTTGACATTTCTTTTCCATGAATAGTTCGAAGCACAGAGCCATCTCCAACTCTTTTCTTTATCCAAAGTTCATAGCCAATCTTACTGTACAGGATAAGCATCACCATGAGAGGCAGGAGGAAGAGGATGACAAGGATGAAGGTGGTGTAAATTTTCTGGTGCACAGGGCTGCTCCATTCTTCCAAGCAGCACACATGTTCTTTCTCGTATAAGAAGTCATACTTAATCTTTAAAACAAGTGTAATTCAGTTAGAAGAGCCAGAGGCAACATCAAAGCACACAAAGCAACCAAGACTATCGTTAGGCAGGCTTCTGACAATGTTTACTGTGGGTAGATATTTCAACTGAGATACAATTTTGCTTCTTCTTTTGTTGTGAAGTGTGTTTTCTGGCCTTCACTGCTTAGATTCTTGACAGTTTGATATTTTCTTTTCGGTTTTAAATGGAATCGAGGTCCATAGCCTGTTCATGAAAAAAAAAAAAATCTTTTCCACCTTTTACATGATAGTCAAGGAAATGGCAACCCACTCCAGTGTTCTTGCCTGGAGAATCCCAGGGACGGAGGAGCCTGGTAGGCTGCCGTCTATGGGGTCACACAGAGTCGGACATGACTGACACGACTTAGCAGCAGCAGCAGCAGCATTAAATTTTCAGTTGAGTGAAAGAAAGCACACTAGAATGACCAAAGTATGTATGAAAAAAATAGTTTATTTTAGCATGCCAGCTAATTATGCTGCGTGCATGCTCCATCATTTAGTCCCAGCCGACTCTTTGCGACGCCCCCCGGTGGACTGTAGCCCACCAGGATCCTGTGTTTATGGGATTTCTCAGGCAAGAATCTTGGAGTGGGTTGCCATTTCCTTCTCTAGGGGATCTTTCCAACCCAGGGATCAAACCCTGTCTCTTGCATCTCCTGCACTGGCAGGCAGATACTTTACCACTGTGCCACATGGGAAAGCAACCAGCTCGTTTGCTGTTACATGATTTTACTTCCTCAATTGTTGATGAGATCAGTTTTGACAAGGCATCGGACTTCTTCCAGTTGAATAAGTACCGACAGTCTGCATTTTGTTTCTGAACTGAAAATCTGTATTTTGCTACTGCTGTTTCAGATTGTAGTGATCATGCTGTTCGCCAAGATTTTAGAGAGGAAACTTGTAGCTTTTAGATTTTGAGATGAATGAGAAATTAGGATTTGAACTATTGCCAATGTACTAATATTCAGACCCAATTATAAGCCTTTGAGGTATGTATTATACAGAAAGGCAATTTCTATTTATAAATACTATTTCTAAGAGACTGACTTATGAGTTCAAAAATTAATAAAAACAATTAGAATTTGTTGCTGTTGTTTAGTCACTCAGTCACGTCCAACTCTTTTGCAACCCCATGTCCTATGGCCTGCCAGGCTCCTCTGTCCATGGGATTTCCCAGGCAAGAATACTGTACTGGAGTGGGTTGCCATTTCCTTCTCCAGGGGATTTTCCTGATCCAGGGATCAAACTCGTGTCTCCTGCATTGGCAAGTGGATTGCTTACAACCAAGCCACCAGGGAAACCGTAGAAAATGCTAATATGAGAAAAACTAAACATTTAAAGTACATTCAAAAGTCATATATCTGGATAATAGGAATTAATGTTAGAGAATTGATCAAAATTCTTATCATCTGAGTCACTCTGGAGCTTTACAGATGAGGAATACTTAAGTCTTAACACATATTTCTGCTTCCATTCCCAGAGTATTATCACCAGTCTTCAAAGTCAACTGAATGGTGGTGGGGGCAGGGTAGGGGGAGGTGGGAAGCTTTCTGGTATTGTTATCAAAAGTATGACAATTCAAGTTGTGATCTAGATATTATTTTTCAAGTGCAATGAGGAATGACAGAATTAAACAATAACTGCAAGGTCTGTACTCCCTGGGAAGAGGATATGAAGGTGAAACTTATTCTGACTCGTGAAAGCATAGCCCACAGTGGGGGTCACATGCTGATGCATTCTAAAGCACAAGGAGAGGCTGCCAGCCTCTGAACTCTGCACGTTCCCCTGGGGACAAGCAGAGACCTTCTGAGGGTGTGCTCTGATGGTTTTGTGGGGACCAATTTCAGACCTTCTATGTCCAAACTCACAATTCTCCAAAAATCTCACTGCCTAAGAGAATGTGTGGGATGGGGTTGAAGTGTCATGCATTCCAGTTCCTTTTTCATAATCCTCCTTCTTTCAATCTTCGCAAGTCCTATCTCTCACCCAACTGCAAGCTCACTATGGACCACCAAAATAAGAGGTGGTCCAAACTATGAATGTCAGTGAAGCCCCCTTGATCAAGGCACCATAAATCCAGGACAGGGTTTTGTGCCTTTCCCTGTATTAAATGGATTTCTATTCAGGGGAAACTTGACATTAGAAAAAAAAAAGGTGTTTTGACAGGTGATGAGATGTTGTGAATTCCCATTATCCGCATAGTAAAGGGGAGAAGTAATGATAACTTTAACTTGACCACCCTGTTGCTTCCAGCCCCTGAAAGCTGTCAGATACATCACTCCTGGGAGAGAGTGCAGTAGGAGCAAAGCAAAGAGAACATCAGTGCAAATGGTGACATCACTGGTGCTTCATTTCAGCCGGTGGAGCAATTAAACCGTCTTGCATGCTTGCAGTCTTGCTAATAGAATTTAGGAGTGAGAAGGTGGCCGTGGGAGAGCATATTAATACATTTACTTGACTTGAAAAATGAAATCATACTTGACAGAAAGCAAATCTGATTTGGCTGATCCATCTGACAGAGAGAACTGGTTTTGCCAATTAGATTTAATTAATTTTCTACAAATTAAATGAGTTATATTTTAAAATATATTTAGAGCATATGATAAAATAATTTTATTTTTTAAAATGGACACATCTCCTTGTGTTCTATGAGCCAGAATTAGACTCCCTATGGGAACTGGGTTGGGTTATTTTTAAAGGTATGGGCTTCCTGCTGGACATAAGGGCAGCCTCAGAGAAAGGAGTTGGCCATGTCCAACTGTGTGTGGAAGCTTAAAGAAGGGAGTAGCCATTGGAAGCCCCAGGGATATTATTTGTGAGGAACCCATGAAATCAAGAATCTGTCATGAGAAACAGTAATATGCAGAATAAAGGGATCAAAGCTCCTCTCCATACCCTAGGGTTCTAGGCCTAAAATGGCTCAAACTGGGGAAAGGGAGACATCTCAAATTTACTTGAAAGTATGGGCTTGAGGGACTGTGGCGCTGGACTGGATATTTTGATAAGGGAACTAACAATATTCAGTAACCAGTTACTGTTCTTGTGACTTAACGTGACCAGAGGTATTTTATTCTCTGAATGACCACAAGAGTTCCAGGACCCATTCAAGGCTTCATCCATCACATTGTTAGAGGTGGTAAGAGACAGAATAAAACTGCCTTCCGTTGTTACCTGTGCAGTCAAGCTCATTTATATACAGGTTGCATCGAACATCAAAGTGAAAAGTGAAAGTGTCAGTCGCTCAGTCGTATCTGACTCTATGCGATCCCATGGACTGTAGCCTGCCAGGCTCCTCTGTTCATGGAATTCTCCAGGCAAGAATACTGGAGTGGGTAGCCATTCCCTTCTCCATGGGATCTTCCCAATACAGGGATCAAACTCGAGTCTCCTGCACTGCAGGCAGATTCTTTACCACCTGAGCCACGAGGGAAGCCCTAAGTCACTTTTTACAATGCACTCTTGCCTGAGGGTTCATTTGATATCCTTGCCAGGGGAACATTGAGTGTCCAGCAGTTTCTGTTTACCTACACTAATTTAAAAAGGTGCAAAATATAAATAATTTAAAAAATTATCTTAGAGGCCATGTGAGCAACCCCCCTAGTGTCTTTGAAGACCACTGTCTACACTAGCCCTCCCAGGGAGGACACATTCAACTAGGCCCCAGTAAAGAGACAGGTCACCAAAAATGGTGCAGTGTTTTCTTCACTGTGAATCACCGCTGCAGGCTGGGCCCAGCTGACAGAGGTGTGAAGGGAACAGAAAGGTTTATCTTTATTATAAAGATACACACAGACTGACACCACCTATAGAAAGTTACTAAGAATCAAGGATTTAAGATCATTCTCAGGTCACAAATTAATGGCTTACATGTTCCAGTTCAAATATTTGTCAGTGACTAAGAGGCAGTGGAAGTGCTTATGAAGGAGAATCAACCAATAAGTAGATAAATGGTTAACATTAGAAATGCAATTCAAGACTACAATGAGGTACCATTTCACACCAGTCAGAATGGCTGCGATCCAAAAGTCTACAAGCAATAAATGCTGGAGAGGGTGTGGAGAAAAGGGAAGCCTCTTACACTGTTGGTGGGAATGCAAACTAGTGCAGCCACTATGGAGAACAGTGTGGAGATTCCTTAAAAAACTGCAAATAGAACTGCCTTATGACCCAGCAACCCCACTGCTGGGCATACACACCGAAGAAACCAGAATTGAAACAGACACGTGTACCCCAATGTTCATCGCAGCACTGTTTACAATAGCCAGGACATGGAAGCAACCCAGATGTCCATCAGCAGATGAATGGATAAGAAAGTTGTGGTACATATACACAATGGAGTATTTCTCAGCCATTAAAAAGAATACATTTGAATCAGTTCTAATGAGGTGGATGAAACTGGAGCCTATTATACAGAGTGAAGTAAGCCAGAAAGAAAAACACCAATACAGTATACTAACACATATATATGGAATTTAGAAAGATGGTAATGATAACCCTGTATGCAAGACAGCAAAAGAGACACAGATGTATAGAACAGTCTTTTGGACTCTGTGGGAGAGGGAGAGGGTGGGATGATTTGGGAGAATGGCATTGAAACATGTATAATATCATATATGAAATGAATCGCCAGTCCAGGTTCGATGAATGATACTGGATGCTTGGGGCTGGTGCATTGGGACGATCCAGAGGGATGGTATGGGGAGGGAGGTGGGAGGGGGGTTCAGGATGGGGAATACGTGTATACCTGTGGCGGATTCACATTGATGTATGGCAAAACCAATACAATATTGTAAAGTAATTAACCTCCAATTAAAATAAATAAATTTATATTTTTTATAAAAAAGAACTTAAAAAAAAAAAAAGAAAAATCTAGAGCGAGCATCAAACTCTTACGATGAAACAAGACACTGAACAACACCAGGAAAGGCATGTTTCTGCTGGCAGGCAAATGCAGAAATTGACCCTGGAACATTTTATTTTAAGCATTAAAGTCTTAACAATATAAGTTCAAGGAAGAGCTGAGAAAAGCAGAGAAAACTATCTTAAAGCAAATTACTTTATTCCACTTGAAAAACCTCCAGTAAAAAAATTGAGATCACACAAATTTGCTGTAATGTGCTTGCAGGGAGGAGAATGATTGCAAGTAAGAGGGGTGGAAAAACAGTGTGATTACCAATCCCAGCCCCCAGTCTACCTCAAGTCGTTGCACATGCCACATGGGCGCTCCCACGATGACGGCCACCAGCCAGACCAGCCCTGCAAAACGTTAAGATCATTAGAATGCAACTCAGCAAAGCAAAATCCACCTGCACTTAATTCTCTTAATTCTTATGTTCAAGGGACAGCATAATTTTTTCCCTGGCGCAGGGCAGTGTTCTCCTCACATTTTCCACTCTACCCTCCAAATCGTCACTGGAGCATAAAAGAACAGACTTTTGGACACATTGGGAGAAGGAGATGGAGGGATGATTTTCGAGAATAGCCAGTGGGAGTTTGATATATGCATGACACAGGGAACCCAACCTGGAGGGAAGGAGCGGGGTGGGAGGTGAAAGGGAGGTTCAGGAGGGAGGGGACACGTGTATGCCTATGGCCGATCCATGCTGATGTATGGCAAAAACCATCACAATATAAATTATCCTCCAATTAAAAGTAATTAAGTAACTAATTTAAAGAATAAAAAGCTGTTGCTGGATAAAGCTCAAATTCCTTAAAAGGGTCCTGGAGGTTCTCTACAATGTTGCTTGCCTCACTGTGTCCTGTGACATTTCTGTTCATGTTCTTCACGCCCGAGTCCTCTCATGAGGAATTTACAGAATTGGTCTCAGCTCCCATTTCCCTTGGCAGGAACAGATTGGGCACCTACTGTTTGTTTGTTGAATGGATGAATAAAATAAACATGATAGAGCGAATCCTCTATAGCTTCTTAAAGTTGAAATTATATTTATTTTAGGCGTAATTATATGAGCATTATTTTCTTGTTTACAAAACAAACATGTATAACAAAAAACCAGAGTACTTCTTCCAAATTTTCCGTTTTCCATGAGTTTGTTGAGGGGATTACTTCAATGATGCATTCCTTAGCAAAGAACAAAAGAGAATCTTAACATACCAGGGCAAGGCCAGAACCAAGAGCACTGTTTTGAAGAAAGTTTCCCAGCTCAAACTCTGCTTGCTCTTTCTGTAGTGAGTGGGAGCATTTTAAAAAAAAACACTGCATTGCTGTAAATCTCAAGGAACTGAGACCCACTTAAACTGATTGGAATTTATTATAAAGATACACACGGACTGACACCACCTATAGAAAGTTATCAAGAATCAGTGATTCCAGGTTGCCCTCAGGGTCACAAATCATTGTCTCTATTTCTGTCCCCCACTCTCTCTTCATTGCGACACATAGCCATTCTCTCTTAGTCCAATCATTATTTTATTATGTTAGCTCGTATCCAATCCTTTTTCCAGTCTTTAGTAGAAATTCTGGAGGCATTGAGCCTACCTGGCTTAGCTCATTACCAGTTTTCTTGACTCCACTGTCTACTCAGTGATAGAAGGGCAATAATTGGTATAATCTAGGCAAGTAAGCCTAGCAGGTTCTGCCAGCTGAGGAATGGGGGTGGGGGATTCATCTAGAGGGCGGACCCAGTGAGGGGGCGGACCCAGTGAGGAGGCGGACCTAGTGAGGGGGCGGACCCAGTGAGGGGGCGGACCCAGTGAGAGGACAAGGCTGGTTTCCCGAGTGACAGAGACAGAGGAAGACGTCAGTCAGCGCTGCAGGAAAGCCTCCTGGGGAGATGAATCTTCTTGATTTAAACGTTTTCTGTCTCCTATGACTTTTTTGAGTAGGAACTGACTTGGCTGCCTATTATCAACTTTGCCTACAAATGTCAAAACTCTCTTTCCTTCTCTGTCTTTTAAAAAATAACTTCCGCCCTCCATGTATTTCTTTCCTAACCCTCTTTCCACACCCACATGCTGTTTTCAGATGTTCTGATGGTGGAAACATGTCAATTATTAAAAGCCAAGAGGTCTTTGAATTCTTTTTCAGGGAGAATGTGACATAAATTTGAAAATAACTAACAATTTTTCCCTCTATGGGCTTATCTATTCAGTTCAAACTATTTCAAAGAGTTTAGTGTAGCAAAACCTTCAGGAGTTCTTTCTGTAACTCTACTATCCGATGCTGGCTAAATTCTTACAGCAGAAATAAATGTTTACTCATTCCTCTCAAGTGAGATATTAGCAAAAATTGCTCTCTTTGATTATCATATTAGTTGTTCTGAAACCTCTGGTTATTCAGCTATAGTGCATTCAAATCACTGAGAACCACATTGAAGTTTTAAATGGCTCGATTATAATTACCAAATAAAGAAATTTTTCCATTTCACTGTGCTACGCTTTAGGACATTGCTTTCCATTTACATACATCACAGGATACATGGTGATTCAGAAACGGTTACAGCAAGCTGGGGATTCAGGAGTGCCTGAAGCACAATTAGGATGTGAATGAAATCCATTTTGTCAGGCTTCTCCAGCACTTGGGACCCAGTGTCCTCACAGGTCCTGCCACCTTCTGCTGCTGTGTACTCTGCTCTGAGACCCGTCTAGGCAGCACCCGTGTTCCCCACTCTTCTAAACACACCTTCCTGGCCTCTGTCAAAAACTACCTGTTGAAATCTACTTGCTTCTTACCTCAGGATGACAGCTGACTAATCTAATGAATATTAATATGGAGATGACACTGACCGATTTTAGATCAGCTGTGTGCCTGTGTGCGTTAAGTCCTTTCAGTCATATCCCACTCTTTGCAACCCCATGGATGGTCGCCCACCAGGCTCCTCTGTCCATGGGATTCTCCAGGCAAGAACACTGGAGTGGGTTGATGTGCCCTCCTCCAGGGTATTTTCCTGACCCAGGGATTGAACCCGCATCTCTTATGCCTACCTGCACTGGTAGGCGGGTTCTTTACCACTGCTGCTGCTGCTGCTAAGTCGCTTCAGTCGTGTCCGACTCTGTGCGACCCCATAGACGGCAGCCCACCAGGCTCCCCCCGTCCCTGGGATTCTCCAGGCAAGAACACTGGAGTGGGTTGCCATTTCCTTCTCCAATGCATGAAAGTGAAAAGTGAAAGTGAAGTCGCTCAGTCGTGTCCGACTCTTAGTGACCCCATGGACTGCAGCCCACCAGGCTCCTCTGTCCATGGATTTTCCAGGCAAGAGTACTAGCACCACTTTAAAAAGTTAGGAACAGCAACTCAGGGAAATCTGAGAGGAGAGATTTTCAGTGCTGAGCTAGGCCTCAAGAAGAGAGGGGAGGGGAGCAGTAAGTTCGGAGATGACTGAAACCGTGAAATGACACCCCAATGCCTACAAGACAGACAGGAGCTTCCTCCTCTAGTTCATAAACACGGTTCACGTTACAGAAATTCTCTTTGTTCTGTAATGAAGCACAGCTTTAATGCTGCCAGGGGCATGTCCTCACCCAGCATCGTGAAAGCCCTTTGGTTGGTGTACTGCCACTTCATTTTAAAAGGATGCACCAGCCCCTGGTGTCTCTCCACAGCAATGCAGGTCATCGTGAGGATTTCTGTCACGACAGCGGTGGACTGGACAAATGGCACCATCTTGCAAATGAAGGCACCTGCAGCAAGGAACCAGGACAAGTTAAGCGGCAACAGGAATAGAAGTGTTATCTCTCTTTGTCATTATCACAGTGAATTTGTTCTGAGCCTCTGTTTAAAAGTTTTATGACTATAATTACACAGTAGATACAAAATAATTGAGAAAGTTTGTACTGGATGATATTTTCTTTCCTTAAGTGGATTTCAAGTTACTAAATGATGTGTAATTATGTATAGTGGGATGATGAAAGGACAAGTAAGTATCTGGCCATTGACAATAAGCAGAAGAAAATCAGTGTGACCCTTCCTTGAGAAAAAACAAAGTTGGTATTAACTGGTTTCTTGGGGTCTAAACCACAAAGTGGTTCTTGATTCTTTCTTCCTTTTTGGTTCCTTGTCAAATCATAACAAAGGGATAATTTTCACCAAAGTCCCTCTGATTTCTTCTTTTATCTTTTACTGTCCTTTGACTTCCTGTCCAAGACTTAATATGCAGATTATACCATTATGCTCTTAACTGATTTCACATTCTCTAATGCAAAGGTCTCCAAGTCTGCGAGCATACTTCATTTGATATACATAATATTTTAAATAAAAATATCTGGATGCATTGCCCACATTTATAAATTTCTTACACTGTGTGTCCAGCCCCCTCACCACTGGTATTTGTAAGATACGGTCTGACATTTCTGCTCTTAAATCCACCCTGCTCATCAATACCAAATTAATTACTTTGAACTATCTGAAAGGCATAAGCTCAGGGAGTATAAAAAGTTGGAAGAGACTTCAGTCCACTTGCTCAGACCAGAGATCTTCTTTTCACCTCCTCTCCCAAATGCTCTGCCTGGCTCTGCTTAGAGACCTAAGGAAGCCCTCCTTGCTGGCACATCCTCACTTCAGGTCTTCACATATCTTTTCCTTCTGCTTGGAATGTTCTTCCCCAGGAGACTATTCCTCACACCTTTCACCGAAGTCTTTGCTCAGATGTCACCCTCTCAATGAGGCTGACCTACTTGAATAAACCTGTTGTCACTACAGCATGTCCTCTCATTCTACACTTTTCCCATAACTCTTCCAATTCCAACATGCTATGTAATTTACTGACTTGCTTTATTGTTTATTGAAAGTTTCCCCAGCCCTGTGCATGCATGCTTAGTTGCTTCAGTTCATGTCCGACTCTTTGTGACCCTATGGACCTTAACCCACCAGGCTCCTCTGTCCATGGGATTCTCCAGGCAAGAGTACTGGAGTGGGTTGCCATGCCCTCCTCCAGGGGACCTTCCTGACCCTGTGTCTTCTCCTCCTCCTGTGTCTCCTGCATTGGCAAGTGGGTTCTTTTCTACTAGCGGCACCTGGGAGAACCTTCCCCACCTGTACTAGGATGTAAACACTCTGAGAGTAAGGGTTTTTGTTTCTTTTTGCACTGACATGTTGTAAGCACTGAGAATGGTACACAGAAGGCTCTCAACTGGCATTCACTGAGCTGAAGAGGATGAGTGACTAGCAAGCTCTTAACCTTGTTAAACTGACATCATTCAACTTCGGAGAGGCTCTCGCTGGGAAAAGGATCTTTCAATAATTTCATCCACTTCTTTAATTTTTCTTTCTGAGAGTTTTAGAATTAACCAACTATCTTTCCCAAAGAGCAACTCTTCATATATATAAAAGATACTTTTATGTCACGCTCACATCTTTTCCAGTTGCCCCAGCTACTCCTCATGACATGCTCTTCAGATCTTTCAACTCCCTGGACACCTTCCATTGAACTTTCTCAGTTTGCGACTATGTGGCCCCAAAGGGAACCCGCCATGCTCAGGATGTGGTCTGGACAAGGCAGAAACTGTAGGGCTGTCCTGCTTCCCTGGGTCTGAACATCTTCTGTGCATGTAACTGAAATATACATCAGCTAGAATTTTCAAATGGTTGGTGTCTGTTGAACTTGAAGTCAATTTGAAATTAATTGGGACCATTTAACAGAAAATTTCTGTTAACTCAAGATTTCCTTAATTTCCATCCTGTGATTTAGTTAAAAAAAAAAAAAAAAGACCTAATATCGCTAGAGATACTTCCATTCTAATCCTTCTTGCTCCACATGGCAACCTAAGAGCCTGTCCCACACACTCCCAATCTCTGTTCCAGATCCTCAAATTCCAACCCTGTTCAAAGTTAAGGCCCTTCCTTTCCAGCAAGATAGTTTTGAGCTAAATGCAGTAATTTATCAATATTTTCAGTACCCATATATTTCACTACTTGAACACTGACCATATTGTGAATGAAATAGCTTACCTCAAATCCTGTTTTGGATGTGACATTTGAAAAAATGAATATATGACCAAATTATTCATCTGGGTATTTCTCCTTTTTTTTTTTTTTTTTTGAAAATTTGATCAGAATTTCCTTGATTCTTTCAGCCAAATTGATTCTTTCAGAACAAACGTTGGACAGACTAAAGCTAAAGAAATACCAGAAGAGACTTCCCATGAAATGGACATGGATCCATTATCAATACATTTTAGGTATAACTACCCAAACAAAAATGATTGTTGTAGTGTTATCTCATTGTAATGCTTCCATCCTAAATCTACTCAACACGTCCATCACAATGGTATGGAAAATTGGTCAGCTGATTGCCTGATACTAGGATACACTCTGATCTTGATTCATCTAACCTATTAGTTCAGTTCAGTTCTGTCGCTCAGTCGGCTACTCTAAACTTCCATTTCATCCCTTTTGTAAAAAAGAATTAATAATACCTATCTGTTACAGGACCAATGTTTCTACTTCATAAAATGACATAAAGATCCAGTAAAAGAATAAATGGCAGCCCGATTAAAAGATTACTGGTAAATTCAGTACACGTGGAACTGATAGATTCTTTGTGGCTAAATGTCCTATTAAAGAACATATACTTCAATAGTCTATTTTGCAGATAAATATATTGCAGCTCAAAGGAGTTGTGATTTGCTCATGTCCAGAGAGCTGTTTATTGACAAAATGAAGGCATGAATCCAGGTCGTCTGTCTCCAGCTCTTTCCACTATGTCACCTTCACTTATCTGAACACATCCATGTTACATGGCTGTTTTCTTGTCTACATGCTCAAAATTCATCTGTTTAATAATCCACTTGAAAATTTTGTACCAAGAGGAGTTCTGTAATCTGTCATTGTAATGGTTTTATGAATCTAGACAGCATTTGTCCAACTCATTACTTCTGATATTTCTCCAATCAACTTTCTAAGAAATTACTGAGAAGTTTTTTTGATCACACCTCCAACTGTCTTCAGTGTTGCGGCATATAATTTATCTGCATGGAAGATATGAGTTGCTTTAAAAATAGGTAGATGTTTTTGAACTGTGGTGTTGGAGAAGACTCTTGAGAATCCCTTGGACTGCAAGGAGATCCAACCAGTCCATCCTAAAGGAGATCAGTCCTAGGTGTTCTTTGGAAGGACTGATGCTAAGGCTGAAACTCCAATATTTTGGCCACCTCATGAGAAGAGCTGACTCATTGGAAAAGACCCTGATGCTGGGAGGGATTGCGGGCAGGAGGAGAAGAGGATGACAGAAGATGAGATGGCTGGATGGCATCACTGACTCGATGTTCTGAGATGCTCTTTTGCTCTTTATTCACTTATACTGGATCTTTATTTTAGTTCTAGTCATTTTTGTTTTGCCCTTTTTAATTTGCAGGTCACTTTTCAAGATCTAGAAGACTGAAGCAAAAACAGGCATTGAAGAGCTTGGTTTTTTCCCTCTGCCTTTCATTAAATTTCTATCAATGACCTTCCCTTTTGTTGTTAGTTCCTTGTTCTAATGATGAATGTTTCTGATGACTCTACAGTCAGCCTGATCTACACTGCAGCCTTCCCAATGTGAACTAAACAGGTCTGGTATTTTGTGAGAATGTGTCCCTTATGACATTTCTTCCCACAAATGGCAATTTTAAACTGGGATAATAACCCTAGAATTTCCTATAGAGGGCATTGTTTTCTTGGGATGTCCTTCCCTCTTGTTCTTAAAGGATTATCTGACGTTACTATAAGAGCTATGTTTCTTAGAGCTTGCCTGAATGGCTACTTCTCTTATTTTTTAAATGTGAATTATGACTATATTTATTTATTTAGCTATGCCTTGTGGCTTGTGTCCAGTTCTAACTGTTGCTTCCTGACCTGCATACAGGTTTCTCAAGAAGGAGGTCAGGTGGTCTGGTATTCCCATCTCTTTCAGAATTTTCCATAGTTTATTGTGATCCACACAGTCAAAGGCTTTGGCATAGTCAGTAATGCAGAAATAACAACAGACTGGTTCCCAATAGGAAAAGGAGTACATCAAGGCTGTATATGGTCACCATGCTTATTTAACTTATATGCAGAGTACATTATGAGAAACGCTGGGATGGAGGAAGCACAAGCTGGAATCAAGATTGTCAGGAGAAATATCAATAACCTCAGATATGCAGATGACACCACCCTTATGGCAGAAAGTGAAGAAGAACTAAAAAGCCTCTTGATGAAAGTGAAAGAGGAGAGTGAAAAAGTTGGCTTAAAACTCAACATTCAGAAAACTAAGATCATGACATCTGGTCCCATCACTTCATGGCAAATAGATGGGGAAACAATGGGAACAGTGGCTAACTTTATTTTTCTGGGCTCTGAAATCACTGCAGATGGTGATTGCAGCCATGAAATTAAAAGATGCTTACTCCTTGGAAGGAAAGTTATGACAAACTTAGACAGCATATTAAAAAGCAGAGACATTACTTCATCATCAAAGGTCCATCTAGTCAAGGCTATGGTTTTTCCACTGGGCATGTATGGATGTGAGAGTTGGACTATAAAGAAAGCTGAGCGCTGAAGAATTGATGCTTTTGAACTGTGCTGTTGGAGAAGACTCTTGAGAATCCCTTAGACTGCAAGGAGATCCAACCAATCCATCCTAAAGGAGATCAGTCCTGGGTGTTCATTGGAAGGACTGATGCTGAGGCTGAAATTCCAATATTTTGGCCACCTTGTGTGAAGAGCTGACTCATTTGAAAAAACCCTGATGCTGGGAAAGATTGAGGACAGGAGGAGAAGGGGATGACAGAGGACGAGATGGTTGGATGGCATCACCGACTCAATGGACACACGTTTGGGTGGACTCCAGGAGCTGGTGATGGACAGAGAGGCCTGGCATGCTGCGGTTCATGGGGTCGCAAAGAGCTGGACACGACTGAGTGACTGAACTGGACTGTGGCTTGTGGGTCAGTTTCCAGACCAGAGATCAAAACCTGGGTCCTGACAGTGAAAGTTCTAAGTGCAAACCTCTAGACTGCCAAGAAATTCTCTATTTTTCACATTTTGATTGTTTACCATCTACCTTCACTTTCTGATAGAAGCACAATTTCCTCTGGTGCATGAACTCTCCTCTATGCAGGAAGGTTAGGGAAGAGGCCCTACTAGAGAAGACAAGGCAAACACAGGATGGAGTCTCTCAAAGAATCTATCGGCTCCAAATGTGCCAAATTTATCTCAGTTTTTTTAACTTGCTGAGAGAGTGCAGTGAAGATGAAAGGAAGATTTGAAGTGGTGGGCCCTGCGCTCACCAGATCATGAGCATGAACAGAACACTGTTTAGTTGTGGCTGCTCACCTCTGTGCACCCTTGGTCCCTGCCTGTTGCAGGTCCTTCCTACAGATTCATGATCTTGTGAGCCTCCAACATTTTTCTGGTATATCCCCTTCTCTTAAGCTACTTAGCTATCAACTGCAGACCAAGTAAACTTTTTTTGGCTACTTCTCTTTCATCACTTTTTCTCTGGAAGGTAGATTTCCTAAAATGTAGAATACTCTAGTTAGCACTCCTCCTGTGTGCATTGCTAAGGCTTATATAACAGTTCAAATCCTACTATTATAGTTTGCTTCCATTGTTGTTCTATTTCTACTACATCAAATTCTTTCCCAAGAATTTACAATAATTCTCCTTTGCCTACTGGATTAGGAACAAATGCTTTGATTAAATATTTATTTCCTTCTTTATTTATTGCCTTCTTTCCTGGTGGATCCCACCTGCAATGCGGGAGTCCTGGGTTCAGTCCCTGGGTTGAAAAGATCCCCTGGAGGAGGGCATGGCAACTCACTCCAGTGTTCTTGCCTGGAGAATCCCCATGGACAGAGGAGCCTGGTGGGTTAGAGTCCATGGGGCTGCAAAGAGCTGGACATGAATGAGTGACTAAGCACAGAAAACCTTCTTTTTACCACCTTTTTATACAACTTAATTTTCCAGAAAATGAACTCTTTGCTCTGCATATGAATGATATCCACTCTTCTACCTACCCATACTGGTCCTCACCTCCTATTGTATGCAGCGTAGGTCTCAGTGATTCGAATCAAAACAAGATCTCATTATTTCTAAAAATGATACTTGGAAATTGAAAACAACTTGGCCAGTATTAGTGCCTTTAAAAAGGATCCAAGTGGAAAGGACAGAGTGAAAAACAACCAGAGTTTTCATACTTAGAAAAGATTAAAAACATTCCTTTATTAATTCAGAAAATGGTAGAATGAGCTATGATTGCAAGAAATGATGATAACTATGATGATGTCTATGAATAATTTGTTCCAAGGTTGGTAATAAACAAAATGAATAGATATTTGCAGTTTTAAAGGAAAGATTACTTTATAGAACCACTATTTGAAACAATAGTCTAACAAACTACAAAACAATCTGGGATTTAATTTCCTGTACAAAAAAATTAAGCTATATTCAAACAATTGATGCATCCTGTCCCATTATGGCTGTTAGTTTCTAGTTTTTTTTCTACAGCATTTCTTAAGCAGCTGCTGCTGCTGCTGCTAAGTCGCTTCAGTCGTGTCTGACTCTGTGCGACCCCATAGACGGCAGCCCACCAGGTTCTGCTGTCCCTGGGATTCTCCAGGCAAGAACACTGGAGTGGGTTGCCATTTCCTTCTCCAGTGCCTGAAAGTGAAAAATAAAAGTGAAGTCGCTCAGTCGTGTCTAACTCTTCACGACCCCATGGACTGAAGCCTACTAGGCTCCTCCATCCATGGGATTTTCTAGGCAAGAGTACTGGAGTGGGTTGCCATTGCCTTCTCCTCTTAAGCAGCTAGCTGCTAATAAATTTACCAAATCCTGAATCCTAACAGCATTTCCCTCAACCACATCCAATGGTTGGGAACACACTAAATACAGGCAGAGTCAGAATTGCTATACAACCTGTGGCTGAGAACCACAATGGAACAGAACTGTGGAATTCCTTGGCAGGAAGGCCCTCCGAGCAAGGATCCAGGCTGAGGGTTTCCATCAGTGTTCCATGGAGCCCTGTGCTCCTGCAGGCAGGCTCTAGGAACTGCCAAGAAAGGAGAGGAGGCTCTGAGCGCCATTCCTGCTGCAGCTGGATCAGTCCACCTGAATCCAGTTTAACTTAATGTGGTTCCAGCACATAAGTCACCAGCAATTTCAAAGAAGAAGTTATAGAACCTTAATTCTGGCAGAAAAAATACACTCCTACCCAGTGGGCAGTAAAGCGATTCATTCACCATAAGTCTCCACAGCTGTGAAGGTGTAAGAGTACTTAAAAACAGGGAAAAACATTCCACCCCAAGAAAATGTTTAGAGCAATAGTCACCAACATTTGTGGCACCAGGCATGGTTTCATGGGGGCGATGATTCAAATGCATTACATTTACTGCACAGTATTATTTCTATTATTATGACATCAGCTCCATCTCAGATCATCAGGCATTAGATCTCTTGAAGAATTTTCCACAGTTTGCACTGACCCTGGTTTGTTGCACTCCAGGGGATGAAAAAGAGTTGGACATGACTGAGCGATTGAACTGAACACAGTCAAAGGCATTGGCCTAATCAATAAAGCAGAAGTAAATGTTTTTCTGGGAAAAAAAAAAAAAAAAAAAGAACTCCAAAGTGGACTGGGAGATTCTGCCAATTTAAACCATAACAGACTAAAATTTAAAACAGATATGTGACAAATCTCTCCTAGAACTTCAGCCCTCCTGATAATTACAGTTGATGCTTGAACAACATGGGGGTTAGGGTATTGACTAGGGCACAGCTGATTATCAGACAGTAACTTCACAGTCAGCCTTCCATATCCAAGGATTCAATCAACCTTGGATTGCGCAATACTGCTGTGTTTACTACTGAAATTTTTGCATATAAGTGGACCCTTGAAGTTCAAATCTGTGTTGCTCAAGGGTCAACTGTATCCCTTACACTAATTAGTGTAAGACCTTCACAAAGTGATCTAGTAATTATCCTCTGATTTACAAACTTTCCGATAATGCTGCATCTGTGCAGCAGCAAAGAGGGAGGAACTGAGCTAAAGGAAAGGAAAGCCTGGCTCCCAGCGAAGGGGAAGGCTCAGAGGAGGCAGAAGGCACCTTGACTCCTGCAGAGTAGAGGGGCAAGGAGAAAAGTCTTACAGTTCCCAGGTGCCAAGAAGAGAGAGTCTCTATTGAGAGACAGTAGGAGGAAACTGACAGCAAGGGAGATAAGCCACTTCCCCCCCCAACTCCCCCCCCCCCCCCCGAATTCTTGTTATACTTAGGGAAGGAGACAGAAGGCCCCCAGCTGGCTCTGAGAGGAAGCATGTCCATTTGGGATGCTATAAGAACATCCCATGGATGGGATGACTTATAAAGACAGAGATTTACTTCTCACAGCTGTGGAGGTTGGAAGCCTGAGGTCAAAGTGAACAAGCATGGTTCAGGGAGGACCCTTCAGGGTTGCAGACCTCACACAGTGTCCTCACCTGGCAGAAAGGGCCAGAGAGCTCCATGGGATCTCTCTTACAAGAGCACAAATCCTACTCATGAGGGCTCTACTCTTCTGATCTCTTATTTCTTCTTTCTTTTTATTAATTGAAAATGTCATGAGATAATTGTAGAGTCACATGCAGTTGTAAGAAGTAAGAGAGACCCCTTGTACACTTTGCCCAGTTTTCCCCAATGGTAACATGTTGTAAAACTACACAAATATCACTACCAAGACATTGACATTAATATAATCCACTGATCTTATTCAGATTTTGTCTGTACTCATTTGTGGTCTATGGATTTTTATTAATAGGTTCATGTATCTGCCACCACGGTTAAGATACTGAATAGTTCCTCCCGTTGCCCTTTTATAATCACACCCATGCTCCTCCTGTCTCTGCCCCTCCCTGTCCCTAACCACTGGCAACTATTAGTCTGTTTTCCATTCCTAAAACTTTTCATTTCAAAAATATTATATAAATATAGTAATATAGTAAATAACATTTTGGGATTGGGTTTTTTCTTTTAGCACAAACCCCTGAACACACATCCAAGTTGTTGCCTTTATCAACAGTTGGTTCCTCTGTATGCTAATCCTCCACAGAATGTATGTGCTACAGTTTGCTTAATTCATCCACTGAGGATCATCTGGGGTATTCCCGTTTTTGACTATTACAAAAAAGCAGTTATGAATATTCATGAAAAAGTTTTGGTATGAACAAAACTTCATTTTTCTGGGATAAATACCCAAGAGTTTAATTCTCTGATGGCATGGTAATTGCATATTTAATTTTATAATAAATTGCAAAATTATTTTCCAGAATGGCTGTGTCATTTGACATTCCTGCTGGCAATGTATAAGTGATTCAGTTTCTCCATATCCTTGCCAACAGTCAATGTTGTCACTATATTTTATTTTAGCCATTCTGATTTATGTGTATTGATATTATTTCAATTCTCAATTCCCTGATTTTTATAAGGCTGAACATCTTTTCATGTATTCATTTGCCATCTGTATATCCTCTATGATGAAATTTCTCTTCATGTGTTTTGCCCATTTTCTGATTACACTGTCTTTTCACTGCTGAATTTTGAGAGTTCTTTATATATTCTAGATATGAGTATTTTGTAAGATATACATTTTGTACATATTCTTTCTCCATCTGTAGCTTGTCCTTTCATCTTCCCACATGGACTTTAACAGAAGAAGTATTTAATTTTGATGAGGTCCAAATTATCAGTTTTTCCTTTTACGCACTGAGCTTTTGGTGTCGGCTAAGAATCCCAAGAATTCCATGCTCACCCGTGATCATTTTCTATGGTTTTCCCCAAAGTTTCATAGCCTTACATTTACTTTTAGGTCTATTGCACATTTTGAGTAGGCTTTTGTATAAAGGGTCAGATTTAAGATGAGTAGTTTTTGTTTGTTTCGTTGGTTTATTTTTGCCTACAAATGTCAACCGCTCCAGCACTGTTTGTGAAACAGGCATTCCTTCCTCCATTGAGTCACACCTTTGTTAAAAATCAGTTGAGCATATTTGTGTAGGTCTATTTCTAAGTTCTCCATTCTGCTCCATTCATGTGTGTTTATCCCTCTGTCAATACCACACTGTTTTGATTACTTTATCTACATAAAAAGTTTGACAACAGGCAGAGGAATTCCTCCCACTTCATTCTTCTTTGTCAAGATTATTTTAGCTGTTCTAGTCTCTGTGCCTATTATAAATTTCTGAACAAACTCATCTATGTTTAAAAAAAATCCTTGCTAAGATTTTGATAGGAATTACTTTAAACCTATGATCACTTTTGGGAAAACTGACATCATTAATATGTTGAGTATTCTAAACCATTAACACAGTATGTCTACCATTTATTTATGTATTCTTTGATTTTCTTCACCTGCATTTTGTCATTTTCAGGTACATAGAATGGAAAACTGTGCTGTGTTTACTGTATACCTAAGTATTTCATTTTCTTGAAGTAGTTGGAAGCAGTGTGGTATTTTTCATTTCATTTCCTGCATTTTACTTGTTAATATAGAAATACCATTGAGTTTTGTGTGTTGATCTTGTATACTTTGACATTGCTGAATTCCCTTAATTCTCAGAAATTTTGGTAGATTCCCTGGGATTTTCTATGCCAAAAATAATCTCATCTGCAAATACAGGCAGTTTTATATTTCATTTCCAAACTTAAAAATGTCTTTCATTTCTTTCTTTCTTTCTTTTTTTTTTTTTTTTTTTGCCTCCCTGCAGTGGCTTGAACTTCAAGCACTATATTACATAAGAGTGGTGAATAAAAGTCTACAAGCAATAAATGCTGGAGAGGGTGTGGAGAAAAGGGAACCCTCTTACACTGTTGATGGGAATGCAAACTAGTACAGCCACTATGGAGAACAGTGTGGAGATTCCTTAAAAAACTGCAAATAGAACTGCCTTATGACCCAACAACTCCACTGCTGGGCATACACACCAAGGAAACCAGAATTGAAAGAGACATGTGTACCCCAATGTTCATCGCAGCACTGTTTATAATAGCCAGGACATGGAAGCAACCCAGATGTCCATCAGCAGATGAATGGATAAGAAAGCTGTGGTACATATACACAATGGAGTATTACTCAGCCATTAAAAAGAATACATTTGAATCAGTTCTAATGAGGTGGATGAAACTGAAGCCTATTCTATAGAGTGAAGTAAGCCAGAAAGAAAAACACCAATACAGTATACTAACGCATATATATGGAATTTAGAAAGGTGGTAATGATGACCCTGTATGTGAAATAGCAAAAGAGACACAGATGTATAGAACAGTCTTTTGGACTCTGTAGGAGAGGGAGAGGGTGGGATGATTTGGGAGAATGGCATTGAAACATGTATATTATCATATGTGAAATGAATTGCGAGTCCAGGTTCAATGCATGAGGGATGGGATGGGGGGGGGGTGTGAGGTGGGAAGGGGGTTCGGGATGGGGAACACATGTACACGCATGGCTGGTTCATGTCAATGTATGGCAAAAACCACTACAATACTGTAAAGTAATTCGCCTCCAATTAAAATAAATAAATTTAAAAAAAAGAGTGGTGAGTATAGACATCCTTTCTCTGTTCCAAGTCTAAGGAAAAAAACCTGTCTTTCATTATTACATGTGATGTTAGCTGTAGGTTTTCATAGATGTTCTTTATAAAGCTGAGAGTCTTTCTGTTATTAACCTGCTGAAAACTTTTATCTAAATGGATGTTGGATTTTGTCAAATGTTTTTGGTGTGTCATTTGCTATGCTTCTATGACTTTTCTTCTTTAGCTTGTTGATATGGTGGATTGCATTGATTTTTGAATGCTGAATCACACTTTCAGACCTGGGATAAATCCCACTTGATCATGTGTATAATCTTTATTATACACTGTTGGAATCTGTCTGCTGATATATTGAGCATTTTTATGTTTAAGTTTGTGAGAGACACTGGTTTGCAGTTTTCTTTTTATTGTACTGTCTTTGTCTAGTTTATTTACCAGACAAAAAAATGCCTCAGAAAATGGTTTAGGAAATTTTCTTTCCTATTCTATTTTCAGGAAGAGTTTGTGTAAAAGTAGTAATTCTTCTTTGTGTATTTGGCAGAATTCTCCAGTGAAACCATCTGGGCCGGGAGATTTTTTTGGGGGTAAGGGCAGCTGTGTGGGTGCATCCTAACTGTGTCTCTTCCTTTTGAGAATATCTTTTTAGTCAAAGAATTATGAGCAAATGTTTCTAAATCAAAAGGGCTACAATAAAAAAGAATGGGTCTCTCCCACCCTCACTCACCTGATGTCTTACTTCCAAATCTGCTTGTGTTGCAGTCTTCTGTCAGGCACCTTGACATCTCTAATCTAACTGCTTTTGGTTTTTGATTTATTGATTTTAGATGGTCTGTATTGACTTTCTTCTAGGAAAGATGGGCTTTTAGTTCACTTTAATCACCTCCTACGTCTGCTTCTCCTTTTAGTTTTCTTATAGTTAAAACACTTTCTTCAATAATTTCTTTGAAAAGATTTTGAGAAGTGTGCTTCCTAAATTCAAGTATGTGTTTTCCCCATCTTTGACTCATGAAGTAATATACTTAACATGCTATTCCTTAGTTTCTCAGCTTCCAACAGTTTATCTCACCCCACACTTTGTAAGATGATAATACCTCACCTCCTCGCATCACCTCCTTCCTCCTTTTCTTTCTCTCTTCTGCCCTGTAACTTCTATCAGCCATACCTTTACATTTACTTTATCGAGACTAATAGCTTTTCATTCTGTTTCATAGCCATGTTAAATCTTGTGCACTTGGCCTACATTTTAATTATGAAAGATTAAAACTATAGACAGCATTTTCATCAGTATGACTATTTAAATATTTTAAGTACAAAGCCAGTAGGTATGCTCTAAATACATTTCTCTTTCTCTGACTTTATAGTCATGATCCTTGTGAATTTACTTACTGCCCTAAAGTATGCCATAATTTAATGTGTTTTTGATCAAGGCTATGCTCTTTTGTAGAGCATTTTCATTTATTTCATTTTTCCTAGAGTTTTCTTTTTTTCCTTGCATTTCTTTTTTTCTTTTTTTTTCTAGTTTGAAGAAGAAACATGCACCTTCTTCAGCACGGTACAGTAGTTTAGAGTATGAGCTCTGGAATTAGGGGCTTCTCTTGTGGCTGAGCTGGTGAAGAATCTGCCTGCAATGTGGGAGAAGAAAAAGTCAAGTCGCTCAGTTCGTGTTCGACTCTGCAACCCCATGGACTGTAGCCCAGCAGGCTCCTCTATCCATGAAATTTTCCAGGCAAGAGTACTGGAGTGGGTTGCCATTTCCTTCTGGGTTCAATCCCTGGGTTGGGAAGATCCACCGGAGAGGAGAAAGGCTACCCCCTCCAGTATTCTGGCCTGGAGAATTTCATGGACTGTATATTCCATGGGGTTGCAAAGAGTCGGACACGACTCTCACTTTTCACTCTTTCATTTTCACTTCACCTTCTGGAATTAGACTGCCTGGCTTTGAATCTTGACTTAGTCAGTAGTTAACTGTGTGTCTGTCACTTCCCTGGTGGTTCTGACAGTAAAGAATCTGCCTACAATGTGGAAGACCCGGGTCCAAGCCCTGAGTTGGGAAGATTCCCCTGGAGAAGGAAATGGCAACCCACTCCAGTATTCTTGCCTGGAGAATCCCATGGACAGAGGAGCCTGGTGGGCTATAGTCCATAGGGTCGCAAAGAGTCGGACACGAGTGAGCAACTTCACTTACACTTTCTTTCACTTTCACTTTAATTGTGTGTCCAAATCTTTGAGACTCCATCGACTGTAGCCCACCAGGTTCCTATGTTCATGGGATTCTCCAGGCAAGAATACTTTAGAGGGTTACCATTCCCTTCTCTAGGGGATCTTTCCAACCCAGGGATCAAACCCAAGCTCCGGCATGGCAGGCAGATTCTTTACCATTTGAGACACCAGGGAAACCCCAAAGACATGACCTTTCTTCATTGTGTCTTGGATTTTCTTATCTATAAAATGCAAATGATGAAACACTACTTGTTTCAGAGGACTCTTAGAGGATTCAGTTCAGTCCAGTTCAGTCGCTCAATCGTGTCCGACTCTTTGAGACCCCATGAATCGCAGCACGCCAGGCCTCCCTGTCCATCACCAACTTCCGGAGTTCACTCAGACTCACGTCCATCGAGTCCGTGATGCCATCCAGCCATCTCATCCTCGGTTGTCCCCTTCTCCTCCTGCCCCCAATCCCTCCCAGCAATCAGAGTTTTTTCCAATGAGTGAAATCATATAAACAGTGTGTTTAAAATAATCTCTAGCGCCAGTGGAATAGCATTCATGAGTGTTAGCTACATTGATTGTTGTCATCATCATCATCACCATCATCACCATCATTTTTACTATTACACCTCAACTTTTCACATAGTATATTCAGTACCTGGAATCAATTCTAGTATTTGTTTTTCTTTTTCTTTCTTTTTATAAAAATGTTATTGGCACACAGTTGATTTACAATGTTATATTAGTTTCAGGTGTATAGCAAAGTGAATCAGTTATACAAATACATATATTCACTCTTTTTAAGATTCTTTTCCATATAGGATATTAGAGTAGTGAGTAGAATTCTCTCTGCTATATAGTAGGTCCTTATTTGTTATCTATTTTTCTAACATTTTTTCTTTTAAAACTTTCCCCTAGAACACTATTGATTTCCAATTTTGATGACTACAGCTCTTTATTTATTTAAAATTGTTCTATAGCCATAATTTTGAAATTCATTTAGAATGGATACCTTCTCCACTGTTCCTTTTATTTCATTGCTACTTAATTCTTGCATATCATTCTCATTTTGCATGAATCTTTCTCACATACCTTCTTCAAAATAATGAGTTTAAAGTAAGTTCTTGCTTATCAGAAAGTGGCTAATATTTGACTTAAATTCAATATCATCTTCCTTTGGAATCTTGAAAATCTTGCTTTATTGATCTCTAGCATCCACTTTTGGTGTTAACATATTTATACCATCAGACTGACTTTTTCTCCCTTATGAGTACCCTGGTTACTATTTGGAAGCTTTTATTGATCTCTTTGTAATTGGATTCTGAAATGTTATGGGGATATGTGTTGAAGCATGGCCCATTTATTCTTCTGCTCTTTGTGTGCTTTTTGAATTTGGAGACTTTTGATTCCAATATCTCTGTGTTTTATCTCTGTTTTGTTCATTTTGGGGGGGGGTTGAAACTCTTATTAATCAGATTTTGGAATTCCTAGGTATATCCCCCATGTTGAATATCTTTTGTTTATACGTATTTTTTACCTTATAAATTCTCTTTGTCCTTTTGGTCCACATTATAAAAAGTTTCTTGTCTTTATCTTCCAATTCTTATATATAAATTCAGTAATCATATTTTCACTTTTAAGAGCTTTTCTTCTCAAATTGTTTCTTTTCAGAAATGCTTGTTCTTGAATTATGAAGTCAATATCTTCTTAAATCAAGACACCTCCCACTTATCATCAGCAACTCATTCATGAAAATGATACATTCTGTGTGAAAATGTGCACTCGGAGCCTACTCCCTATTATTTAGAATTCCAAATTAAACTTCCAACAGAATTCCTTAAGTGTAACTAAAGCATGCAAAAGTGCTTAAAATATTGCTTCCAACTGCAAAAGCAATTAGAATGTTCTTATCTAATTGTTTGCGTGCATGTTGTTCTGTATGCAGCATTTTCGTGGTACATCACGAATATTTTTTTCCAACAAATTATAGCAACCAGCACACAGAAATTAATGAATATGTGAGAAAAATTCAGGTATAATTTGCAACAAAACAGGACAATGGGATGACCTGTTACCCATGAAGAAAGGAACAGACTGGAAATTTGAAGAAAGTTGAGAGGTGAGGAGGGTTGCAGTGTAATCATTGTCATTGGTTGTGGAGAATGATATCATGGGTAAGTTGGGGTGCAAATTCAAGCAAACTATAAAATTCAGAAGCTGTCAGTTTTTTTTTTTTTTTTAATATCACCTCTGTGCTCAGGTAAAGACTCCTGAATGAATATTCAAGGGGAGATAGGTGATATTTTAGGATGAAAAATTTCAGAATAAAGCTTTACTTACTCTCCTCTAGTCTTATTGCATGATGCTATAAGAAATATCTGGCAGCCAAGTTCAAAGATAATGATTATCAGTGTATTTGCAGAATCCACAAATAATTTTTAGCAAGCAGTATCTAGTGATTTAATTGAATACCTTCTGGTTACAACTGTGATTAAACTTTTCAGACTAATATTCTGAACAACTTCAGTTTTTGTTAATTTCTCATCATGCAATTAAAGAATTCAATCTCTTTTCCAGTGACCTCTTTGCACAGTGAGTCTCCTTTTCAAAACTAATGATTGCAAAGAATGGCTCAGCCGCTAAGAATGTGTGATGTGCTTCGTTGCTAGATCGTGTCTGACTCTTTGAGACCGCATGGACTAGCCTGCCAGGCTTCTCTGTCCATGGGGATTCTCTAGACAAGAATATTGGAGTGGGTTGCCATGCCCTTCTTCAGGGAATCTTCCCAACCCAGGGACTGAACCCAGTCTCCTGTGCTGCAGGCAGATCCTTTACCAGCTGAGCCACCAGGGAAGCCCAAGAGTACTGAAATGGGTAGCCTATCCCTTCTCCAGGGGAACTTACCACTCCAGGAATTGAACTGGGGTCTTTTGCATTGCAGGTGGATTCTTTACCAGCTGAGCTACCTAGGAGGTCATGAGAATGTGTGAAATGGTGTGGTTTCTTTCATTAATGTCAGCAACATTCTGTACACACATCCCTTTGTGGACACTAGGCATGCTGTTCAAAATATCTGCGATTTTGATGTTCTGCTGCTGCTGCTGCTGCTAAGTTGCATCAGTCGTGTCCAACTCTGTGTGACCCCATAGATGGCAGCCCACCAGGCTTCCCCATCCCTGGGATTCTCCAGGCAAGAACACTGGAGTGGGCTGCCATTTCCTTCTCCAATGCATGAAAGTGAAAAGTCAAAGTGAAGTTGCTCTGTTGTGTCCGACTCTCAGTGACCCCATGGACTGCAGCCCACCAGGCTCCTCCGTCCATGGGATTTTCCAGGCAAGAGTACTGGAGTGGGGTGCCATTGCCTTGTCTTATTCCCTTTTATTCTGCAAACTTTCTTCAACTGCCTAACAATCCTTGGTTGCCTTTACATATTTAAGAATGGAGCAACATGAAAGACTTCTGGCTTCTCTGTGTGCAGGAGCTGGAGTTGTCCTCAGAAAGACTTTGATTTAGGATGACTGGGCTTCCTCTAGAGGTCATACAAATTGCAGGACTCTGAGGTTTTTCCCTGTGGAGCCAAGTTGGTACTAGTTCTGTAGTCCTGCTCAGAGTGCTTCCTTCAATTATTCTAGAAGAAGAAACTTCTGCATGTATATTTGTGCTAGAAAAAACAAGTAGACCGAAGTAAAATTATATCTCTTCTGGTAGTTTCATTTTTATTTGCATTACTCTAATAGGTACAAATACTATTTTAAAAAAGTAACTGAATTGGCTTTTTACTTTCCATTAATGGCAATAGTCAGATTTTCAAATAATAGAATAAAATAAGCCCAGGTTAAACATCAGGGTAATAAAACAGAAAGCAGAAACAATGTGGCTTCATTATGCTAAAATGTTAAAATAACTTACTATCAAGCAATGAAGGAGGGATTTTTCTTTCTTTCCTTTCCTTTTTTTTTTTTTTTGTATATGAGGAAAGAAATACAGAAACCCAGGTTAGGTATTAGGGAAAAAATTCTTGAATGTAAATGTTATCATGCAAAAAAAGTGCATTATAAAGTGTTCATCCAAGAAAAGCTTAATAAAAATATTAAACATTCATGTAATTTATGTACTCAGTTGATCACCAAACATAAAACAATGTCAAATTAATTTAACATAATGCAAAAAACAGCTGTATGAATAAATAATTTTTGTGTCAATATAATGTAAATTATTAAGCCATCTTTCAATGGATGATTTAAAATGAAAACTAACTGAAATCAAGCAGTAAGCAAGTGATATATACATTTAGACACACACACACATACACTCAAACACTGGAGTTTCTATTTTGTTAAAAATATATTCAGGGGAAAACTAAAGTGTAACACACTAAAACTTCTCATTATAATTACCTCTGGATTTGAAATACATAAATTTTATTTTCTTTATATTTCTGCATGCATATTTGTTCTGTATGTTAATTAGGATGTTTTGGACTGCCAATAAAAGAAAATTCATCTCAACTGGCTGAAACAATAAGGGAGATGTACTACTTCACATGAAAGTGATTCCAAAGGTAGAGCAATAATGGGGCAGTAAATTCGATAGCTGAATGATCTCACCATGGACTGGCGCTCTCTCCTTTGGATTGCTTCATGCTCCTTAGCGTGGCTCTGCTCTTGCTCTTAGCATGCTACCTTTGTGCAAATAAGATGCCTACACTATCTCTAACCACTGCCGCTCAAACAATATCCAAAAGCCAAGAGCGGAAAGGAAAATACATACTTTTCTCAAACCCTTTATGAAAGTGAGGAAAATCTTAGACTACCCCCCAGCCCCCATGGCCAAAATGGGTTGTATGCCCATTTTATAACTCATCATGGACAAGGGGAATGAAATTTAAAATACTGACCTAAATTAATGAAATCCAATCCTAGAGCTGAGAAGGATCCTAAACATCCCTGAAGAACACGTCCATCCAATACCTAACATACCAGGTTTCTGCTTGGAAGGAATAACACCCAATAATACCTAAATAAATAGAATGATCCTATATGCAAAGGGTGATATTATTAATTCTCTATTGCTGGTACAACAAATTACCACAATCTTAGTGGTTCAAAAGAACACACATTTATACCTTACAGTTCTGGAAGTCAGGTGTTTAAATGGGTCTGCAGGGTTGCATTCCTTCTGAAGGCTCTAGAAAACAATTTGTTTCCTCACCTTTTCCAGTGTCTAGAGATTGCCTACATTCCTTGACTCAAAGTTCTGCATTATTCTGACCTGTGACACAGTTGCCACATCTCCTTCTCTGCTTCTGACACTCCTGACTATACATACCCTTGTGATTAAGAAAGTCCAGCCAGATAATATAGGATGATCCCCACAGCTCTGGATCCTCAACTTGGGCACATCAGCAAAATCCCTTTTGCCAAGTAAAGTAACATAATCACAGTCTGTAAGGATTAGACATCTTTGAAGGACCACTATTCTGTTTTATCACATAGAATTAACACGACTTAATATTTCACAGTGACTTATCATAAAAATGCCAATTATCTCCAAAATGACACATAAATTGAATACAATACCAATCAAAATTCCAGGGGAACAAACATTTTTGGGGGGCTTCCCAGGTGGCACTAGTGGTAAAGAATCTGCCTACTAAGGCAGAAGACATAAGAGATACAGGTTCGATCCCTGGGTCAGGAGGATCCCTTGGAGGAGGGCACAGCAACCCACTCCAGTATTCTTGCCTGGAGAATCCTATGGACAGAGGAGCCTGGTGAGCTATGATCCACAGGGTTGCAAAGAGTTGGACACAACTGAAGGAACTTAGTACGCACAAACTTATTTTTAAGTGCTTATGGAAAAATAAAGGTTCTTACACAGCTAAATCAGCTCTGAAAGAGAAGGTTAAAGAAATGAGGGGCTTTCCAAATACAATATTTAGATATCCTAAAAAGTCTTTTCAATAAACACTATAGCACTGGTGTGGGCTTAGACACTAAGCAATGTTCAAAATAGAAAGAAAAGAAAATGGGAAGTGGATTTATAATTTTTCTTTTTTCCCCCAGTTTCACTGAGATAAAATTGACATATAACCTTGTATTAGTTCAAGGTGTAAAACATGACTTGAAACAAGTATATATTACAAAATGATTACCACAATCAATATAGTTAACATCTATCACCTCACAAGGACCTACTGTATAGCACATGGAAGTCTATTCAATACTCTGTGATACTTTATGTGTCAACTTGAATGGACCCATGGGGTGCCCAGATGTCTGGTTAAACATTACTTTTGGGTGTGTCTGGGTGTGTTAAACATTACTTGAGGGTGTTTCCAGAGGTGATTATTATTTGAACTGATGGACTGAGTAAAGCAAATGGCCCTTTCCAGTGTGGTTGGGCATATCTGTCTTTTGAGGGCCTAAATAGACAAAAGGCTGGAGGAAGGTTGAATTTTTTTTCTGCCTGACTGCTTGAGCTGAGAAACTGCTCTTCTGTCCTCAAGACCCCTGGTTCTCAGGCCTTCAGATTCAGACTGAAATCTGCAACATTGCTTCTGTGGCCCTCTGGCTTTTGAACTACCAGCACCACACGCTTTCTTGGTCTCTGACTTACAGACAACAGACTGTTGGACTTCTCAGCCTGCATAACTGTGTGTCAATTCTTCACAATAGATCATACATACACACATGTACTATTGGTTCCGTTTCCCAGCAGAACCCTGGCTAACATGCTTGTCTTTCAACTCTTTCCCTACCCTGCTCTCATTGACTTCTGCAGTTCTGCAACATCACGAAAGTCTATCTCTGCTCGCATCTGCTCTCTCTTTTCTTTGCCCCTGTTTAATGCCTTCTGGGCTTCCTAGGTGATGCTAGTGGTAAGAACACGCCTGCCAGTGCAGGAGACACAGGTTTGATCCCTGGGTCAAGATGATTCCCTGGAGGAGGGCATAGCAACCCACTACAGTAATCTTGCCTGGTAAATTCCATGGACAGAGGAGCCTGGCAGGCTACAGTCCATGGGGTCACAAACAGATGGACACAACTGAGCGACTGAGCACACACAAACACACATGTACACACACACCGTATTTTTGTTTTTCTAGGAACAGCTCTGATTTTACTGCAGTAATAAAAATAGTCAGAGAGCTAGGTGACCTGAGGCAAAAAACCATGTAAGATAGCCATTTTTCCATGCAGCCACCACTTGCATCTTTTGGCATAATCTCATCTCAGTCTCATCTCATCTCTTTGCGTTTGTCACGGTCTATTCCACACTTGTTTGCTCTTTAGAAGAAAAGCTAGGACAAACCTAGACAGTGTACTAAAAAGCAGAGACATCACTTTGCCAACAAAGGTCCGTATAGTCCAAGCTCTGTTTTTTCCAGTAGTCATGTATGGATGTGAGAGTTGGACCATAAAGAAGGCTGAGCACCGAAGAATTGACACTTTTGAACTGTGCTGTTGGAGAAGATTCTTGAGAGTCTTTATCTCCTTGGACTGCAAGGAGATAAAACCAGCTAATCTTAAAGGAAATCAGTCCTGAATATTCATTGGAAGAACTGATGGTGAAGCTGAAGCTCCAATATTTTGGCCACCTGATGCGAAGAACTGAGTCATTGGAAAAAGACCCTGATGCTGGGAAAGATTGAAGGCCAGAGGAGAAGGGGACAACAGAGGATGAGATGGTTGGATGGCATCAGTGACTCGATGGACGTGAGTTTGAGCAAGCTCCAGGAGATGGTGAAGGACAGGGAAGCCTGGTGTGCTGCAGTCCATGGGGTTGCCAAGAGTTGGGCACGACTGAGCAACTGAACAACAATTCCACACTCACACATTCCAAGATGAATACAAACTTCTACTTTATTAGCAACCCAAATCAATCAATTTTTTAAAATTAACTGTGTTTCATAGAAATTGCATCATTAATTCCTCCAGTTTAATAATTCAATTCTGAGAGTTGGCTGACAGAGTATTGTCACATGTAGCGATGGAACATAACCATGACGCTGCTGAGTTCTGATGGGTTTGGTTTGCTTGTGGGAAACTGTACTTGCTCTAACTTGCTCTCCTTTACAGTAGCAGTTTTGACCATGACCTACAATAGGAAATATCTTTACATTAGTCACACAGACGTGAAATTTCTTACTACATGTGTGTATACATATATGATTATACTTATACATACACAAACAACCGAAATTTTACTATGTAAATGCCCTTTGAAATTCTCTATTCTATGTCAGCTTTTTTCAAAAATTGCTAATCCTGATGCACAAATGACTAATTAACAAGTTTCAACTTCTAGTTTGAAATTCACTGCTCCAGAAGAGATGGGTCTGCTTCAGAATAAAGTTCAAACTCCTTCGTATAGCACTAGAAGGCTCTTCATGATTTTCTTTTCCTCTCCAGCTTCATCTCTCACCACTTTCTCTTTGCATGCTAAACTTCAAGAATACAGACTACTCACATTTTTCAGGAAAATTGCTCTTTCCTCAAAATCTTACACAACATAAATTGTATACTATTCACCCTTGTATTTGAGTTCAGTATAATGACTAGCATAAACTAGGGATTCAAAAAATATTAGGTGAATCAGTAAGTGAATGAATAAATGAACCAAGGAAAAATTATATAAAAATCTATTCAAATAATGTACTTTGACAATAACATTCCACAGATTTTACACTGCAAATGCAGGTTTAGGCTACAGAAAGGCGAAAAAGCACTCAATAACCTAGAGATTTACTAAGGAAAATTATAATTTCTGGAAACTAGAGTGAACAGTTTCATAAAAGCTTATTTACTTTGAGGAAATTGTCCCCCATTTAATTTGCTTCAGGTGGATTTTGGCCATCAACAAATCAGACAGACAAATAAAATTGACTGTGTATTAAGTTCCACAC
Source organism: Budorcas taxicolor (assembly GCF_023091745.1). Taxonomy (NCBI): domain Eukaryota; kingdom Metazoa; phylum Chordata; class Mammalia; order Artiodactyla; family Bovidae; genus Budorcas; species Budorcas taxicolor. Next base: position 4,478,223 of record NC_068915.1, on the reverse strand, counting down.
AACCTTGGTATAATGATGACTTGGAAAAATGAGCTGTAATAACATAAGTCCTGGTTACTATAGTAACTGCTTCTGTGGTATAATAGACAATCAAAGAGAAATATTTAGCCTGTCTATTTGCTAATGAAAAATGCTTAGTGGTGGCCTATTACCACCAGGGAAAATAATCTGTCCCAAAGTGAAACGCAGGAATGGTGCATTAGAGATCAATAGTGTATTTGAGACCTATGGGTCTCAAACTTCCTTGTGAATTTGGATCTTGTTAAAATGCACATTCTGATTCATTAGGTCTGGAACAGAATCTAGACTGCATTTCTAAGAAGATTTCAGGTGATACGATGCTACAGGCCTATTGCCTAGACTCTAAATAGAAAGTTCAGTTCAGTTCAGTCACTCAGTCATGTCCTACTCTTTGTGACCCCATGGACTGCAGCACACCAGGCCTCCGTGTCCATCACCAACTCCTGGAGTTTACCCAAACTCATGTTCACTGAGTTGGTGATGCCATCCAACCATCTCATCCTCTGTCATCCCCTTCTCCTGCCCTCAATCTTTCCCAGCATCAGGGTCTTTTCAAATGAGTCAGGTCGTCACATCAGGTGGCCAAAGTATTGGAGCTTCAGCTTCACCATGAGTCCTTCCAATGAATATTCAGGACTGATTTCCTTTAGGATGGACTGGCTGGATCTGCTTGCAGTCCAAGGGACTCTCAAGAGTCCTCCAACACCACAGTTCAAAAGCATCAATCCTTCGGCGCTCAGCTTTCCTTATGGTCCAACTCTCATATCCATATATGACCACTGGAAAAAGCATAGCCTTGACTAGACGGACCTTTGTTGGCAAAGTAATGTCTCTGCTTTTTAGTATGCTGTCAAGGTTGGTCATAACTTTTCTTCCAAGGAGAACAGTCTTAATTTCATGGCTGCAGTCAACATCTGCAGTGGTTTTGGAGCCCCCCAAAACAAAGTCTATCACTGTTTCCACTGTTTCCCCATTTATTTGCCATGAAGTGATGGGACCAGATGCCATGATCTTAGTTTTCTGAATGTTGAGCTTTAAGCCCAACAAGCAAGGAAAGCATTATTTAAGCCCAAATAACAAGAAATCACATAATTTTTATTTTACTATTTTTTGCAGACATCTATGTTTAATGTCTACATTTTAAAAGTGGCCAGTTTGAGAAACAAAATTACAACTACAAAAGCCTCGCATTGGCATACTGACCTGAAATACTAGCATTTCTAATGCAATAGTTTTTGTAAGACTATGGGATCATTGTGTATGAAGCCTTCATGAAAAGTACACAGTTTATTGAAGAAGTTCTCTTTTGATCCTAGGCAGCATTACTTCCCATTTCAAATATTTGTGTTACCAAGGTAACTGGGCCACAAGCAGGTCCTATGACCACTTGACCTAATGACTTGTGCTGGAGGAACTGTTTCAGCCAAAGAGCAGCCCTTCCTTCCTCCACAGAATTTCAAATTAAAAGAAACTAGTACTATTCTTCCCAGAATAAGATATCTTCCAGTTATCAGTGAAGCAGCCATTTTTCATTGACATCAGAAACTTCAGTTGTTGTCAATTCTCTACATTGTTACTACATAGAACTGAAACATCTTGAAAAGATACATAAAAGTCACATGGAACCCAAACAGCTCACTATATTATTTTGGCTCATATTCCTCTAACTTAACTTTTTTGTTGTTGTTGTTAGATTTCCTTCAAGTTTTTAATGGAAGATAATCAAATCCCAGTTTCATAGAGTCAGCCTCCCATGTGTCAGTAACATCTATAAGTCGAGAGTTTTTGACAATAATAGAAAAATGCAGGTGTAGTTTTCCCCCAGTTCCTTTCCTTGATTAAAGATTTTTTGTTTTGTTTTGTTTTTACTACATACATTTTTCCAAGGAGAGAAAAAATGGGGAACATATATAGAGACGCTTTAACTAAAGAGAAAATCTTTCTCTGGAATGTCTACTACAATAAAGACTATTTAAAGAGAAGTCTGTCAAGGATAAAAAGCAAATCCAATTTAGATAACTCACCAAGGTTTATACTTATCCCATGAAATTCCCATCATAATTATTGAAATAACTCTGCAAATTATCACAGAGAACAGTTCTTCCAAAGACTTGAGAGTTTCATAGACAAATTTAAAGGAAAGAAATTAGTCAATTAACCTCTTTGAAGTCCACACAAGCCTAGTGTACTCTTCAGCCTCCAGGAATTTCCCAAGGAAGGAGCCCAAACTACATCCTGCTTCATGTGTCAATCTTGCCACAGCACGGCACTACCCTTTCTCTCCAAGTCTGCCAAGGGAGATGCCCTGTGTGGGTCTCATGACCTTACCCCTTCTCCCACAGCCCTTTGCTGACTGGATATTGGGCCCAATGTCAAAGCATATTGCGCTCCAAATCAAAGCTTCTCTTTGGGCTAAGATGTAGTAAATTAAATAAAGATACAATGCCAAATGAAGACAGAAGATACACAGAAAAGACATAAGCAAGAGTGGAGACCACAGGATTTTGAGGAAATAGAAAACCTAAAGATGAGTAAATAGAATAGGATGAGTTTTCCTAGCTTTGTTCTCTCTTCAACACTTCACTCCTTACCTAAGGAAAATATTTGCTAGATATTTCCCTCTAGAGGCCATTTTATTAACCAGATTGTGTTAATAAATGGGTGGGGGGAGGGTAGATATTAGGATGGGGTATTTGTGTGAATAAGACTGAGATTTAAAGGGTAGAGAGAGGAAATGGGAGAAGGAAAGGGACAGAAGAAAAGGAAGAGGTGGAGAGAAAGAAGAAGAAAAAAGAACAGGAATAAGAGAACAGCGAAGAAAGGAGAAAAGAGAAAAGACTGACCAGGCTGGAGAAAGGAAAGGACCTAAAGAGCAAGAATGTCGACAGTATAGGTGGGATGTACTCAAGATAGATAACTGGGATATACTCAAGATAACTGGAGCGTACTCAGGATAACTGGAGCATACTCAAGATAGATAACTGGAGCATACTCAAGATAACTGGAGCATACTCAAGATAACTGGAGCATACTCAAGATAGATAACTGGAATATACTCAAGATAGATAACTGGAGCATACTCAAGATAACTGGAGCATACTCAAGATAGATAACTGGAGCATACTCAAGATAGATAACTGGAGCATACTCAAGATAGATAACTGGAGCATACTCAAGATAGATAACTGGAACATACTCAAGATAACTGGAACATACTCAAGATAACTGGAACATACTCAAGATAACTGGAGCATACTCAAGATAACTGGAACATACTCAAGATAACTGGAACATACTCAAGATAGATAACTGGAGCATACTCAAGATAGATAACTGGAGCATACTCAAGATAACTGGAGCATACTCAAGATAACTGGAATATACTCAAGATAACTGGAACATACTCAAGATAGATAACTGGAACATACTCAAGATAACTGGAATGTACTCAAGATAACTGGAACATACTCAAGATAGATAACTGGAGCATACTCAAGATAGATAACTGGAGCATACTCAAGATAGATAACTGGAGCATACTCAAGATAGATAACTGGAGCATACTCAAGATAACTGGAGCATACTCAAGATAACTGGAATATACTCAAGATAACTGGAACATACTCAAGATAGATAACTGGAACATACTCAAGATAACTGGAATGTACTCAAGATAACTGGAACATACTCAAGATAGATAACTGGAGCATACTCAAGATAGATAACTGGAGCATACTCAAGATAGATAACTGGAGCATACTCAAGATAGATAACTGGAGCATACTCAAGATAGATAACTGGAACATACTCAAGATAACTGGAATGTACTCAAGATAACTGGAACATACTCAAGATAGATAACTGGAGCATACTCAAGATAGATAACTGGAGCATACTCAAGATAGATAACTGGAGCATACTCAAGATAGATAACTGGAGCATACTCAAGATAGATAACTGGAACATACTCAAGATAGATAACTGGAACATACTCAAGATAGATAACTGGAACATACTCAAGATAACTGGAGCATACTCAAGATAACTGGAGTATACTCAAGATAACTGGAACATACTCAAGATACTCAAGATAACTGGAGCATACTGAAGATAACTGGAACATACTCAAGATAACTGGAATATACTCAAGATAACTGGAGCATACTCAAGATAACTGGAATATACTCAAGATAACTGGAGCATACTCAAGATAACTGGAACATACTCAAGATAACTGGAGTATACTCAAGATAACTGGAACATACTCAAGATACTCAAGATAACTGGAGCATACTCAAGATAACTGGAACATACTCAAGATAACTGGAATATACTCAAGATAACTGGAGCATACTCAAGATAACTGGAATATACTCAAGATAACTGGAGCATACTCAAGATAACTGGAATATACTCAAGATAACTGGAATATACCCAAGATAACTGGAACGTACTCAAGATAACTGGAATATACTCAAGATAACTGGAACGTACTCAAGATAACTGGAGCATACTCAAGATAGATAACTGGAGCATACTCAAGATAACTGGAGCATACTCAAGATAACTGGAATATACTCAAGATAGATAACTGGAATATACTCAAGATAACTGGAACATACTCAAGATAACTGGAGCATACTCAAGATAACTGGAACATACTCAAGATAGATAACTGGAACATACTCAAGATAACTGGAATGTACTCAAGGTAACTGGAACATACTCAAGATAACTGGAACATACTCAAGATAACTGGAACATACTCAAGATAACTGGAATATACTCAAGATAACTGGAACATACTCAAGATAACTGGAACGTACTCAAGATAACTGGAATATACTCAAGATAACTGGAATATACTCAAGATAACTGGGACATACTCAAGATAACTGGAGCATACTCAAGATAACTGGAGCATACTCAAGATACTCAAGATAACTGGAGCATACTCAAGATAACTGGAACATACTCAAGATACTCAAGATAACTGGAGCATACTCAAGATAACTGGAACATACTCAAGATAACTGGAACATACTCAAGATAACTGGAATATACTCAAGATAACTGGGACATACTCAAGATAACTGGAACATACTCAAGATAACTGGAACATACTCAAGATAACTGGAGCATACTCAAGATAACTGGAACATACTCAAGATAACTGGAACGTACTCAAGATAACTGGAATATACTCAAGATAACTGGAACATACTCAAGATAACTGGAACATACTCAAGATAACTGGAACATACTCAAGATAACTGGAACATACTCAAGATAACTGGAACGTACTCAAGATAACTGGAACGTACTCAAGGGAGCTTCTCTTGGGGAAGGATGGGGAGTGTAGCACAAAGGAGTTGAGGAGTCTAGAGGTCCAGGATTACCAAGGAGGAGGGCAAGAGTCAGTGGGAGGGCTTTGCATTAATACAACATGGCAACATTGTGTCTAAAGTACAGATGGCCTGAAAAGACACCTGAGACTTGCAGGTTGAGAAGAGTCTTATGGGACATGACAAATTGTGACAGAAAACACCTGAGTGGAAGAGAAGAAAGGGGTTTTAAGAAATAACCTTGTGAAAAGTGAGCTAAAACCTTAAAATATTTTGAAGTATGCAAGTAAAATTTTAAATTATTTTACATGAGTGTTGGATACTGGACTATGTTTCTTAGAATGTGATGCAGTATCTAGCCTGGGCTACCTAGAACACTAGGATTTATTCAGGCTACCAAGAGTAAAGCAGAAGGCAGAAGATATGAGACAGTAGAAAGACTTAATAAACCAAAGATTAAACACTGTGGTAGTAAAAAGTAATCAGATTTAAACAGCAGGCCTTTCAATTGCTGAAGGGAAGCAAAGTCACATTTGCGGCTAAGCTCTGGAGATTCATGACTTCTCATGGGGTGTTCCATACAGCTGCCTCTTTGGGTCCAACTTCAGTTTCCATGAGATCTACCTGTCACCATCCTTAAATTCAACACAGAAGCCCTTTTCCTTTATTGCTGAAAAACAGCCTCACCAAAACTCCAATTATTTGAGGTAAACTGAATCTTTGCTCATTGTGACCGAAAAACCAAAAGTCAATGCAATCTCATTCTTCTGCACATCACAAAAATAAATACAACTTATTCCTTAAAAGCCTCAAACATCAGTGCAATGATAGATAAGATTATATAAATTCATTAAAAATATGTATTGATAACCTCTTACATGATATCAAGAACCTTCTATTGCTGGGCAACAAACTAAGTGCTCGATAAACAAGACAGATGAAATCTTTGACCTTATGTAACTTACATTCTAGTGAAAGCATTAGTCACTCAGTAGTGTCTGATTCTTTGCGACCCCATGGACTGTAGCCTGCCAGGTTCCACTGTGCACAGAATTCTCTAGGAAAGAATACTGCAGTGGGTTGTCATGCCTTTCTCCAGGGGATCTTCTGGATCCAGGGATTGAATCCAGGTCTCCTGTGTTGTAGGTGGATTCCTCACTGTCTGAACCACCAGGGGAGCCCATTCTAGTGAAAGACACCAAATACACACACACACACACACACACACACACACACACACACACACACACGTATGTATGCTTGCTTGCTAAGTCACTTCAGTCATGTCTGACTCTTGCGACCCTATGGACTCTAGCCCATACCTGGCTCCTCTGTCCATGGAATTCTTTAGGCATAGTGGGTCGCCATGCCCTCCTCCAGGGGATCTTCCTGATGCAGGTATCAAACCTGTGTCTCTTATGTCTCTTGCATTGGCAGCTGGGTTCTTGACCACTAGCGCCACCTGGATATCTCATACAGAAGAAGTGAAGTTGCTCAGTCGTGTCTGACTCTTTGCGACCCCATGGACTGTAGCCTAGAAGGCTCCTCTGTCCATGGAATTTTCCAGGCAAGAGTACTGGAGTGGGTTGCCATTTCCTTCTCCAGGAGATCTTCCCGACCCAGGGATCGAACCGGGGTCTCCCGCATTGCAGGCAGACGCTTTACCGTCTAAGCAACCAGGGCTTATATATATATATATATATATATATATATATGCAAATAAATTGTGTCTTCAACGTCATAAAGTTTAGATATGTTATTTCTCCAACACTGAAAATCTAATCTGAATAATGTGCTGGCTGAATTTACCAGCTCTTTTAGCATCCTGCAGACCCAGTGTGAAGATCTACATTTTAAACCTAATGATTCTATTTATAGGTAATGAGAAATTTTCAACAGGATCTACATCTTACTCAAAGTGTTATTTTATTTCATTAAGTCTCACTTACTTTGCTTTAAGCACTAGATCAGTGCTAATTTCTAAGCCTCCATCACTGTTCTTGCAAAGAAAGTAAAACTGTTCTCTTAAAATGAATTTACTACTATTTCTTTCTCAGAGTCCACTTAAGACAATCCCTGCTTGGATCAGTTTCATATTGATACTAAGACTACAGTTTGATCCAATAAAATTCCTCCTCATAAAAAGAAGTCCTTTATTATCTGTGGATATTACAGGAAAGTTTTAAAAAGCCAAGCATGGGGTTTCATCTGTAGATTAACCTGACAATTCCTTCTGTATCTCAATTAGTATGGACTGTGTGTGTATTAGTAGTCCAATTATTAGTGGACTGGTGGGAAGAGCTACTGAGTGTCATTTTGCAGGAGTTTGAGCATGAGTTTTCATGAACATGAGTTTGAGCAAGCTCCAGGAGATGGTAAGGGACAGGGAAGCCTGGCATACTGCAGTCCATGGGGTCGCAAAGAGTGGGACATGACTGAGAAACTGAACAACAACTTCTCATCAAGGTTTCTCAGGAAGGTTCAGTTCAGTTCTGTCACTCAGTTGTGTCCGACTATTTGTGACCCCATGAATCCCAGCACGCCAGGCCTCCCTGTCTATCACCAACTCCCGGAGTTCACTCAGACTCACGTCCATTGAGTCCATGATGCCATCCAGCCATCTCATCCTCGGTCGTCCCCTTCTCCTCCTGCCCCCAATCCCTCCCAGCATCAGAGTCTTTTCCAATGGGTCAGCTCTTCACATGAGGTGGCCAAAGTACTGGAGTTCCAGCTTTAGCATCATTCCTTCCAAAGAAATCCCAGGGTTGATCTCCTTCACAATGGACTGGTTGGATCTCCTTGCAGTACAAGGGACTCTCAAGTCTTCTCCAACACCACACTTCAAAAGCATCAATTCTTCGGTGCTCAGCCTTCTTCACAGTCCAACTCTCACATCCATACATGACCACTGGAAAAATCATAGCCTTGACTAGACGGACCTTAGTTGGCAAAGTAATGTCTCTGCTTTTGAATATGCTATCTAGGTTGGTCACACTTTTCTTCCAAGGAGTAAGCATCTTTTAATTTCATGGCTGCAGGCACCATCTGCAGTGATTTTGGAGCCCAAAAAAATAAAGTCTGACACTGTTTCCCCATCTATTTCCCATGAAGTGATGGGACCAGATGCCATGATCTTCGTTTTCTGAATGTTGAGCTTTGAGCCAACTTTTTCACTCTCGTCTTTCACTTTAATCATGAGGCTTTTGAGTTCCTCTTCACTTTCTGCCATAAGGGTGGTGTCATCTGCATATCTGAAGTTATTGATATTTCTCCCGGCAATCTTGATTCCAGCTTCTGTTTCTTCCAGTCCAGCGTTTCTCATGATGTACTCTGCATATAAGTTAAATAAAAGATGATGGCAATTGTTTCATTTCAGGAAATGTGTCCTCCAGGTCCCAAAACAGTATCTGACGTCTAGGGGGTCAAACTGTGTAGGCCAATACCATAGGCAAGTGGTGCAGAAGCAGATGATGAAGAATAACGCATTGTAGAAACTGTGCCTCTTCCCGTAGAGCCACCACGTTAAAACCTCAACACTGAAGCAGATACCTTCAGATCCTGGAACCATCAATTCCTACCTATATGAGTTTGGGCAATTTGTTTAATGTGATGATGACTAATTGTAAAAAAATAAAAATAAAAATAAAAAGCTACAGATTTCTTCCATGACTCTCTGCAACTCCCTGCACCCACCCTTAGCAATGTGACTATGCCACTTTCCTCATCAAGTCGAGAGATCTCTATTTCTCCATTCTTTGAATCTAGGCTGGTGCTGTGACTTGCTTTATCATAGAAGTGACATCTGCACAACTTCCAGTCCTGGTCTCAAGGAATCTTCAAGCTTCTGCTCTCACTCTCCTAAAACGTGATGCTTCTGCACAAGGAATCCTGGGTTATCCTACTGGATAAGGCAACTGCATGGCCAGAGATGACCTGTCTCTACTGAGGCCATCTAAACAGTGAGCCTCCATTAGGCTACTAGAGGACTGGAGTCTTATGAGTGACCCCAGTCACTCATAAGTGTGCTCAGTCTCTCAGTCATATCTGACACTATGACCCCATGGACTGTAGCCCACCAGGCTCCTCTGTCCATGGGATTTCCCAGGCCAGAATAATGGAGTGGGTTGCCATTTCCTACTCCAGGGGATCTTCCCCACCCAGGGATCAAACCCATCTCTTGCATTTCCTGCATTGGCAGGAGGATTATTTACCACTAGCGCTACCTGAAAAGCCCAGGTGAGACTAGCAAAAAATTGCCCAGCGAGCTAGGCTAAAAATACCAACCCACTGAATCATGAGCAAATAAACAGAGTGTTTGTTAATCCACCAGTGTGAGTAGTTATGCAGAACAGATAAATGATACATAGCACCATCTCTTTGTCCCTTCATTTTTTCCCATGTAAAATGGGGATAATAATAGACTTGCACATGAAGTGAAGTGAAGTCACTCAGTCGTGTCCGACTCTTTGCGACCCCATGAACTGTAGCCTATCAGGCTCCTCCATCCATGAGATTTTCCAGGCAAGAGTGCTGGACTGGATTGCCATTTCCTTCTCCAAGGGATCTTCCCAACCCAGGAATCGAACCCGGGTCTCCCGCATTGCAGGCAGACGCTTTACCGCTGAGCCACCAGGGAAGCCAAAGCTCTATATTAAGAGTTTGGTATTCATTTCAGTAATATTCTCTCTTCTCTACAGAGCCGATGAGATTCTAGCATCCAGAATTGCCTGTGTTAAGTTGCTTCACTCGTGTCCAACTCTGCGACCCTAGGGACTGTAGCCTGCCACGCTTCTCTGTCCATGGGATGCTCTAGGCAAGAATACTGGAGTGGGTTGCCATGCCCTCCTTCAGGGGATTTTCCTGACCCAGGAATTAAACCTGCATCTCTTATATCTCCTGCATTGGCAGGTGGGTTCTTTACCACTAGTGTTACCTGGGAAGCCCCAGAATTGCCCAGATCCCAGCAAATCTCACATGCCAGCAAGAGAGAGTAAAGGACAGCAGTCATGAAACTGATGTCAATGCTTCACCACAACCAAGACTCTGGTCACGTTCCTGCCAAGTTGAGGTGCCTGATGTGCCTTTTCATGCCATCGGCTGGGCAGCAGGGATGTTAACAAGGTACCAGCAGCACAGATTCATAATCAAGGGAGGTTCAGTTGGGGTGGGATGGGGAGGGTGGCACAGAGTTGAGGGACCTTAAGACTCTGCATTATAAGAGGGGGCATGATTCAGTGGGACAGCTTGGCACTGACACGGGCATGGCAACATTGTGCCTGCAGCCTGGAGTGGCTTGGAAAGAGGCAGGAGCCTTGCAAGGAATTGCAAAATTCTGTACCAGCCCCAACACATTTTTTACCACTTAATTCTCCTCTAGGGATATATTAAATATAATTGCTTCTGAGACAAAAGAAATCAAGCACTCTTTTATTTTCTGAATACAAATGATTAGTTTGAATTTTTATAATAGTCTTCATGTGGAAGTGAATATCTTCAAGATTTTAATAACAAAAATATCAATGGGCCAGGTTATTTGTAGTTGTTTTGTATATATACATTATCATATGTATCTGAGATATTAGTAACATGCTACATACAGTGTTTTAATTCTATCATCCTTATTGATTATAAAACCATTCTACACACAAATGCACCAAACATTTTAAAGAATGTATTGAAGACACTGGCTTATATCAATATATAAAATTCATGTGTACACTCTATTTTGACTTCTGTATACACCATAATGTCTGTGTGGTGTGGCGCTCAGTTGCTCAGTCATGTCTGACCCTTTGTGACCCTATGGACTGTAGCCTGCCAGGTTCCTCTGTCTGTGGAATTTTCCAGGCAAGAGTACTGGAGAGGGTGGCCACTTCCTTCTCCAGGTGATCTTCCTGATCCAGGGATTGAAACCGTGTCTCTTGTGCCTCCTGCACTGGCAGGTGGACTCCTTACCACTGTGCCACCTGGGACACCCACACTACAGTGTGCTGTTGCCGCTGCTAAGTTGCTTCAGTCCTGTCCGACTCTTTGTGACCCCATGAATCGCAGCACGCCAGGCCTCCCTGTCCATCACCAACTCCAGGAGTTCACTCAGACTCACGTCCATCGAGTCAGTGATGCCATCCAGCCATCTCATCCTCTGTCATCCCCTTCTCCTCCTGCCACCAATCCCTCCCAGCATCAGAGTCTTTTCCAGTGGGTCAACTCTTCACATGAGGTGGCCAAAGTACTGGAGTTTCAGCTTTAGAATCATTCCTTCCAAAGAACACCCAGGGCTGATCTCCTTCAGAATGGACTGGTTGGATCTCCTTGCAGTCCAAGGGACTCTCAAGAGTCTTCTCCAACACCACAGTTCAAAAGCATCAATACTTCGGTGCTCAGGTTTCTTCACAGTCCAACTCTCACATCCATACATGACCACTGGAAAAACCATAGCTACTTGTAAACAAGAATCCTAATAAACCAACCACTTGTCAAAGAACATGCTGAGCTATGTTCCAGAAAAGCAAACTATAAGAAATTCTTTTTTTTTAAATTTTTATTTTTACTTTATTTTACTTTACAATACTGTATTGGTTTTGCCATACATTGACATGAATCCACCACGGGTGTACATGCGTTCCCAAACATGAACCCCCCTCCCACTTCCCTCCCCATAACATCTCTCTGGGTCATCCCCGTGCACCAGCCCCAAGCATGCTGTATCCTGCATCGGACATAGACTGGCGATTCGATTCTAAGATTCTATGTGAACAATAAAGTTTTTCAAACTTTCCGATTGTTAAATCCTTTCCTTATTTTAACTGTAAAATATTTTTGTCTTAAGTAGAGAGAATATTTTATACAAATCCCATTGCTGTTACTGCCAATCTAACCATCTGAGAAAATTTAGTGATTTTCTGACCCCTGGCATCTTTCCTTCTCAAAGTGTGTGCATAACTGATTCCAAGAAAGATCACCCAGAGGCCAGCCCCCTGGCACAATTTTTATCTTATTTCCAAACTGCTGTTGCTGTTGGGCCTCCCTTTGATTTATTTCTTTTATACTTTAATGAGACTATTCTTCATCAATAACTTTCATCATCCCTCTGAAAAGATTTTTTAAAGGCCCATAATACTGCTGATTTTACATCAATTTCACCATATTTAAATTTCCCCTGGGACTCTGAAGTTTCTGAGCTGTTCTAGAACAAATTATTATAATAAGCACAAGTGATATTTTCTAACCACTAATCAATCAATTAAAAAAACAATAATATAGACCTGAAGAAGTTCAATCTAATCTCTCTGTTCTGAATTGGCCCAAAGAATTAAGATCTTATCATCAAATAAAATTTTCACAACTTTTTTTAATAACCCACTTCACAATTCATCAGCTCATAATCTCTAAAAATTCACCTAAATTTGTCATGCTGTGTTCAGTGAGGGCTCTTTCTTTTTCTCCCTTCCTCCCTCCGGTCCTCCTTTCAGTAAAACTGTTCTTTTTCATATGAAATCTTATGCAAAACCCTATCTATTAAAAAGAAAGAAGGGAGTTGTTCTGATGAAGCTTGAGAGCTTTACCTCATCTGTCACAAGTCACCCCACCAGCCACTATGGCTTGGATGTGCTAGTTTAGTATTAGAGTTCTATTCTCCAGATGAGAGAAAACTTCTTCTAACCTTTGCATAGCTTAGATCCCAACTTTTTTCTTAAATCATTTTTAACTTCTTTTCAAATCCATTGGGAAAGACTCCAAAAAAAGTTAAGGGCATCAGTATAGATGAAATTGGCTGTGTACAATAAAAGAATTGCCTCAGAGTTCCATGTTGGACTCAATTTTATGCAACCTGCTTCTGTATTTTCCGAACATTCTGACTCCAACTACTATTTTAAAAAATATAATAGCTACAATATATTACACTGGTACGTGTGACTGGTATCATGCTATTTAAGCACTTTACATACATTCTTTCTTTTAACCTTTACAACAGTCCAAGTGTTGGTGCATTTATCCTACATCAGTGGTTCTCAACCTTGGTTATAAATTACAATATTTTCTATCAGGAAACTTGAGAATCGGATACCCTGGGTTCACACTGATACTCAGGGATCAATTAAATCAGAATCTCTAGCGGAAAAGCATCAGGCATCGTTTTCAAAACTTCCCAGGTGATTCGTGTGTTTTTCCAAGACTGAGAGCCACTGCTCTAAGAGGAATTCTGATGTTTTACATTTTATCACCTAAGCTGGAAGTCCTCAAGTGTAGACAAGGATATACGCTTCCCTCACTGATGCAGCCATCACCTAGGATATTTTTGGAATTCCTTTTTTTAGAAGAGCTTTTACTCAAATTTCTAACAACCATTAGAAAATTCTTTTCATTGCCCTAAGCAGGATTGCAGGGAGAGCCACGGAGCTCTCTGTACACCCAGGGAGACTATCCTTGCCCCTGGCTGTGACTACAAGCACAGCAGGATTAAAGTGGGCACAGAGCCCTGCCAACAAGGGACCACTCCACCCTCTCCCCAAACACGCCCCATCTCACCTTATTAATGTTGAGAGCCATAAAGAAGCCTAGAATTAGAACTGACTTTCTACCTCCAATAAAGACCAAAGATCTTGCCTGCCTCAACTAAGGCATGGTGAAGCCAAAGAAATAGACAAAATAACCGCTTGGGCCTCAAGTTCACATGTACCTCAGTCACTGTGAAGCCCATTCTCTTTGACCATCCCTCGCTCTTGGTCCCAATCCAGGTTCATCCCAACTTGACTCAAGCCCCTGCCGCCCAACACTTGCACTGTGCTTTCTCCACTATGCGCTCTGGAACCCTGACATCAACAAAATTCTCTGCATTCTCCATCTTTTCTTTGAATGCTTCCTTCCCCTTCTCGCTCTAACTGAAACCTGGCTATTCCACCAGGGCACAGCTTTCTCAACACCTACAATATCCTAATAAACAGAGCAGATACCTAGGAAATGCTGAATACAAGAATGACTCATAGTACTATTAATAATAACTTAGACCCTGGGCAGAGGGACAAAGTAGGGTGAGAGAATGTCGGAGGCTGATAAGATATTCACATGTCAGTCCAGTTCAGTTCAGTTGCTCACTCGTGTCTGACTCTTTGCGACCCCATGAATGGCAGGCTTTCCTGTCCATCACCAACTCCCAGAGTTCACCCAAACTAACGTCCATTGAGTCGGTGATGCCATCCAGCCATCTCATCCTCTATCGTCCCCTTCTCCTCCTGCCCCTCATCCCTCCCAGCATCAGAGTCTTTTCCAATGAGTCAACTCTTCACATGAGGTGGACAAAGTACTGGAGGTTCAGCTTCAGCATCAGTCCTTCCAGTGAACACTCAGGACTGATCTCCTTTAGAATGGACTGGTTGGATCTGCTTGCAGTCCAAGGGACTGTCAAGAGTCTTGTCCAGCACCACAGTTCAAATGCATTAATTCTTTGGCGCTTAGCTTTCTTCACAGTCCAACTCTCACATCCATACATGACCACAGGAAAAACCATAGCCTTGACTAAGCAGACCTCTGTTGGCAAAGGAATGTCTCTGCTTTTTAATATGCTATCTAGGTTGGTCATAAATTTCATTCCAAGGAGTAAGCGTCTTTTAATTTCATGGCTGCAATCAACATCTGCAGTGATTTTGGAGCCCCCCAAAATAAAGTCTGCCACTGTTTCCACTGTTTCCCCATCTATTTGCCATGAAGTGATGGGACCAGATGCCATGATCTTCGTTTTCTGAATGTTGAGCTTTAAGCCAACTTTTTCACTCTCCTCTTTCACTTTCATCAAGAGGCTTTTTAGTTCCTCTTCACTTTCTGCCATAAGGGTGGTGTCATCTGCATATCTGAAGTTATTGATATTTCTCCCAGCAATCTTGATTCCAGCTTGTGCTTCTTCCAGCCCAGCATTTCTCATGATGTACTCTGCATGTAAGTTAAATAAGCAGGGTGACAATATACAGCCTTGACGTACTCCTTTTCCTACTTGGAACCAGTCTGTTATTCCATGTCCAGTTCTAACTGTTGCTTCCTGACCTGCATATAGGTTTCTCAAGAGGTAGGTCAGATGGTCTGGTATTCCCATCTCTTTCAGAATTTTCCACAGTTTATTGTGATCTACACAGTCAAAGGCTTTGGCATAGTCAATAAAGCAGAAATAGATGACTTGACTTCCCTGGTGGCTCAGATGGTGAAGCATCTGCCTACAATGCGGGAGACCCGGGTTCAATCCCTGGGTCGGGAAGATCTCCTGGTGAAGGGAGTATCAACCCACTCCAGTATTTTTGCCCACCCTCCCCAAGAAAGGGGCTCAAAGAATATTCATGTGTAAATGCCTTCAAATTGAATGAGGAACTGTGGCCTAAGATAATGATTAGATATTGATTTCAGAATCATCAGGAAAGTAAGGAAGAGTCCTGGCTGTAGCCTCAGTGCAGAAATGAATGAGGAGAGAAAAAAAGACTGCATACTAGGCTTCAGTGGATATGCACGCAAAAAAATAAGGGTAAGTGAGAATCATTCAAAGGGAAAGCATAAAGAAAGAGACAGAGACATAAAGGCAACAGAGATAGAAAGAAAAGGGAAGTTCATGGGAAAGTTAGAGAAGAGAGCAAAGTGTCCCAGAGCATTACTCAGAAGCCCAATTTATTACACTGATTTTAGCTGGACAAAAAGTTGAACAGGCTCAGTCAGTGAATGTGGAGACACATGTAGATATTGTAAAGAAAGATAAAAGGAAGGGGAGGAAAGAGGCAAAATGAAGAAGAGTAGGCTACAGATAAGGACAGGTAAATTCCCTGGCCCCAAGAACACAGTGGGCAAGCTCACTGCTGGAGTCTGACCAAATAAATCAGAGTAGATCAGAGACAGAACTTTCAAGGCCCTACTGTTAATTGCTATGGTAATAACACAACCCCATCCTTGTATTAGTGATCAAAGAAAAGTTAGGAGCAAATGTTATTTATTATTTTGGGGGGAAGAGAATCCTCATTCCATGCGGGAAGCAGTTCTGGGGAGTAGCCTGGGAACAAGTCAATCGACAGGTCAAAGACAGTCGATATCAGGATGGTAAGACACAGGATATAAACAGGATTGTACATCAGCTTGCCACAATGCTGGGCAACACCTAGATGCTGAGGATCAGTTGTATCTCCTAAATAAACTAAATGTTTATGGCTACACTTTGTCTTACTGTCATGGATGTGCCATCACTGGGCAAAAGGAAACTCAATCCCTCTGCTCGGGGGTATGCTGGAAAACAAGTGTCTGGGTTTTTTTAAAGGACAAATACATAGCTAACAATTTCCATGATTCAAATACTCCTGCCACGACCAGTGTCAAGGCAACAACATCATGTCCTGCAGCAGGGAGCGGAGTAGAGATGCACACAGAGGCTCTAAGTCAGTACTCCAGAGCGTCAGATGCAACCAGTCTGGACGGGGGCGGGCCCGGCTCAGCTTTCACACTCCCTCAGGAGATTCTCTGTGCAGCCAGGTCTGAGAACCATTACCTAAAGCGGTATCTCTCAAACTTTCATGTGTGCGTGAATCACTTGAGGATCTTATCAAAGCATAGGCTTTAACTCAGAAGTTGCTCTTGGTCCCGAGCAAGGGAGAGAGTAGACTACAGGAAGAAACACAAGTCATTCCCAACTCTTCTGTTCTCAGAAATGTCTGAGAGGCTTTGTAGAGAAGTCACAAACTGGAGGCCCGTGTTGTTGTTGCTCAGTACCTCGGTCATGTCCAACTTTTTGCAATCCCGTGGACTTCATCATACCAGGCTTCACTGTCCTTCACTATCGTCCGGAGTTTGTTCAAACTCACGTCCACTGAGTCAATGACGCCATCCAACCATCTCATCCTCTATCACTCCCTTCTCCTCCTGCTCTCAACCTTGCCCAGCATCAGGATCTTTTCCAATGAGTCGGCTCTTCACATCAGGTGATATGTGGCCAAACCCACAGAGAGGTTTGCTTTCACCTAACTACATTTTATTTTTCAAATCTGAATTAATGCCAACAGCATAAAATCTGTATTTCCGGATTCTCTGAAATGCCTTCCTTAAATAATATTCTTGGACTACATCACTTCCTTTCTTTTCTCCACAATTTGAAGCCCTGTTCCTAAAATGCATTCCATCCTTCTGTTTTTTTTTTTCTGGAAACAGTTTGAATTACCCTTCAAGATTTTTGCCTTGATGAAACCTTCCTGACTTTTCCATGCTGCAGGCCTAAATAAATTCTCTCTTACCATACCTACCTTTTGCCCAGCTTAGGTTATTTCCTATTCTCTGAGGCCCATAGAGCCACATGTGGGCTTTATTCATTTTTGTATTCTCATAGTAAAATGCTTTGCCAACAAATGAGATCCTCAATAGCTTTATAAAGTAAAAAACTGTGAACTGATTTTAACTGTTAGATTACATTCCCTTTAACTCTCTTTTTGTAATTCATCACGGGAGTTTTGCCATTTTTATCCTATCCTGTGAAGTACAAGTTAATCCTCCTTGTACTACTATCTCCAGTTGGCCTACAAGCTTTTTTTTTCTTCAATTTTGGTGTTGCTTATTCAATTTATAAGAACATTTATTCTATAAATCTGGTTCCAGATGGACATAGATCATCTTTAAACACTTCTTCATAGAATTAATTCCTTACATATTCATGGAATGGCAAATTTTTTCAAAGCACTTTTTATAATACATTTTACCCTCACACTAACTCTGAAATATATGTAAGCAATGTAGTATACTCTTTCAGCATTTGAAGTTAAAGTGAAATGTTCACCATGAACTAGGAAAACAGAAAGTTCAAAAAAATCTGCAATGCCCACCTAAATCCTCAGGAGGGAAGGTCCATTAGGTACTCTTCCCTAGGCATCATTCTCCAATGATAGGGGCTAAAGATTTGCCCCATTCCACTTTCAAGCTTCTAGAATCCCTAATACTCAATTGAACTGAGGTCCAGACATGTTGCATTAACCTGCATTAATGCCAAAGTAGTAATCCAAGTCTTCTGATTCCCAGTGTAAGAACCCACTTTGCTTAATTACAGAAACTTTATAAATGCTGCTATCATCATCCAGCAATACAAACATGCTTCACAAATCTGTCTTCACAAACATTTAGAAATGAAAACTCCTGTGCCTTTTTCTCAAAAACAAAACAAAACAAAACAAAAAAAAAAAAAACAAAAAAACACCAAAAAAACAGCTAGATGTGACGGTTAAAAGTTTTTCCATTAATGCTGTGGAATTAGTTACAATGGGCAACTTTAAAATACCCAAGTATAATGATTTAAATCAGAGTGCATAAGAAAGTCAGTAATCCAGAAATCAATTTATGACACTGCGTTATGTGTCACTTTTAAGCCAATGCTGTGTACTCTAATGTTGGATGCATTTGGAGAAATACATACATCATAGATGAGATGGGAAACAAAGATTTTAGCATCCTGATCCACTAACAATAAATACAGTACAAAAAATGAAAAACAAAAAACAATACCAGAGACTTAAATGGAAGATCTCAAGTTGGTAACAGTAGGATGAAGTAAACACCCGCCATAAGAATAAAAGGGATTAGCTCAGGAATGGGTGGAAACAGCAGAGCTTCTCCCTGTTCTCCCTATATTTCCAACCATTTTTTAGAATTTTGATGTGGTCACAAGAGTACAGCCAACCATGAAAATACAGGTACAACTAATGCTTCCTCCTCAGGGCACTCCATAAGCATTGGTGAAAATACAACCCACTACTATTTAGGATTACGAAACACATGCTCTAGCTATGTGTCTTTGGAAAGACTGGATCATTTGAGGGGAGTTCAGTGTCTATTTTTCCCCACATACTACTCTCAACGATGGTTCCAAATGGTTCTCTTCCATTTCTGCTCTCCTAAGGAAGAGAAATTAATCTCTTCTCTTTCAGGGGGACTATGTTTTCTGTATTCCTTCTCCAAGTATGACTCTGTCTATGTTTTTTTTTTTTTTTAAGAGGACTAGATTTTTTTTTTTTTTCTTGCTAATGCATTAGGTTTGTTTTGAAGTTTTAAGTCCGTAAATATACTGGCACTACAAATACCTGTATAGGCAAACTGGGGAGTGAGGCTGGACATTAGAGGAATGAGATGTTGGGGCTTTTATTATTTGAAAGTATCTCACTTTTATTAAAAAAAAATAGGGAAAAGTTCTGATAATTATGGAAAGTGTGTGTTTGTTGCTCAGTCCTGTCCGACTCTTTGAGACCCCATGGCTCCTCTGTCCATGGAATTCTCCAGGCAAGAATATTGAAGTGGGTTGCCATTCCCTTCTCCAGGGGCTCTTACTCACCCAGGGAACTATGGAAAAGGAAGCTGAAATAACTGATGTGACTTCCCACCCCACTGCCCTGAGCCTCTTCTAAGTGCTTCCTAACTTGAGTTTCTAAGCAACAGGAAGAAAAACGGTGGAACGGAAACAAAAGCAGCCAAAACTTATCTCCAAGTGAGAGAAGGTAAGAAAGTTCCGAGAAAGGGCGCTGGATTCATTTGGAAGAGGGAGGAAAAAAGAAAGTCAAAAGCACAGAGTGTGTGTTGTGGTGGGGGATTCCCTGGAAGGCTGGGGATTAGGGGAGAAGGAAAGGGAGAGAACTCACCGCCCAGCCAGTTGTCGGAGATGTTCTGGAGCATAGTGACCGGGATGCAGAAGAAGGCGATGAGCAGGTCGCTGAGCGCCAGGGAGCAGATGAAGATGTTGGTGACAGTGCGCATGGCCTTGCTGCGGGTCACCACGTAGACCACCAACGCGTTGCCAAAGAGTGCCAGGGCGAAGATGAGCACACCGGTGAGCACGAAGGCCAGCTTGGCGCGCCCGGGCAGCTCTGGGGTGTAGACGAGCGGCCTCAGCCCGTAGAGCGAGATGAACTGCTGCCGCGTCAGGTTGTGGTCCCGCAGCAGCCGGGAGAACTGCTCCGGAGTGATGTTGAGCGATTGCATGCTGCACGCGCCCCTAGCGCCATCCACCTCCGGGGCACGGACTCCCGCGCAGCGGGGCGCGGGCTCCTGGAGGACCGGCCCGGCGGCCGCCTCCCGCCCCTGGAGGCCTCGGCAGCCTCTGCTCTGCGCTCCGGCGCGCGGGAGGGCTCCCGCCAGCAGCGCGAGAGGTTCGGGGGAGGGAACACAGTGCAGGGCTTTAACTCATAATCGAGAGCCAAAGCGAGGGAGATTATCCCATTGACCAAAAATGTTCCTAGTTCAAAGTTCTGCTCTTCTCTGAGGCCAGGCGCTGTGGCCGTCCGGAATGCCGGAGCGGCAGTCCCCACGCCTTTCACTCCCCGGCCACGCGGTGAGGACGCTGCACCGGCTCCGGAGGGGCGGAGGGCGGGGCGGGAGCTCGGCTGCGCGCCGCTCACTCCCAGCTTCAGCTCGGGGACCCCGCCTCCGCACCCTCCAGGCGGGAGTGGGAAACTCCTCCCTGTCTGGTGCCCCAGGTCCTGCGTCTGGGTAAAACTGAGTACTGTGGTTTTCCACAGTCTCACCGTTTCTCCTCTTATAATAGGGCTACAGCCAGCCAAGGCAAAATGAGATTTATTTTTAATTATTCTCCTGTGTTAAAAAATAATTACAAGCTCCTAGGAAATCACACAGATAGTACAGAGAGGTCTCCTGTATCCTGCATCTGGTTTCTCCAATTGATTATATCTTGTTTAACTATCAGATCAGTTCAGTTCAGTCAAGTTCAGTCGCTCAGTCGTGTCCGCCTCTTTGCCACCCCATGAATCGCAGCACGCCAGGCCTCCCTGTCCATCACCAACTCCCGGAGTTCACTCAGACTCACGACCATCAAGTCAGTGATGCCATCCAGCCATCTCATCCTCGGTCATCCCCTTCTCCTCCTGCCCCCAATCCCTCCCAGCATCAGAGTCTTTTCCAATGAGTCAACTCTTCGTATGAGGTGGC
Source organism: Budorcas taxicolor (assembly GCF_023091745.1). NCBI lineage: Eukaryota > Metazoa > Chordata > Mammalia > Artiodactyla > Bovidae > Budorcas > Budorcas taxicolor. The sequence continues at coordinate 4,456,921 of NC_068915.1, read as the reverse complement.
CAAAGTACTGGAGTTTCAGCCTTAGCATCATTCCTTCCAAAGAACAACCAGGGCTGATCTCCTTCAGAATGGACTGGTTGGATCTCCTTGCAGTCCCAGGGACTCTCAAGAGTCTTCTCCAACACCACAGTTCAAAAGCATCAATTCTTCGGCACTCAGCCTTCTTCACAGTCCAACTCTCACATCCATACATGACTACTGGAAAAATCATAGCCTTGACTAGACGGACTTTGGTTGGCAAGGTAATGTCTCTGCTTTTGAATATGCTATCTACGTTGGTCATAATTTTTCTTCCTATAGTAGAATATAAAACCAGGAATCTGATATGTGTGTGATATATTGTGTGTGTAGGTCTGTGTCATTTTATAGCAAGTGTAGATGCCTGTAACCACCACCAAAACCAAGATAGAAAACTCTTCTCTCACCACAAAGATTTCCATAAAGCTATCCCTTTACAGTCACACCCAGTACTCCCCCTATCTCTGACCCCTGCTGATCACTAATCATTCTCCGGCTCTGTATTTTGGCAGGTTGTATAAACAATCACACAGTATATGATCTTTTGATATCAATTTTTTTTGCCCACTCAGCATAATGCTCTTAAAATTCATCAAAGTTGTTAGGTGTATCAGTAGTTGCATTTTTACTGCTGAGCATATATCACCGTTTAACCAGTCACCCATAATAAGATATTTTGGTTGTTTCCAGTTTGGGGCTATTATAAACACAGCTACTCTGAAGAGCCAGGTACAGATTTTTGTGTGTATGTTTTCATTTCTTTGAGAAATGACAAAAAGTTTGCTTGTCCATTCTGGGCTTTCCTGGTGGCTCAAATGGTTAAGAATTTGCATGCAATGCAGGAGACCCAGGTTCAATCCCTGGGTCAGGAAAATCGCCTGAAAGAGGGAATGGCAACCCACTCCAGTATTTTGGCCTGGAGAATTCCATGGACAGAGGAGCCTGGCAGGCTACAGTCCATGGGGTTGCAAAGAGTCATACACAACTGAGTGACTAACACTTCTCTTCACTTTGCTTGTCCAGTCTATGGTTTGTATATTTAGGTTTTTAAGAAATTGCCAAGGAGTACATCAAGGCTGTATATTGTCACCCTGCTTATTTAACTTATGTACAGAATACATCATATGAAATATCTGGCTGGATGAATCACAAGCTGGAATCAAGATTGCCGGGAGAAATATCAATAACCTCAGATATGCAAATGACACCACCTGTATGGCAAAAAACGAAGAAGAACTAAAGAGCCTCTTGATGAAAGTGAAAGAGGAGAGTGAAAAAGTTGGCTTAAAACTAAACAACATTCAGAAAACTAAGATCATGGCATCCGGTCCCATCACTCCACGGTAAGTAGATGGGGAAACAGTGGAAACAGTGGAAACAGTGGCTGACTTTATTTTCTTGGGCTCCATTATCACTGTGGATAGTGCCTGCAGCCATGAAATTAAGATGCTTGCTCCTTGGCAGAAAAGTTAAGAACAACCTAGACAGCATATTAAAAAGCAGAGGCATTACCTTGCCAAAGGTCCTCTAGTCAAAGTTATGTTTTTTCCAGTAGTCATGTACAGATGTGAAAGCTGGGCAATAAAAAAGGCTGAGCCCCAAGGAATTGATGCCTTCAAACTGTGGTGCTGGAGAAGACTCTTGAGACTCCCTTGGACAGCAAGGAGATCAAACCAGTCAATCCTAAAGGAAATCAGTCCTGAATACTCATTGGAAGGACTGATGCTAAAGTTGAAGCTCCAATACGTCTGCCACCTGATGCAAACAACTGACTCATTGGAAAAAACTTTGATGCTAGGAAAGATTGAAGGCAGGAAAAGAAGGGGATGACAGAGGATAAGATGGTTGGATGGCATCACTGACTTGATGGACATGAGTTTGACCAAGCTCCTGGAGTTGGTGATGGACAGGAAAGCCTGGTGTGCTGCAAAGTCCAGGCCTTCCCATGCTGGTTGCAAAGTCGGACACAACTAAGTGACTGAGCAACAACAAGAAATTGTCAAACTACTTTTTGGAATAGTTGTACATTTTAACTTTCCAACATCTACATATTAGAATTTCCGTTTCTCCACATCCTTGGTGCTGTCTCATTACTTTTATTTTAGCTGTTTTAATAAGTGTTCAGTGATATCTCATTGAGTCTTACTTTGCATTCTTCTAATAGCAAATTATATTGAATATCTTCTCATGTGTTTATTTGCCATCCCAGTATCTTCTTCAGTGAAACATTTTTTAAAATATATTTACCCATTTTCTAATTGAACTGTTTGGCTTGTTTGCTGTTGAGTTTAGAAGGTACACTTTGGATAAAGTGAAAGTAAAGTGAAGTTGCTCAGTTGTGTCCAACTCTTTGCAACCCCATGGACTGTAGCCCACCACACTCCTCCATCCATGGAATTTTCTAAGCAAGAGTACTAGAGTGCTAGATGCTAATTCTTTGTCAAATAAGTGGCTTGTAATCTTTCCTTCTGTTTATACTCTGTTGTTTATCCCCTTTACAGAGTCTCTCATGGATCAAAATTTTCATTTTTAAATTTTTTATTGGAGTACAGTTGCTTTACAATGGTCTGTTAGTTTCTGCTGTACAATGAAGTGAATTGGCTCTATGTGTACATATATACCTTCCTTCTCAAAGGTTTCAATTTTGATCAGGTCCCATTTATCCTTTTTTAATTTTATTAGTTATACTTTTGACGTCCAGTCTGAGAACTCTTCACCAGATTCCCTGTCCCTAGGCTTTCCTCCTGTGTCCTTTTCTAAGAGTGCTGTGGTTTTACATCTGACATTTTGAGCTCTCTATTCTGTTCCACTGACTGAAGTGTCTCTTTGTCCTCTAATCCCTGACAGTTGTGAATACTGCAGCTATGTAAGTCTTGAAACCAAGTAGAGTGATTTCTGCCACTTTCTTTTTCTTTAAAAAAAGAATTTTAGATATTCTAGGGCCTGTGCCTATTTGTATAAATATTATAATATATTTGTGTGTCTCTGCAAAATGTCTTTCTAGGATTTTGATAGGAATTGAGATCTCTACTATGAATAAATCTGTGAACAGAGTAGGTCTCATTGTATATTTAGGTCTTCTTTGATTTCTTTCATCAGCATTTTGCAGTTTTCAGCATATAAGGCCTGCATAATATTTTGTTAGATTTGCACTTAAGCTATTTTTTAAGCATCTGTGCATGATATTGTAGTTCTAATTTTCAGTTCCATGTGTTCATTACTAGTACATGGAAATGCAATTATTTCATATGTTGATCTTGAAACCTATGATGCTGCTGAATTTACTTGTTAGTTTTAGGCGGTTTGTTGTTGTTGATCTCTTGAGATTTTCTACATTGACAATCATGTCATTTGAAAAGAGAGAGTCATACAAAGTGAAGTCAGTTAGGAAGAGAAGAAAAAATATAGTGTATTAATGCATACACTATAGGTGTAAATAGAGGTGGAATCTAGAAAAATGGTATTTGTGAAGTTGCTCAGTCATGTCCAACTCTTTGTGACCGCATAGGGTGTAGCCTACCAGGTTCCACCACCCATGGGATTTTCCAGGCAAGAATACGGGAGTGGGTTGCCATTTCCTTCTCCAGGAGATCTTCCCTCCCCAGGGATTGAACCCGGGTCTCCTGCATTGTAGGCAGACGCTTTACCATCTGAGCCACCAGGGAAGGCTTAAGAAAAATGGTATAGATGATGTATTCACAAAGCAAAAATAGAGACACAGATGTAGAGCATTAGTCACAATAGGCAAAAAAGTGGAAACAACCCAAGTGTCTATCAATGGATAAATATATAAACAAAATGTGGTATTATATGTGAGTGTATATATACACACACACACATATATATGTGTGTGTGTGTATATATATATAATGGGATATTATTCAGCCTTAAAAGAGAAGGAAATCCTGACATGTGCTACAACATGAATTAACCTTGGGACATTATGCTAAGTGAAATAAACCAGTCACAAAAAGACAAATGCTGTACGGTTCCACTTATCTGAGGTACTTAGGGTAGTCAAATTCATTGAGATAGAAAGTAGAATGGTGGCTGCCAGGTGTTAAGTGCTGGAGCAGATGGAGAGTTGTTGGGGTATATCAAGCATCTCAGTCTTGCAAACTGTAAAGAGTTCTAGAGATTGGTTGCACAATGATGTGGATATACTACAGTACTAAACTGCACACTTACAAATGGTTAAGATAGTAAATTTTATGGTTTGTGTATTTAATTTTATGGTTTGTGTTTATCTTTTTAAATATAAATTTATTAGTTTTAATTGTAGGCTAATTACTTTATAATATTGTATTGGTTTTTGCCATATATCAACATGAATCCACCACAGGTGTACACGTGTTCCCCATCCTGAACCCCCCTCCCAACTCCCTCCGCAAACCATCCCTCTGGGTCATCCCAGTGCACCAGCCCCAAGCATCCTGCATCATGCATCGAGTATTTTTTTAAAGGGAGCGAAAGCATTAATAATAGCATCATTTGAACTATATGTTGCATTATTTTATTTTTAAAACAACTGTGTGAGGCAGGTGCTTTTATTATTCTCATTTTATAAATGAAAAAGGGAGCCATAGACAATATTATGAAACTCACTCAACTTCACACAGCTTAAAACTGTTAGTTTCTAAAGAATTCCAGGAAGTAAGGTTCTTAAGCCCATACTGTCTTTACTATCCAGCAAAAATCTATTAAACTTACCAGGACAAAACAAAAAGAAGGAGAGGCAGGGAATATAGGCATGGAGTTGGCAATGAAGAAAGACAAGCAGGCACTTATACCAGTGAATCTAGATAAGAAGCTACAGCAACTGAGTAGAATATTTAGCTACCAGCTTCCTGAAGGGAAGGGAGTAGGGAGGAAGGACTCCCCTCTCCTTCCTGCAGAAGGGAGTCATTCTTCATTACTCAAAAGAGAAAAGAAGCATACTTGTATGTCAGAAGAGACCAGGCTTTTTCTGACTCTGAACTGCAGCAGGAATTGACCACACCAGCCTTTATAGAAAAAACATGAAAGTACATGCTGATGTGTCTTCAGCAGTAGTGGACATTCGGCATGTCGCCATTCATAGGACAAACTTCACCATGCGGCTGAAGGCATAACTCGAGTCATAACCCCTAAAATGAGGTGTATGGAAAGCCAGAGTAATAAAATGCAGGCATGTGATTATATGTGAGTGATTTGACTGGGTAGGAGAAAGCTTAGGAAATGTATTACTATTCACGTCTCATAAACTACCAGCCCTGAATATCAGTTGTATTTGTCAGCCTTTGGACAGGAGCTGCATATAGGAAGTAGCTCTAAATTGAGAAAATGAGGTAATTTCTGCTGTTGATTGAAAAGAGACCCATGTGCTCTGGACACAGTATATTTACTAGTTAGTGGGTTTGTTAGGAAAGTTAAGGGATCAGCTGCACTGTCCTACTGTTCAAGTGGACCCCTCTGATTCTGCATGCCGTCAGCAACAGACTGTAGGGCTGGAAAGCATGTTTGTTGTTGTTCAGTCACTAAAGTCATGTTTGCCATCCCATGGACTGCAGCACACCAGGCTTCCCTGTCCTTTACTATCTCCCGGAGTTTGCTCAGATCCATGTCCATTAACTCAGTGATGCCATCCAACCATCTCATCCTCTGTTGTCCCCTCTCCTCCTGCCTTCGATCTTTCCCAGCATCAGGGTCTTTTCCAAAGAGTCAATTCTTTGCATTAAGTGGTCAAAGTATTGGAGTTTCAGCTTAAGTATCAGTACTTCCAATAAATATTCAGGACTGATTTCCTTTAGGGTTGACTGGTTTGATCTTGCTGTCCAAGGGACTCTCAAGCGTCTTCTCCAATACCACAGTTTGAAAGCATCAATTCTTTGGCACTCAGACTTCTTTATGGTCCAACTCACACATCTGTACATGACGACTGGAAAAAAAAACATAGTTTTGACTATACGGACCTTTGTCAGCAAAGTGATGTCTCTGCTTTTTAATACACTATCTATGAGGAGGACTAACTTAACCCATGGGGCTGAAGAACTGCCACTGAGAATCTTTAGAAAATTAAAAAGAAAACAATAAAAATATTGTGGACTAGACGTGGATAAATTCTCCATTTCCCCAAGAAGGAAAACAGCGATTTTTAAACCATAAATTTAAGGCGAGTTCCAGTAAAATTATAGAGTAATTTAATAAAAGGAAGGAGATTATCAACACAGGTTTTTTTAATTAAGAATAAGGTTTGTCAAAGTAATGCATTTTATTAGGTGCTACTAGACTAGCAGTTGCTAGACACAACTTTATTTTCTTATCACTGCAGATGGTGATTGCAGCCATGAAACTGAAAGACACTTGCTCCTTGGAAGAAAACTATGACAAACGTAGAGAGCATATTAAAAAGCAGAGACATTACTTTGCCAACAAAGGTCCATACAATCAAAGCTGTGGTTTTTCGAGTGGTCATGTATGGATGTGAGAGTTGGACCATAAAGAAAGCTGAGTGCTGAAGAATTTATGCTTTTGAACTGTGGTGCTGGAGAAGACCCTTGAGAGTCCCTTGGACTGCAAGGAGATCCAACCAGTCCATCCTAAATGAAATCAAGACTAACTATTCATTGGAAGGGCTGATACTGAAGCTGAATCTCCAATACTTTGTTCACCGGATATGAAGAACTGACTCATTGGAAAAGAGCCTGATGCTGGGAAAGATTGAAGGCAGGGAGAGAAGGGGATGACAGAGGATGAAATGGTTGAATGGCATCACTGACTCAATGGACATGAGTTTGGGCAAGCTCTGGGAGTTGCTGATGGACAGGGAAGCCCAGCGTGTTTCATGGGGTCGCAAAGAGTCAGACACGGTAAGTGAACTGAGACTAGCAATAGAACACTGTGGTCAGGGGAGACCCTTCTCATCCCTCAATCCCAGCTCTGTCACTCGCTACCTGCAGAACCCAGCTGAACCTGTTAGTCTGTCTAAGCCTCAGCTTCCTTATTCATAACCGGGGGATATAATACCTACTTAATGGTTCTATTGTGAGCAATAAGCAAAATAGTTTACATAAATTGTTTAGTACAGTGCCTAACAAAAAAGTGGTTGATAAACATTAGTCATCGTGGTTTTCTTCTGTCAAAATAAAAAAGCAAGCATAGGTTCAAAATAATGTTGAGTTTAAGATTTGAAACCCTCAGAAATTGTTTTCATTTTTATTAAAAATGTTCTCTTTGTCCCTATATGTAGTCACTGGAGAGTAACTTTCCCTATTTCACAGTCACCTAAGGTTCATTTTTTCAAATACAAATGTCATTTACCGACTTGACTAATAAGAGAATACAGGCATGGGCTACACTGTTGGCTCAGATGGTAAAGAATTTGTGAGAACTGCAGGAAACCCAGATTTGATCCCTGGGTCAGGAAGATCCCCTGGAGAAGGGAATGGCAATCCACTCCAGTATTCTTGCCTGGAGAATTCCATGGACAGAGGAGTCTTGTGGTCTATAGTCCATGATGTTACAAAGAGTCAGACATGACTGAATGACTAATACACATACACATATTGAACATAAGAATGTAGCCAAATGTTAGAAAGTTCTCAGTGTCCTTCAAGGGGACTTAGACACTTAAGTTTTAACCTCCCTAATGTTTAGCTGACTTGTCTCCAAGTTACTTTTAATGAGACTAAGGTTTTACACAACATATTGTTGAAGGAATAAGGTATAATTCAATTTAATATATGCAATAGTGTGTGGGCATAGTAAATGAGAGATGATAAAGGGTTAACAGTCATGGTATAAGCAGAGATGTTATTTAGATTATTTTGATTGGAAGTATTTTCTGTTTTTTCTACAATTAGTGTATATAAAAATGGGAGAAATATTTTGAATTTTAATATAGTGATAAGGAATGTCAAAATCTAAAATTTTTATAATTGGATGAGAACATGCTTGGAATGTGTTTTTTTCAAATTTTCTAGCCAATTTGGCTTAGTGGATATAAATCATAGCTTCCAGGCTTAGGACAAAGCTGTAAACACATTTCAGAATATCCATTTATTTATTCATCAAGCACACATTATCCCCAAGATATGCTACATGCTATGTTATATATGAGGAGTAAAATTATAAGTTAGATAGAGATTAATTCTTGGTGGCGGAGCTTCTTGCCCTTCCTGGAAAAGAACTGAAGCCTAAATTTTCCTGTCAGAAGTTCTCATGTTTGAAAGCAGATTAGAATCATCCGAGGAGCCTTTCATAGTGCCAACGCCGGGCCCCACCTGCAGAGACTGTAGTTTAATTGAAGGGACTCAGGTAACTCTAATATGCAGCCAGAGCCTGAGGAATGGGTATTGAAACTGACGATTGAGGGATATGAGGAGGGACATGCAGAGACAGAGAGAAGGAGGAGTCTGGGTGGAAGCTGGTCAGTGATGGATGCAGATGAGGGATGCAGAGGGCATGGGAAAACATGATGCCCTGTGAAGCCCCCAGAAGCTACTGCACACCTGCTTACAGGTATGCCCCGTGTACATGTGCTTTTTAAATGTTTTATGAAAAATGACCTGGCCCCTTTAAATAAAGGGAAATCTGTGCCAGCCATCTTGAGACAGGTGGGGACAACTGCTAGAAGCTGGTGACACAATCCAGTAAAAACAAAATTCTGTGTGCACATGAATAATTTATCATAACCCCCAGCTCCCATGGAGAGAAAGCTGCCACACTTCAGTTCAAATGGCACGTGGGGTGGGTCAGGCTAGAAAAGGCCAATAAGTGGAGACTCCACAGAACCCCAAGGGCAGAGGAGGTCACTGGGACAAGTCTCCACAGGCGTTGACAGTAAAGCAGAGATCATCCAGGGAGACTGGCACATGGATTCCCAGAGGCCTGGCAGAGTCATAAGGCCGCAACAGCAGACTGTGGGCATTAGTGAGATCTGTCAGCATGTGGCCAGCCCAGTCTGGGGCTGATGTTTGGGGCTTAGACTACAGATGCCAGAGGGAAGAAAGGGAGGTTATCTCAGGTCAGGGCCAGCCTCCAAGGCTGGAATGTGAGTGTGAAGAGAAAAGTAGAGACATAACACTGAGGGTGGACTAAAAGGCAGATGATAATCAACAGCTATGTATGTGCCCACTCTAAGAGGGACTCAGCACTGTTTCAGAGGTCTGGTTCAGGGCCCCCATCAGGCTTAGCTGGCAGCAGCTGCAGGACCTCCATGGCCTCTGTGAGCAAACTTCACGGGCCATGGTGAAGCAGAGTGACCCGAGGAGAAGGGAGCAGCCAGAGGGCCCCTTTCCTGGGGCCTGAGGCTGGAGGAGCCTCTCTCTCCTGCAGGCTGCACGGCAGAGAAAGGGAAGTGCTGCCTGGAGGTGGCGGGCTCCAAGAGCTGCTTGCTTTTGTGCTGATCTTGGGTGTCAGAAACTCTGAGAGGGGGTAAACCAGGAATGTCGGGAAGGCAGTTACCAGGGTTAAGTATGCCTGCAGCACAGGAGAGGGCTCCCAGGGGGGACTTTTAAGTATTCTGGGATGATGGTACTTCAGGTAAGAACAAAAGAGGAGTGCTTGTTCACTTGTTTGGGGAGAGGAGAGTCACTTTATTTTTTTCCCTACTGCATTGCCTAGATGGGGAAACCAAGGTCTGGGAACAGTGGAGGAGGGTCTCATCTAGGCCTGGAACCCTGCTGCATGCACATTCACATGCATTATATTTATCCCCATTTTGTAGAGAAAAAAACCGAGTCTCAGAGAGGTGAAGGAGCCCAGATAGCCAGTGGCAGAGCTGGGATTTGACTCCAGACCTGACTTAACTGCAAGGCCCATTCTTTCTTTCACTTTATAATTTATATGTTTTCAACTAAAAAGGTAAAAGGTTCAGAACTTTTTAAAGAGAATGAAAGGGAAGACAATTACAGGAAGATTTTCATAGGAACGTGCATTGTCAATGTTAACAAATAGTTTTAAGCTAATGTTCCTGGTACACGATATATGGCTTAATTTGTTATATAACATTCCAAAAGAGGTTTGTCTGAGTAAAACAATCAAAAATAGATCAAGCAGTTACTAATAAGAACTGGTATTTAAGAGGTTTTCTTGGGCTTCCCTGGTGGCTCAGATGGTAAAGCGTCTGTCTGCAAGGCAGGAGACCTGGGTTTGATCCCTGGGTCGGGAAGATCCCCTGGAGAAGGAAATGGCAACCCACTCCAGTACTCTTGCCTGGAAAATTTCATGGACGGAGGAGCCTGGTAGGCTACAGTCCAAGGGGTCGCCAAGAGTCGAACACGACAGAGCAACTTCACTTTCACTTTCTTTCTTTCTTTCTTTGTTATCAATGTATTTCTTTATATAAAGAACTTAAAAGTGTGCCTCTGAGTGCATCCTGACATCACTGCTGCAACTACTGTTAAATGTTTGTTTTCAAACTCTATTTAAAAACATAAACATTTAACAGACAGAATGATGGTTATGAGCCAAACTAATGGAATAAAAATTATGACTCTGCTACTTACAGTGTGAGTTACTTTGGACAGGTCTTTTAATTTCTGTATCTTTTTTCCATCGACTGTAACATGGAGATAATAATACCATAGGGCTGTAGTGAAGATTAGGTGTGTTTACATTCATAAAGGTTGACAACAGTGCCCAGTACATTCGCAGGCACAATATCCCAGTCTTTGCTATTAGTATAAATCTAATTAAGTAGTATAAAAATTTTAAAATTTTCCTTTATATCAGTAGTTTCCAAACATGTTGGAATCTCCTGGAGCACTTAAAAATGTATGACACCTGGACCCCACCCCAAGTTACTAATGTAACTAATTTGAATGCCAATTGGGCTTCTGAGAGTGTGGAAGCTCCCTACATGGTTGTAATGGATAAGCAAGTATGAAAATCACTAATGTCAATAATGACTCCCTTGCTTTAATTAAGGGCTTCCCTGGTGGCTCAGAGGTTAAAGCATCTGCCTCCAATGCTGGAGACCCGGGTTCGATCCCTGGGTCGGGAGTTTCCTTTAACTAAATAGGCCATTTTATAATAAATGAGTCTAATGACAGCTAACCAAACTATAGATTAAAACCAACTGAAAAGAATCAGTTTTGTGACCCAATTTGGGAGGTACTTGTGTTGAGTTTATAATGCTTGTTTCTGAATTCTAATACTATGAGAAACACTATGAAAACTGTGAAAAACAATAAATAATAGCCAAATCAATGGAGCAAGTGATCATTTTGAGCTTTATCAAAGGAGCCGCAAGGGCAGGGGGAAGGCCTCTGTCTTTAGAATGGTGTGTGTACTCATGCAGAGATTGTGCTCAGAAGCTTTTTATTATTCCTGTGGGTTTGTTTAGGATAATAGTGACACACACTTGCTGATGTTCCCAGGATAGTCTAACCCATGTGCTACTGGTTTAAGCAGAGACTCTCCCTCAGGACAATTTCTGGGCATTTCTACAAAAATAGTAACTGATGCTACATTTTCCAGGAAATGACAGCATACCACAGAATGGGAAATCAGTTTTTATTTTAAAGTCTGAGTAGCAAATAGTTCTTTTGGCCAAAAGGATATTAAAGTGTTTGGGCCACCTGTTAGCAAGACAGAGTCCCATGACTGCAGAGAGACCACAGCTACAACTGAAGTTGTGGGTATTCAGATTAGAGAGTCTGGGAGCTGCAAAATTCCTGAGGCTGGTAAGCAAGTCAGGGAGGCAAAATTTTGCTCAGTGTTTTGGAAGGAAGCAACATTTTTGAACAAATTGATTGCATGCTCCTTAAAGACCAGATCTGGAACAATGAACAGAGGTATAGATGTTCTCTCTGATTTGTATTAGGAACTCTGAAGTGCATAGGCTGTAGAGGAAGAGTCCTTAGCTGCATTAGTCAAAGACAATGGCCACTTTTTGAGTGAGGAGACAGAAGCCATTCACAACTACCATATAACTTTCTTGTATAGTCCTTGTATGCTGTGTTGTTGTTCACTAAATTGTGTCCAACTCTTTGAGACCCATAAACTGCAGCATGCCAAGCTTCCCCGTCTTTCACTATCTCCTTGAGTTTGCTCAGACTCATACCCATTGAGTCACTGAGGCCATCCAATCATCTCATCCTCTTGGCCTCAATCTTTCCCATCATCAGGGTCTTTTCCAATGAGTCGGCTCTTTGCATCAGGTGGCCCGAGTACTGCAGCTTCAGCTTGAGCATTAGTCCTTCCAATGAATATCCAGCATTGATTCCATTTAGAGTTGACTGGTTAAATGTGTATAATTCCCATCACAGAATAAATTTATAGTCAGTCTCAGCCAGCCGATATGAGAGGCAGCAAAGCCTAGCACAGCACGACTGATTAAGACTCACCAGGTTTGAATCCTGGCTCTGTCAAGTACTCACTGGGAAAACTTGGGCAGTTTCTTCATCTATAAAACAGAGTCCATAAAAGTACATTCTCTCAAAAAGCTGTTATGAAGATTAAAGGAATGTATATTTGTAAACCACCTAGAAGAATGCCTTAACACTGCTACAGAAATTCACACTGCTGCAGAAATGCTTCTGAAATAAGTAAATCTTCAGCGAGCCTCAGATCAGAAATTCCCTCCTGACTTTGTGTGTAGGCATGTTCCTGGATGAGCTGTGTATCTGATAATTAAAGTCCCAACTCTGGCATTTAGAAGTGGAGGAAATAAGATAAGATGTATTTCTTAAAGAAACATGTTTTATCAGAATTATCTGTAGCTGAATGGATGACAGAGATGATTACAATTAGAATCTGTGGGTGTCCTTTGTCTATTACTTTCCTATCAGGAAATAGGATGTAAATCAACTTCCTTGGATGAGGAATAGCACATGAGATTCATCCATTAGTCCTCAAAACTCTGTCCAGTGTTTTATTTATCTGTCTTTTTAATGTTTATTTTTCAGCTATTTTACAGTCTGGAGAAGAGATATGAAATTGCAGAAGGCTGTGCTTCACAGATTTTCTGGGATTGGCAATGCTCAGGGCAGTGACAACTTTTCAATTATGGTTCTTGGTGAGGGTCAGCCACCAGGAAACACAGTCCTAAGGGGCCAGTATTTCTATATCACATGGAAGCTGAAGCCTAAAATCTTTGTATATGCAGCGTGGACTCAGAGGAGCTATCATATGGCATCCTGCCCCAAAGTGCTCTGGCTAACTGGTTACAAACTTTATCTCTGATGGGCCAGTGACTCTCTCACCAGGTTTAGTGGCAAAACGCTGTTGACCTCAGCCATTTTCTCCATGCTGCCATCATGGCAGGAGGACGGCTGTCACTAGCTCCTCTGGCCTTACCTGCCCGGAGAAGTAAGAGGATGAATGCAGGACAGGACCACACATTCTGAGTGGCAGGAACACCTGACACCCTCCCACTTGGGATTTTAAGTTTTCATCTTTTTTAATGCATACAAGTGTCATAAAGGGCTTCTCTTGTAGTTAGTCAGTAAAGAATCTGCTTGCAATGCAGGAGACCTGGGTTCAATCCCTGAGTTGGGAAGATCCCCTGGGGAAGGAAATGGCTGCCCACTCCAGCATTCTTGCCTGGAGAATCCCAAGGACAGAGGAGCCTGGTTGACTACAGTACATGGGGTCGTAAGAACTGGATACGACTTAGTGCCTAAACCACCACTACCCAGGATTTCTAGGGATCTTTCCAGAAGAGCATTTGGCCTAGAGTGCTATTACTTCAGACTGTACCTTCTTAGACTTGCAGGGTAGATTTGTGTTAAAATACTTAGAATATGAAGGTTTTATTAAAGCGGCTCAAAATTTACCTTATTTTGTTTGAAAAAAACAGCCCAGAGTGAATTATCAACTCTGAACTGTTTTGGGTAGCTTTGGGTAGCTTTCAAGGCAATGATGCCAACAGACCTACTGGGTTTATCCCAAAGTGGACTGAAAATTTATGGAATCCAGCCTGTTGGAGGCTGTGCTACTTAGATTGCCTAATCTATCTCATTAAATATGATTTTCTAGACCCCAAGTTTCCCGTTTTAGTCATTATCCATTGTCCGTTTTCTTGCCTGTGGTAGTAATTACTGGGCTCCTATACCACGGAAGTACAGCAGAAAGGATGCAACACATTCTTTTTTGTCTTATGCTCCTAGCCTTGTTTCTTTATCCCAAGCAAACCCTCATCATCGTAAATTTACACGTTCCTATTCTTCCTTAGAGAATGGTATGGATTTCTGTTATTAAAATAATACGGTGGGAAAATAATTACAATAGGACATATTTTTCCCCATTTTCATACAATTTTTCAAGGTCACACTCCATTTAAAGTTATTATAAGATATTGACTATATCCCCCATGTAGTGGTCTGCCTTCCTTCCAATAGTTTATAGCCCCACCCCCCACTCCTGTTTTGCCCCTCCCCCTGTTCTCCCCACTGGTGACCGCTACTCTGCTCTCTACATCTGTGAGTCTGATTCTTTTCTGTTATACTCACTAGTTTGTTATAATTTTCAGATTCCACATGTAAGCGGTATCATACAGGATTTGTCTTTTTCATATTTGTATGACTTACTTCACTTAGCATAGTACTCTTCAAGTCCATCCATGTTGCTGCAAATGCCAAATTTCATCCTTTTTTTATGCCTGAGTAATACATTGTATATATATGTACCACATCTTTAAAAAGTCTTTTTTATTGTAGTATAGTCACTTTACAATGTTGTGTTAGTTTCTGCTGTACAGCAAAGTGAATCAGCTCTCTATATATCCCCTCTTTGGGGGATTTCCTTCCCATTTACTTCACCACAGAACATTGAGTAGAGTTTCCTCTACTCCACAGCATGTTCTCATTGGTTATCTCTTTTACAATAGTACTGTATGTATGTCAGTCCCAATCTCCCAAGTCATCTCACCCTGCCTTTCCCCTTGGTATCCATCCGTAAGTTCATTCTCTATGTCTGTATCTTTATTCCTGCTTTGCAGATGAGTTTGTCTGTACCATTTTTCTAGATTCCACAAAAAAGTGATACTACATGATCCTTGTTTTTCTCTTTTTGACTTAATTCCATATGACAGTCTCTAGGTCTATCTATGTGTCTGCAAATGACACAATTTCTTCCCTTTTATGGCTGTGTAATATTCCACTGTGGGGCTTCCCAGGTGGTCAGTGGTAAAGAACCAGCCTGTAATGCAGGAGCTGTGGTTTGATCCTTAGGTCAGGAAGATTCCCTGGAGGAGGGCATGGCAACTCAGTCCAGTATTCTTGTCTGGGAAATCCCATGGACTGAGGAGCCTAAAGGACTACAGCCCATGGGGTTGCAAAAGAGTTGGACGTGACTTAACAACCAAGCACCACCACCACCACTGGTATTCCATTGTATATATATACACTACCAGATCTTCTTTATCTATTCATCTGTTGATGGACATTTAAGTAGCTTTTATATCTTGGCAATTGTAAATAATACTGCTATGAACATGGTGTGCATACAGTATAGCAAGTTTTTAATCCTGATTTTGTATTTTACTTTTACAAAGTAGCTGATATTATCAAATGTTAAGTATTTAAAAATACATTGCATAAATCCTAGAAGTTAATAACTCCATACAATTTTGCACATATGTATAGTTGAAATATATATCCATAACTTTAAATTTTGAAATGTATTTTCTCAAAGGGTATTTTGGAGCACATTGATCAAACACTACTCTCATCTTTAGAATTTATGGAAGTTTCTAGAATCTACATTATCTATCATATAGTTCTTTATATTGTTTGGATTGCTTTTGTTTAGACTGTTATTTTTGTCTTCATGTCTACCCTGTAAGGAAGCAGTCAAGAATTCTCTGCTAATGCATAGCCATTAAGGCTACAAAGTCCCATTGCCTACCTTTGAATCTCAGCTGTCATTTACTTGCTGTGAAATCTGAGCATGCTGTTTCATTTTTCTGACCCTCTCTCTCTCTCTCCATCAAATGGAAATGTAACAGTATTTACCTCATAGCCTTTTGAACTATTTAATATAAAGTCTTTGTTCAGTTCCTGACAACTGATAAACAATCAACAAATGTTAGCCATTAGTTAAAATTATGGAAAATTAGTGTCCCGGGTAGCTCAGTCGGTAAAGAATCCACGTACAATGAGACCCCGGTTCGATTCCTGTGTTGGGAAGATCCCCTGGAGAAGGGAATGGTAACCCACATCAATGTTCTTGCCTGGAGAATCCCATGGACACAGGAGCCTGGAGGGCTACAGTCCACGGGGTTGCAAGAGTAGGACACGACTTGGCAACTAAACCACCACCACTGTAGTGTTTTCCACAGTGGCTGCACCAGTTTACTTTCCCACCAACAGTTCATGAGGGTTCCCTTTTCTCCACATGCTCACCAACATCTGTTATTTATGTTCTTTTTGATGATCGTTTTCTGACAGATATGAGGTGATATTTCACTGTGATTTTCATTTTCATTTCGCTGATGATTAATGGTATTGAGCATCTTTTCATATGCCAGTTGACCATCTGGATGTCCTTTTTGGAAAAATGTCTATTCATTTCTCTGCCCATCTTTAATCAGATTGTTTATTTCTTTCACATTGATTTGTCTTATCAGTCCTATGGGTCATATCATCAGCAAATATTTTCTCCACTCCGTATATTGTCTTTCATTTTACCGGTAGTTTCCTTTGCGGTGCTAACGCTTTTCATTTTAATTACTTCCTATTTATTTACTTCTGATTTTAGAGACAGGTCCAAAAAAATATTGCTATAATTTATGACAGAGTGTACTGCCTATAATTTCCCCCTAGAAGTTATATAGCTTTTTGTTTTACAGTTAGGTCTTTCATCCATAATGAGATTATTATTTTTTTTTTGCATGATTTTAGAGGATGTTTTAATTTACTTGATTACATGTATCTGTCCAATTTTCTGAGCAATACTTATTGAAGTGACTATCTTCACTGTTTATTCTTGACTTCTTTGTCATAGGTTAATTGAGCATAAATTAATTGACCATAAGTGTGTGGGTTTATTTCTGTGCTCATATGTTCCATTGACCTGCATGTCTGTTTTTATGCCATTACCGTACTGTTTTAAGGTAAGATATACCCATCTGAATGCAGAGTTCCAAAGAATAGCAAGGAGAGATAAGAAAGCCTTCCTCAGTGATCAATGCAAAGAAATAGAGGAAAACAATAGAATGGGAAAGACTAGAGATCTCTTTGGGAAAATTAGAGATACTAAAGGAACATTTCATGCAGAGATGGGCTCAATAAAGGACAGAAATGGTATGGAGATGACAGAAGCCAAAGATATTAAGAAGAGGTGGCATGAATACACAGAATAACTGTACAAAAAGATTTTCATGATGCAGATAGCCATGATGGTGTGATCACTCACTTAGAGTCAGACGTGTTGAAATGTGAAGTCAAGTGGGCCTTAGGAAGCATCACTACAAACAAAGCTAGTGGAGGTGATGGAATTCCAGTTGAGCTATTTCAAATCCTGAAAGATGATGCTGTGGAAGTGCTGCACTCAATATGCCAGCAAATTTGGAAAACTCAGCAGTGGCCACAGGACTGGAAAAGGTCAGTCTTCATTCCAATCCTCAAGAAAAGACAATGCCAGAGAATGCTCAAACTACCGCACAATTGCACTCATCTCACACACTAGCAAAGTAATGCTCAAAATACTCCAAGCCAGGCTTCAACAGAATGTGAGCTGTGAACTTCTGGATGTTCAAGCTGGAATTAGAAAAGGCAGAGGAACCAGAAATCAAATTGCCAACATCTGCTGGATCATTGAAAAAGCAAGAGAGTTCCAGAAAAACATCTACTTCTGCTTTATTGACTATGCCAAAGCTTTTGACTGTGTGGATCACACAAACTGTGGAAAATTCTTCAAGAAATGGGAATACCAGACCACCTGACCTGCCTCCTGAGAAATCTATGTGCAGGTCAAGAAGCAACAGTTAGAACTGGATATGGAACAACAGACTGGTTCCAAATCAGGAAAGGAGTACATAAAGGCTGTGTATTGTCACCCTGCTTATTTAGCTTACATGCAGAGTACATCATGAGAAACACTGGGCTGCATGAAGCAAAGGATGGAATAAAGATTTCCGGGGAAATATCAATAACCTCAGATATGCTGATGACACCACCCTTATGGCAAAAAGTGAAGAAGAACTAAAGAGCCTCTTGAAGAAAGTGAAAGAGGAGAGTGAAAATGTTGACTTAAAGCTTAACATTCGGAAAACTAAGATCATAGCATCCAGTCCCATCACTTCATGGGAAATAGATGGGGAAACAGTGAAAAGAGCTACAGACTATTTTCTTGGGCTGCAAAATCACTGCAGATGGTGACTACAGCCATGAAATTAAAAGATGCTTGTTCCTTGGAAGAAAAGCTATGACCGACCTAGACAGCATATTCAAAAGCAGAGACATTACTTTGCCAACAAAGGTCTATCTAGTCAAAGATATGGTTTTTCCAGTAGTCATGTCTGGATGTGAGAGTTAGCATATAAAGAAAGCTGAGTGCCAAAGAATTGATGCTTTAGAACTGTGGTGTTGGAAAAGACTTTTGAGAGTTCCTTGGACTGCAAGGAGACCCAACCAGTCCATCCTAAAGGAAATCAGTCCTGAATATTGATTGGAAGTAGTGATGCTAAAGCTGAAACTCCAATACTTTGGCCACATAATGTGAAGAACTGACTCATTGAAAAAGACCCTGATGCTGGGAAAGATTAAAAGTGGGAGAAGAAGGATGAATTGATTAGATGAGATTGCTGGATAGCATGTCCAGCTCGATGGACATGAGTTTGAGCAAGCTCCAAAAGTTGATGGACAGGGAGGCTTGGTGTGCTGTAGTCCATGGGGTCTCAAAGAGTTGGACATGACTGAGTGACTGAACTGAATTGATGAATCATCAATTCAGTTCAGTTCAGTTCAGTCGCTCAATCATGTCCGACTCTTTGCGACCCCATGAATCACAGCACGCCAGGCCTCCCTGTCCATCACCAACTCCCGGAGTTCACTCAGACTCATGTCCATTGAGTCAGTGATGCCATCCAGCCATCTCATCCTCTGTCGTCCCCTTCTCCTCCTGCCCCCAATACCTCCCAGCATCCGAGCCTTTTCTAACGAGTCAACTCTTCGCATGAGGTGGCCAAAGTACTGGAGTTTCAGCTTTAGCATCATTCCTTCCAAAGAACACCCAGGGCTGATCTCCTTCAGAATGGACTGGTTGGATCTCCTTGCAGTCCAAGGGACTCTCAAGAGTCTTCTCCAACACCACAGTTCGAAAGCATCAATTCTTTGGCGCTCAGCCTTGATGATTATGATTACTATAATAGTATATAGTACAGTCTGAAGTCATAGAACATGATTCCTCCAGCTCTGTTCTTTCTCAAGATTGTTTTGTCTATTCAGAATCTTTTGTGCTTCCATACAAATTGTAAAATTATTTGTTCTAGTTCTGTGAAATATGCCATTGATATCCTGATTATTGCTGCTTAGTTGCTAAGTTGTGTCCCACTCTTTTCTGCAACCGCATGGACTGCAGCCCATTAGGCTCCTTTCTCCATTGGGTTTCCCAGGCAAGAATACTGGAGTGGGTTGTTGTATCCTTCTCCAGGGGATCTTCCCAACCGAGGGATCAGCCCCACATCTCCTCCATTAGCGGGAGGATTATTTACCATTGAGCCACCAGAGAAGCCCAGTATCTTGCTAGGGATTGCATACAGTTTTTAGATTGCCATGGGTTGTATGATCATTTTAGCAATACTAATTCTTCCAACCCAAGAACATGATATATCTTTCCTTCTGTTTGTATTATCTTCAGTTCATTTCGTCAGTATCATAGTTTTCTGAGTACATGTCTTTTGCCTCCATAGGCAGGCTTATTTCTAGATATTTTATTTTGAATGCAGTGGTGAATGGGATTATGCCCTTAATTTCTCTTCCTGGTAGTTTATTGTTAATGGTCAGAAATGCAGCAGATTACTGTCTATTAATTTTGTGTCCTGCAACTTAACTCACTGATGAGCTTTAATAGGTTTATAGTGGCATCTTTAGCATTTTTTTATGTACAGTATCATGCCATCTGCAAATAGTAACAGTTTTACTTCTTTCCAATTTGGATTCCTTTTATTTCTTTTTGTTGTCCCAACGCTGTGTCTAGGACTTTCAATACTATGTTGAAGAAAAGTATCAAGAGTGGATATTCTTACCTTGTTCACTTGTTCTTGACTTTAGAAGAAATAATTTTACCTTTTCACCACTGAGCATGATGTTAGCTATGGATCGATCATAGATGGTCTCTATTATGTTGAGGTGGGTTCCTTCTATGCCCACTTTCTGGAAAGTTCTTATTATTATAATAAGATATGAACTTTTGTGAAAAGATTTTTCTGCATCTGTTGAGATGATCCTGTGGTTTTCATTCTTCAGTTTGTTAATGTGTATCACATTGATTTGTGGATATTGAAAAATCTTTGTTTCTCTGTTAATTCCATTTAATCATTGTGAATGATCCTTTTAATATACTGTTGGATTCAGTTTGTTAATATTTTATTGGGGATGTTCTTCAGCAATATTGGCCTGTAATTTGCTTTTTTGGTGATATCTTTGATTTTTGTATCATATTGATGCTGGCCTCATAGAATGAGTTTGGAAGTGTTTCATCCTCTGCAGTTTTTTAGAATACTTTGAGAAAGATATCAGGGGCTTCCCTGATAGCTCAGTTGGTAAAGAATCTGCCTGCAATGCAGGAGACCCTGGTTTGATTCCTGGGTTGAGAAGATCCCCTGTAGAAGGGAAAGGCTACCCACTCCAGTATTCTGGCCTGGAGAATTCCATGGATGCTATAGTCCATGGGGTCACAAAGAATTGGGCACGACCCAGTGACTTTCGTTTTCACTTGAGAAAGATAGGTGTTTGGTAGAATTCAACTGTGAAGCCACCTATTCCTAGACTTTTATTTGTTGGGAGTTTTAAAATTACTGATCCATTTTTTTCATCTTTTCATTTTATACTAGAGTATAATTGATTAACAATGTGTTAGTTTCAGGTGTACAACACAGTGGTTCAGCTATAGGTATACATGTATTTATTCTTTTTCAAATTCTTTTCCCACTTAAATTGTTACAGAATAGTGAGTAGAGTTCCTTATGCTATATAACAGGTCCTTGTTGGTTATCCATTTTAAATAAGTAGTGTGTACATGCCAATTCCAGGCTCCCTAACTATCCCTCACTCCCACTAGTACCCCCAGTAACCATACATTCATTTTCTAATTTTGTGAGTCTATTTTGTAAGTAAGTTCTTTTGAGAGATATATATATTTAGATTCTGTATGTGAGCAATATCATATGATATTTCTGTTTCTTTGTCTGACTTATTGATACTTCACTCAGTATGACAATCTCTAACTCCATCTAGAGATGGCCCTGTGGATGTTGCTGCAGATATTATTATTTATTTCTTTTAAATGACTGAGTAAGATCATTTAGCCAGATTTATCAAGAAAAAAAAAGGGAGAGGGCCCAAATCAATAAAGTTAGAAATAAAAACGTGGTTACAACTGACACCACAGATACGCAAATAAGAGACTACTATGAACAAATATATGCCAGAAAAACAGACAAGCTAGGAAAATGGACAAATTCTTAGCAGGGTGCAATTTCCCAAGCACCATTATATTGATTCAGTTTTAGTGCTGGTAGTTTGTTCATATTTTCTATTTCTTCTTGGTTCAGTCTTGCTTAGAAAACTGTACTTTTCTAAGAATTTGTCCATTTATCCTAGGCTGTCTATTTTATTGTATATAGTTGTTCACAGTAGTGTTTCTTATATATCTGTAATGCCAGTTGTAACTTCTCCTTTTTCATTGATTTGGGCCCTCTCCCTTTTTTTCTTGATGAGTTTGGCTAAAGTTTTATCAATTTTACCTTTTCAAAGACCAGTTTTTAGTTTCATTGACTTTTTTTTTTTCTATTGTTTATCAGTCTTCATTTCATTTATTTTTGCTCTGATCTTTATGATTTATTTCCTTCTGCTAACTTGGATTTTATTTGTTCTTCTTTCACTAGTTCCTCTAGATGTAAAATTAGTTTATTTGAGATTTTTCTTGTTTTAATAGAAAACATTTTATTACTTAAACATCCCTCTTGGAACTATTTTTGCTACATCCCATAAGTTTTGGATCATCATGCTTTTATTTTCATTTTCTCTAGGTATTTTTTTTTTTAATGTCCTCTTTTGATTTCTTCAGTGAACCATTGGTTGTTTAGTAGCATATTGTTCAGCCTCCACATGTTTGTGATTTTTGCAGTATTTTTCTTGTAGTTGATTTTTAGTTTCATCATATTGTGTTCAGAAAAGATGCTTGATATGATTTCAGTCTTCTTATATTTATTGAGACTTGTTTTGTGGCCTAGATGTGATCTATCTGGGAGAATGTTCTGTGTACACTTGAATAGAATGTACATTCTGTTGCTTTCAGTTGTCATGTTCTATACACATCCATTAATTGGCTCTGGTCTAATGTGCCATTTGAGTCCAGGGTTTCCTTGTTGATTTTCTGTCTGGATGCTACTTCCATTGATGTAAGTGGGATGTTTAAGTCCCTTAACATTTATTTTGTTACTGTCCCTTTATGTCCTTTAATGTTTGCTTTATGTATTTAGATGATACCATGTTCGGTGCATATATATTTACAATTATTACATCTTCTTAGATTTATCCCTTGATCTTTATTACATAGTGTTGTATTTCATCTGTTCTAACAGTGTTTATGTAAAGGTCTATTTTGTCTTATATAAGTATTGCTACCTTGAGATTTCCATTTTCATGGAATATCTTTTTTAATCTCTTCATTTTCAGTCTGTGTGTGTCTTTAGATCCGAATGAGTTCTTGTGGGCAGCATGTGTGTGTGTGTGTATATATAGATATAGATATAGATGATATAGATATAGATATATCTTATTTTGTGTCTGTTTAGCCACTTGTCTTTTGATTAGAGGATTTAGATAATTACTGATATGTGGTTCACATTGTCATCATGTTCATTGTCTTGCAGTTACTTTTATAGGTCTTTTCCCCCCTTTTCTTCTGTTGTGACTGTCTTTAGTGTAATGTTTGGATTCCTTTTTCTTTGTAATATGTATCTGTTATAAATTTTATATCTAATTGCTTTATGTATCACTTAATTGCTTCTGTGGGTATGAATGATTATACTTATTTTGTTTTTTTTTTAACTTTCCTTCTAACTTTGTGTATGGATAACTTCCCAACTTTATATTTTCCTTTACTGATAGGCTTTTTCCTTTTACAATTTTAATATTTCTAATTGTGACCTTTCTTGCTTAGAGAAGTTCCTTTAATATTTCTTATAAAGCTAATTTGGTGATGCTAAATTCTTTTAGCTTTTGCTTGTCTGTAAAACTTTTTGATTTTTCCATCAAATCTGAATGAATGACTCACTAGATAGAGTATTAGTTGTAGGCTTTTTCCCCTTTATGCACTTTAAGTATATAGTGGCACTCCCTTTTGGCCTGCAGAGTTTCTGCTGAAAAGTCAACTTACAGCCTTTTAGGGGTTCCCTTGTATTTTAATCATTGTTTCTTCCTTGCAGTCTTTAGTATTCTCTTTTTTGTCTTTATTTATTTATTCATTTATTTTGGTTATTTTTATTACACTGTGTGTTTGTGTGTTCCTCTTTGAGTTGATCCTGTATGGAATCTCTTTGCAGTTCCTGGACATGGAGGATTGTTTCCCTACCTAGATTAGGGAAATTTTCAGCTATGATGTCTTCAAACATATTCCTGGCCCCTTTTCCTCTCTTTGCTCCTTCTGAGACCCCTAAAATGCTAATATTAGTGTTCTTGTTTTCCCAGAGGTTTCATACACTGTCCACATTTTAAAAATTCTTTTCTTTTCTGTTTAGAATCAGTGATTTCCACTCCTCCCTCTTTCAGCTCACTAATTCATTCCCCTGTGTCATTTAGTCTACTGCAGATCCCTTCTAGATGTGTTTTTATTTCAGTTATTATATTCATCTGTTTGGTTGTTTTTTATGTTCTATAACTAACTCTTGCATTCATTATTCTCCTTAATTATTTGATCATCTTTATGATTATTACCCTGAACTCTTTCTCATGTAGATTGTCCAACTCCACTTCACTTAGTTCTTCATAATTTTATCTGTTCTTTCATCGAGAGCATTTGCTCTCCAACCTCCTTATTGCCCCTAAAAGATCTCCCTTTTAGGCAAAGGACATACCAGATATGTTAGATTAAACTTATTTATATTCAACTGCTGTCTAAAATGTTTTCTGGTTGAAATTTATTCTAAACACATAATACATTTCTAATTTGGGAAGGTAATTTTGAATAACTTCATAAGCACAAGGAGAATAAAGACAACATAGGAACTGGAGAGTTTTCAAACATTTCCAGTGTTTTCTATACTTATAAGCAGCCTCAGAGAGACTACTTCTATTGGTCTTGAAAGGTATGTGAAAGAATGAAAAAGACTTCAGAGTTTATTTGCAAATAAGCAGGGTAAAACTTCTGAACCCAGCAAGAATTTCCACCTTAGGGTGAGAGGAAGAATTATGAGTCTTCTAGCAAAACAGAAACATCCAGTTCTACCTGTTTTCATGTCTTGGTCCTGCTCACTCCTGAACCCAGCAAGAATTTCCACCTTAGGATGAGAGGAAGAATTATGTCTTCTAGCAAAACAGAAACATCCAATTCTACCTATTTTCATGTCTTGATCCTGCTCACTCCTTTGCAATCCCATCCACATATGTTTTCTTTTTAACTGGATTTTAAAGAACACCTGTGTTAAGTTCTTTGGAACAACATTTCCTGTTTCCATTTATGATCCATCTGGAATTTAAGTTCCTTTAGTTGAAAATTCCCATAGCCTTATTTTCAAGATAGTAAAAATGATGTGCCAGAATCAGCCAGTCTGCTTGGTAATGAATACTACTTATAAACAATGTATACAGCCATTTGCACGCTCTGCTGAATAAGACATATCTTTCCTCTATCAGAAAAGCCAAATTGCCTTTACAATTTTTTTAAATAAATAAATTTAAATTAAAAAAAGAAAAATAATAATAATTTACGAAATAAAAACCTTTCTTAACTTAGGGTTCGTGAGCCAAACTGAAGAAATTCTTACAGTATTCAGAACTTAGAGGACATAAAAGCTGTATCTTTACTTTCACTACCCTTTATGAAAATGGAGCAACTTATAATAGTGCCTGTGTGCTTGTCATCAACAGACATCACAGATGTTATACTAAATATAATTGTTAGATATCTCAAAAATATCACTTATGCCTATTACTTCTTCAAAATTATGATCATCCTCAGACTCACTGCTAGATCTTATTATTTAACATGTTAATAAAGAAGCACACATATTACTACTGGAGCTCAAATTTTTCAAAACGTTAATAAATGTATTTTAATACATAAAAATTTTTTTTTAATTTTTATTGTGGTACAGTTATTTCACAATGTTGTGTTAGTTTCTGCTGTACAACAAAGAGAATCAGCTATAGGTATACATATAATCCCATCCTTCTTGGACTTCCCTCCCACCACCCTTCAGTACCATCTGTCTAGGTCATCACAGAGCACCAAGCTGAACTCTCTGCACTATACAATAGGTTCCCACTAGTTATCTGTCTTACACATGGCAGTGCACATGTCATCCCCAACCTCCCAATTCATCCCACCCAACTCTCCCACTATCCACACATCCATTCCCTACACCTACGGCTCTATTCCTGCCCTGAAAATAGGTTCATCTGTATCATTTTCCTAGATTCCATACATACATGTATTAATATTCAGTATGTGTTTCTCTCTTTCTGACTTGCTCTGTATGACAGACTCTAGGTCCATCCAAGTCTCTGGAAATGACCCAATTTCATACCTTTATATTCTGTTGTATACTTGTACCATATCTTCTTTGTCCATTCATCAGTTTTGTAAACAAATAAACAAACAAACAACTTCAGGCTGTAAAGTTTACATCTGCCTTGACTTTCAAGCTGTAGCTAGCAAATCATGATGGTGGAATGGGAAGATCCCAGGCTTACATTCTCACATGGACATACCCAAACTACAATTACATATAGAACAACTGTCTCTGAGAACAACCTGAAGCCCAGGGGAGCAGATTTTCTGAAACTAAGGATGAGTGTGTGTGGTGTGGATGCATCACATCAAAATGGGCAGGAGAGGCAGAGATGCAGTCTAGTTAGAACCCACACTCCTGGTGCAGCAATCTATAAGCAGGAGGAACATCACAAGCATGGGGGCCCCCTGAGGAATGAGGGGTCTGAGTCCCACATCAGGCTCAGATTCTTTACTGAGACTCCTGCACTGGAAAGATGAGCCCCCAATATGTCTGGCTTTGGAAACCAACAGGGCTTATATTTGGGAGAGTGGGAGGGCTGTGGGAAACCAAGACTCTATTCTTGAAGGATTCGTGCACAGTTTCACTGTCTCCAATTTCCAGTGCAGAGACAAAAGCTTTAAAAGCACCTACGTCATATAAGGAGATTCAATGACTAATTTTAGGATACAAGTGGAATGGCAAGGATTTGGTGGAAATTTCCCTAGGGATGAAAGTGTTGGTAGGTTGTAGGCAGTCTTTTTCACTCTCCTTTCACTTAGCTGACCTGGTACTAGTAGGTACTATTTCTGTCACTCACCATCAATTTAACTAACACCATTCACCCCACTCTGATGTTTTCTTGAGGACCAGCTGTGCCCAATCTATCTAGTCTAGCTGTCTTCTGGGACAGCCTCACCCAGTGGCCAGACTTGGCCTGCTCTGATTTCCCTTGAAAAGCATCTCCACAGCAGAGGGCCAGCCATACACACCAAAACTGCCACAGCAGTCATGGCCAGGCCTCAGATAAAACTGGACCAGGGACAAGCCCTGCCCACCAGGATGCCTGAAGCAGTCACAACTGAGCCACACAGTCATCCATGGGCTAGTCCCATTCACCAGAATATTAGTGGTGTAGTGTTAGTCGCTCAGTCGTGTCCGACTCTCTGTGACCCCATGGACTGTAAAGCCCTCCAGGCTTCTTTGTCCATGGGATTTTCCAGGCAAGAATACTACAGTGGGTTGACATTTCATCCTCCAGGGAATTTTCCTGACCCAGGGGTTGAACCTGGCCTCTTGCATTGCAGACAGATTCTTTACTGTCTGAGCTACCAGGGAAGCCCATTCACCAGAATACCTATAGCAATTGTGGCCCAGTCTGAGTAGAAGGGTGCATACAGGTCATGCAGGGCATACCTTGGAGCACCCAGCTCTGGCGATCAGAGAGGGTTATGCCACTGGGCCCCAAAGGACATGTTCTATAATGAGGCCACTCCTTCAAGACCAGGTGTGGTGCTAATATAGCTAATAAAGAGAACAAGGCAAAATGAAGAGAATGTTTTCAAGACGAAACCTTAGAAAAGGAACTAACCAAAATGGAGATAAGCAACTTAACTAGATAAAGAGTTCAAAGTAATAGTCATAACCATGTTAACCAAACTTAGGAGAGGGATGGGTGAACTCAGTGAAAATCTCACAAACAGATACAAAATATTTTTGAAAAACCAATCGGAACTGAAGAGCATAATAACTGAAGTCAATATAATAGCACTCGAGGGAATCAACAGATCAGAGGAGGCAGAAGAGTGAATCAGAGATCTGACACATAGGGTAATAGAAATCACCCATCCAGAAAACTAAAAAGGAGAAAGTAAGCAAGAGTAGTTTAAGGCAGCCCCTGGGACAACATCAAGCATACTAATATTTACATCATAAGAATTCCAAAAAGAGAAGAGAGAAAAGGATGGAAAACATGTTTGAAAAAATAATGGCTACAAACGTCCTTAACTTGGTGAAGGAAACAGTTATCCAAGTCCAAGAAGCAGAGTCCCACACCAAGGCACATTACAGTTAAATGTTAAAGACGAGAGAATATTAAGAGTAACAAGAAAATAACAACTTGTTAAATATAAGAGAACATCCATAAGATAACCAGCTGATTTTTCAGCATAAACTTTGTGCATTTTTTCCATTTTATAAATTTTTATTTAATATTGCAGTACAGTTTATTGACAATTTTGTGTTAAGTTTCAGGTGTACAGCAAAGGGATTTAGTTATACATATATCTAATTCTGCAGTATTCTTGCCCAGAGAATTCCACAGACAGAGGAGCCTGGCAGGCTGAAGTCCTGGGGTCACAAAGAGTTGGACATGACTGAGTGATTCACACTCTCTCAAACTCTACAATTCAGTAAACTTCACAATTCAGCATGTTCTGCAACCATCACCATGATTAGCTTCCAGAACATTTTTAGCCCGTCCCAAAAGAAATTGCATACTTATTTCCCTGCTCCTTTCTGCCCCTGGCAACCACTGATCAATTTTCTGTATCTATAGAGTCTTCCTGTTCTTGAAATTTAGTATGAATGGAATCATATACCATGTGACCTTTCATGTCTGGCTTCTTTCACTTAGCATCAGGTTTTCAGGGTCTATCCAAACTATAACAAATATTAGTATTTCACTCATTTTTATGATCAAATAATATTCCATCATAAGGATATACCACATTTTGTTTATCTGTGCATTAATTAATGGACATTTAGGTTATTTCCATCTTTTGATTATTTGGAATAATGCTATGAACATTCCTGCACAAATTTTTGTTTGGAAACCTGTTTTCAATCCTTTTGTGTACATACCTAGGGGTAGAACAGTGGTTGCACCATTTTATAGTCCTACCAGCAATGTATGAAGGTTTCCACTTCTTCACATGCTCCCCAACACTTGCTTACTTTCCATTAAAAAACATTGTTTTTTAATGACCACCAAAGTGGGTATGAAGTGGTTTCTCGTTGTGGTTTTGATTTGCATTTCGACAATGACTAATGATGTTGCAGATATTTTCATTTGCTTGTTGGCATTTGTATATCTTCTTTGTAGAAATGGCTATTCAAATCTTTTGCTAGTGTTTTGTTTAACTTAAATTTGTGTGTGGTAAAATATACATAATGTAAAATTTATCATTTCAACCATTTTTGAGTGTACAGTTCAGTAGCATTAAGTACATTCACAATATTGTGCAGCTATCATCACTCTCCATCTCCAGAACTTAAAAAAAAAAAGGCTATTTAATAAAAACGTTTTAGGGGCTTCCATGTTGGCTCAGTGATAAGGAATCTGCCTGCCAATGCAGGAGTTGATTACAGAGTAATAGGGTTCCCTGTGCCATATAGTAGGTCTTGTTGATTATTTCCTTTATATATAGAAGTGTGCATCTGTTAACCTCAATATCCTGATTTATCCCTCTCCCCCAGCTTTCCCTTTGGTAGCCATAATTTCGTTTTTTGAAGTCTATCAGTCTGTTTCTGTTTTGTAAATAAGTTCACTTGTATCATTCTTTTAGATTTCATATATAAGTAATATCTTACATTTGTCTTTCTGCCTTACTTAGTATGATAATCTCTATGTTCATCCATGTTGCTGCAAATGACATTATTTCAATCTTTTTTATGGCCCAGTACTATTCCACTATGTATATGTACCACATATTCTTTTTTTTCTTTTAAAATATTTTTACATTTTTTTTATCTGAAGGATAATTGCTTTACAGAATTTTGTTGTTTTCTGCCAAACATCAACATGAATCAGCCATATATATATATATGTGTGTGTGTGTGTGTGTATATATCCCCTCACTCTTTAACCTCCCTCTCATCTCCCTCCCCATCCTACCCCTCTAGATTGTTACAGAGCCCCTGTTAGAGTTCCCTGCATTATACAGCAAATTCCTACTGACTATATAGTTTACTTATGGTGTTGTAAGTTTCCATGTTACTCTCTCCATACATCTCACCCTCTCCTTTCTCCTCTCCCTGCCCACCAAGTCCATACAACTGTTCTCTATGTCTGTCTCTCCATTGCTGCCCTGCAAATAAATTCATCAGTGCTTTCTTTCCAGATTCTATATATATGCATTAATATATATTCATCTTTCTCTTTCTGACTTTTCTGTAAAGTAGGATCTAGATTTGTCAACCTCATTAGAACTGACTAAAATGCATTCCTTTTTATGGCTAGGCTTCCCTGGTGGCTCAGAGGTTAAAGCGTCTGCCTCCAATGCAGGAGACCCGGGTTCAATCCCTGGGTCAGCAAGATTCCCCTGGAGAAGGAAATGGCAACCCACTCCAGTATTCTTGCCTGGAGAATCCCATGGACTGAGGAGCCTGGTGGGCTGCAGTCCACGGGGTTACAAAGAGTCGGACACGACTGAGTGTCTTTACTTACTTACTTAATGTTACATTGTATATATGCGCCAAAATTCTTCATTCATCTGTTGATGGACATCTAGTTATTGTAAATGTTCTAGTTATTGTAAATAGTGCTGTAATGAACATTGGGGTACATGTGTCTTTTTCAGTTTTGGTTTCCTCAGGGTATATGCCTAGGAGTGGGTTTGCTGAGTCATATGGTGGATTCCAGTAGTCATATATGGATGTCAGAGTTGGACTGTGAAGAAAGCTGAGCACCGAAGAATTGACGCTTTTGAACTGTGATGTTGGAGAAGACTCTTGAGAGTCCCTTGGACAGCAAGGAGATCCAACCAGTCCATTCTAAAGGAGATCAGTCCTGGGTGTTCTTTGGAAGGAATGATGCTGAAGCTGAAACTCCAGTACTTTGGCCACCTCATGCAAAGAGTTGACTCATTGGAAAAGACTCTGATGCTGGGAGGGATTGGGGGCAGGAGGAGAAGGGGATGACCGAGGATGAGATGGCTGGATGGCATCACTGACTCGATGGATGTGAGTTTGAGTGAACTCCGGGAGTTGGTGATGGACAGGGAGGCCTGGCGTGCTGCGATTCATGGGGTCACAAAGAGTCGAACACCACTGAGTGACTGAACTGAACTGAACGGTGGATTTATTCTTAGTTTTTTAAGGAATCTCCATACCATCTTCCATAATGGCTGTATCAATTTATGTTCCCACCAGCAATGTAAGAGGGTTCCCTTTTCTCCACACCCTCTCCAGCATGTATTGTTGTAGATTTTTTGATGATGGTCATTGTGACTGGTGTGAGGTTGTATCTCCTTGTAGTTCTGATTTGTATTTCTCTAATAATGAGCGATCTTGAGCATCTTTTCATGTATTTGTTAGCCATCTGTATGTTTTCTTTGGAGAAGTGTCTGTTTACATCTTTTTACCACTTTTTGATTGGGTTGTTTCTTTTTCTGGTACTGAGTTGTATCAACTGCTTGTATATTTTGAAAATTAATTATTTGTCAGTTGGTTCCTTTGCTATTATTTTCTCCCATTCGGAGTGTTGTCTTTTCACCTTGTTTTTAGCTTCCTTTGCTGTGCGAAAGCTTTTAAGTTTAATTAGTTCCCACTTGTTTATTTTTGTTTTTGTTTCTATTACTCTAGGAGGTGGGTCATAGAGGATCTTGCTTTGATTTATGTCATCAAGTGTTCTGCCTGTGTTTTCCTCTAAGAGTTTTATAGTTTCTGATCTTACATTTAGGTCTTTGATCCATTTTGAGTTTTTCTTTGTGTGTGGTGTTAGGAAATGCTCTAATTTCATTCTTTTACATGGAGCTGTCCAGTTTTCCCAGGACCATTTATTGAAGAGGCTGTCTTTGCCCCATTGTATATTCTTGCCTCCTTTGTCAAAAATAAGGTACCCGTAGGTGCCTGGGTTTATTTCTGGGCTTTCTATCTTGCTCCATTGGTCTTTATTTCTGGTTTTGTGCCACTACCATCCTGTATTGGCATATAAGTATTCTTATTAATGCTTTAATAATTGTGATGTATAGAATTTTAACTTCATTTTAGAAATTTTCAATTTTGGAGTCAAAGGCAAATATATCCCAAGTAATTTCTATTTGCTTTTATTAGTAAATAATCTTATTTCATTTTGTGATCAGAAACTGTTGTTTATATCATTTCTGCTTTATGGCACTGTATTATTTTACTACTGCTGCCTTAGCAAATTGCCATCAACTTAGCATCTTAAACCAAGACAAATTTATTTTTTCCACAGCTCTGGAGGTCAGAAGTCCAGTGGGCTTAGAAGGTTTCTTTGTTTCAGGTCTCACAAAGCAGAAATTGAGATGTCAATTAACTTGGACTTTTATCAAGGAACTTTGGAATAGAATCTGCTTCCAAGTTTATTCTAGTTGCAGGCAGAATTCAATTCAATGTGTTTGTAGGACTGAGTTCCCTGTTTCCTTATTGGCTAAAAGACAAATGCCAGTCTTTGTTCTTGCCCATGTTCCTTCTCAGGCTTCACATGTGGTTCCCTCCAGTGATAGTAGGTCATCCATCTTTCATGCTCTCAGTCTGTCTGAATCCTCTTTTTACTACTTCTGACTCCAGCTGATGAAAGTTCTGTACTTTTAAGGGCTCAGGTGATTAGAATGGGCCCACCTGATAATTCAGTATAATTTTCCTCTGTTAATGTTTATAAATCTAATCACTTCTGCATAATCCCTTTGGCTATGTTATGTAACTTACTTACATATTTTAGGGAACCAGGCATGGATATCTTTTAGGGGGCCTCTCTGTATATCACTAACTTTTCAAGATTTTTCTTTGTGACCTAACACATGGCAAAATTTTAAAATGGTGCATGTGCAATAGAGAAAACAGCTCTATTTTCTATTATTTTTCAGATTTTTACATAAACTTATAAGACCTCTTTTATTCATGGTGTTCAGATCTCATGTATCTTTGCTTATTATCAACTTGACCTGCCTTGCCTACAAGTAGAGTTACAATCTCTAAATTTTAGGGTATTTCTATTTCTTTATATAGTTTCAACGTTATGTAGATTACTTCTGTGTTATTTGAGCATTGATATTAATAACTTATTTTTATTATAAATGGGGAGTTTCAGCTTTATAAATGTCCTTCTTTTGTCTTTGTTAATGATTTGCCTGAATTTACCTGATTAAGAATTCAAGGTTGTAAATCCTGATTTACTTCATTTTTAAAAATTTATTTTATTGTGGTATAATTGATTTACAATTTTATGTTAATTTCTGCTATGCAGCAATGTGATTCAGTTATATATGTATGTACATTCCTTTTTATATTCTTTCCCATTATGGCTTATCATAGGATATTTAATAGAGCTCTCTGTGCTATGCAGTAGTACTTCTTTTAATCCATTCTATGTGCAGTAGCTTGCATTTGCTAATCCTAAACTCCCAATCAATTCCTCCCTCAACCTCCTTCACCCTCAGGAAACACAAGTCTATGCTCTGTGACTCTGTTTCTATTTCACAGATAAGTTCATGATGTCATATTTTAGATTCCACATATAAGTAATATCATATGGTATTTGTCTTTCTCTTTCTGACTTACTTCACTTAGTATAATAATCTCTAGTTATATCCATGTTGCTTCAAATGGCGTTACTTCATTATTTTTTCTGGTTGAGTATTATTTCATCATGGTGTATACGACAACTTCTTTATCCATTCATCTGTCAATAAATATCTATGCTACTTCCTTATCTCAGCTATTGGGAATAGTGCAGTTATGAACATAAGGGTACATGTAGAATTTAATTATTGTTCTGTCAGTGTTTATGCCCAGGAGTGGTGTTGTTAATCATATGGGAACATATGGTCTTCCCTGGCAGCTCAGAGAGTAAGGAATCTGCCTGCAATGTGGAAGACCTGGGTTTAATTCCCGGGTTGGGAAGACCCTTTAGAGAAGGGAATGGTAACCCACATCAGTATTCTTGCCTGTGAAAGTATGGAGAGACGAACTTGGTGGGCTACAGTCCATGGGGTTCCAAAGAGTTGGGCATGACTGAGTGACTAATGTGGGAAGATTATTTTCAGATTTTTAAAGGAATTTCCATACTATTTCCTGTAGTGAATAAACCAATTTATATTCCCACCAACAGTTCCCTTTTTTTCTATATCCTTTCAAGCATGTTATTTGCAGACATTTTAACAATGGATATTCTGAGCAGTGTGAGGTGGTACCTCACTGTAGTTTTAATTTGTATTTCTCTATTAATTAGTGATGTTGAACATCTTTTCATGGCCCTGTTGGCCACCTGTATGTCTTCTTTGGAAAAATGTGTATTTACATTTTACACCCATTTTTCGATTGTCTTTTTTTTTCCCCTGGGGGTTTTTTGTTATTGTGTTGTATGAGTTCTTTCTATACTTTAAATTAACCCCTTGTCAGTTGCATCATTTCCAAATATTTTCCCTCAGTCTGTCAATTGTCTTTTTGCTTATGATTTCCCTTGTTTTGTTTATGGCTTCCTTTGCTGTCCAAGAGCTTGATGAGGTCCCATTTGTTTATTTTTGCTTTTATTTCTATTGCCTTGGGAGACTGACCTAAGAAAACATTTGGTATAATTTATGTCAGAAAATATTTTGCCTATGTTCACTTCTATGTGTTTTATGGTATCATGTCTTAGCTTTATGTCTTTAAATCATTTTGAGTTTATGTTTGTGTATGGTAAAAGGGTATGTTCTAAATTCATTTTTTTTACTTATGACTGTCCAGCTTTCCCAACACCAGTTGCTGAACAGACTGTCTTTTTTCCATAGTACATTCTTGCCTCCTTTGTCATGGATTAATTGACCATGGGTGTGTGGGTTTATTTCTGGGCTGTCTATTCTGTTACATTGATCCACATCTCTGATTTTGTACCAATATCACGCTGTTTTGATTAATGTAGCTTTATAGTATTGTCTGGGAGGGTTATGCCTCCTGCATTGTTCTACATTCTTGGAATTGTTTTGGCAATTCTGTCTTTTATGGTGCCATATAAATTTTAGAATTATTCTAGTTCTGTGAAAAATGTCATGGATAATTTGATAAAGATCACATTAAATCTGTAGATCACTTTGACTAGTATGGCCATTTTTAAAATATTAATTCTTTCGACTGGAGAGCATGGGTTATCTCTCCATTTCTTTGAATCATCTTCAATTTCCTTTATTAATGTTTTATAGTTCTTAGCATCTAAATCTTTCACCTCCTTGGTCAGGATTTTTACTAAATATTTTACTTTTTAAGATGCAAGTTTAAGGAGATTGTTTATTTAAATTCGCTTTCTGAGCCCAGGGGCTGCACCTAATGAGTCCAATTACTGAAACCAGTACTGCAACTCTGAAGCCAGTGCACCCTAGAACCCGTGCTCTGCAACAAGAGAGGTCACTGCAATGAGAAACCCATGCACTTCAAGTAGGGAAAAGCCCTCACACCAATGAGGACCCAGCATGGCCAAAAATTTTTTTAAAAAGTAAAATAAGTGACTTTATGCATCCTGTCACCTCCTAAATAAGCAACTACATTATATAAGCTTCTGACAGACACTTCTCATGTTTGTTTGTTTTTAAGTTGTGGAAAATACACACACACACACACACACACACACGGGGGCTCCCCTAATGGCTCAGCAGTGAACAGTCTGCCTATGGAGCAGGGGACATGGGAAGGGCAGGTTTCATCCCTGTGTCAAGAGGATCCTCTAGTTGAGGGGGTGGCAACCCACTCCAGTATTCTTGCTTGGAGAATTCCATGGGCAGAGGAGCCTGGCTGGGTGCAGTCCATAGGGTCACAAAGAGTTGGATGTGATTGAGCAACTGAGCACACACCAAAAACACATAACACAATTACCATCAAAATTATTTGTAAGTGTACAGTTTAGTAGTGTTAATTATGTTCAGATTGTTAAGTTCCAGTGTTTTAAAAAATAAGATATGAATAAATATGAACATACTATCTTGTTTTACTTATTTTTTTGGCCACAGTGTGGCATGTGGGATCTTAATTCCGTGAACCTGTGCCGCCTGTATTGGAAGGTGGAGTCTCAACCACTGAACTCTGGGGAAGTCCTGATATTATCTTATTTTAAAAAATATTTTATATACATTGTTCTACACATTGATGTTTTCATTTTCCATTATGTCCTGGAGATCTGTCCATGAAAACTTCCTTATTCTTTTGTCAAGTGGCTTGGTATTCCATTGTGTGGATGTATAGTTGTTTATTTGACCAGCTCTCCTTAGAAAAATGCTTGTTTTTTCCTAGTATTTTACTGTTGTAAATTAATGCCATAGTTGATAACTATATACATACAACGTTTTGGGTGTATGCAGATATATTGGCAGGACAAATTCCCTGAAGTGTGATTGCTGGGTGAAAGGGTAAATATATTTGTAATTTTGCTTCCCACTGGCAATATATGAAAATGCCTGTTCCCTGTAGCCTCATCCACAGACTATGTTGTAAAATCTCAGATTTTTACCAAACTGATAAATGAAAAATGCAATCTCAAAAATAAATAAATTCCTTTTCTGATATTTTATTGTTAGTTTAAAGAAATGCAACTGATTTCTGTATGTTAATCTTATATCTTGCTACCTTACTGAATTTATTTATCAGTTCTAATAGTCATCTGCATATGATGACAACTTTACCTATTCGCTTTCAATCTGTATACCCTTTGTTTCTTGATTCTATGATTTCTTTCTCTGCTTGCTGTGGCTAGGATTTCGGATGCCATATTGGATTGAAGTGGTGAGAGTGAGCATTCTTGTAGCAGGAGAGCTTTCAGGTCTTCACCTCTGAGTGTTATATTGGTTGTGGTTTGTGATAAATAGTCTTCACAATATTGAGATATGTTGTCTCTATACCCGCTTTGGTAAGAGTTTTTGTCATGAATGAATGTTGAGTTTTAGCAATTGCTTTTTCTGGCTTTTGTCTTTTATTGATATGATGCATCACATTGGTTAGTTTGTATATTTTGAAACATCCTCATAACCATGGGATGAATCCAACTTGGTCATGGTGTATAATCATTAAAAAATTAAATAATTTATTTTAATTGGAGGCTAATTACTTTACAACATTGTAGTGGCTTTCGCCATACATTGACATGAATCAGCCATGGGTGTACACGTGTATAATCATTTTTTGTGTTGTTGGATTCACTTACTCATTTGCTATTTTGTTGAGAATTCTTGCATTGATATTCATCAGAGATATTAGCTTGTAATTTTCTGTTTTGGTAGTGTCTTTGTCTGGTTTTGGTATCAGGTTGATGTTGGATTCATAGAATGTCTTTGGGAGTATTCCTTTCTATTCAGTCTTTTGGAATAGTCTTGAGAAAGAATGATGTAAATTCTTCTTCATGTGGTTGGTAGAATTTACCTGTGAAGCCATTGGGTCCCTGGTTTTGTTTTTAGAGAGTATTTTAAATTGAGAGATTCTTTTAACTTCTAGTCATTGGTCTGTTCAAATTATCTATTTCTTCTTGATTCAGCTTTAGTGAAACTTATTCATTTTTTTCTAGGTTGTCAAATTTGTTGGCATATAATTGTTCATTGTACTCTTATGGTTTTTGTATTTTTGAGGTGTTGGTTGTTATCTCTCTTTTTCATTTCTTATTTTGTTTATTTGGATCCTCTTTCTTTCCTTCTTGGTGAGCCTGGCCAGAAATTTGTCAATCTTGTTTATACCCTTTCAAAGAACCAGCTCTTGTTTATATTGATTTTTTTTTACTATTTTTAAATCTTTCCCTGATGCTGGGAAAGATTGAAGGTGGGAGGAGAAGGGGAAGACAGAGGATGAGATAGTTGGATGTTATCACTGACTCAATAGACATGAGTTTGAGTAAACTCTGGGAGTTGGTGATGGACAGGGAAGCCTGAAGTGTTGTGGTCCATGGGGTTGCAAAGAGTTGGACACGACTGAGCAACTGAACTGAACTGAAATGTTTATCCATTTGTTATCTCTTCATAGAACCAGCTTTATTTCTATTGATCTTTTCTTTTATTTTTGTAGTCTGTATTTCATTTATTCTGGTCTGATTTTATGGTTTCTTTCCTTCTACTAACTCGGGGTTTGTTCTTTCTCTGCTCAGTACAGGCATAGGGTTAGGTTGCTTACTTGAGACTTTTCTTGTGCCCTGAGGTAAGATTGTTTTGCTATAAAATTCCCTCTTAGATCAGCTTTTGCCACATCCCATTTGTTTTGGCTCATCATACTTTTGTATTCATTTGTCTCTAGGTATTTTTTAACTTCCTCTAACTTTTTTCAGTGATCCACTGGTTGGTTAGTAAAATATTATTTAACCTCCTTTTTTTTAAAAATTTTTTCTCCCTTGTAGTTGGTTTATGATCTCATAGTACTGTGTTTGTGGGAAAAGATGTTTGATTTTAATTTTCTTAAAATTTTTACTGAGGTTTACTCTTTGGTCCTGCATGTGATCAATCCTGGAGAATGTTCTATGTGCACTTGAAAAAAATGTGTATTCTGCTGCTTTTGGATGTGATACTAATGAATATCAATTAAATCTACCAGGTCTAGTGTCTCACTTAAGGCCTGTGTTTCCTTGTTGATCTGTCTGGATGATCTGTCCATTGATGAAAGTGGTGTTTTATAGCTCACCACTATTACTGTGTTACTGTTGATGTCTTCTCTTAAGGCTCTTAGAATTTGCCTTATATGTTGAGGTGCTCCTATGCTGGGTGCGTATATATTTAGATTTGTTATATCTTCTTGGACTGATCCCTAGATCTTTATGTAGGGAACTTTCTTTGTTTCCTGTTGTTCATTTGCTCAGTTGTGTTTGACTCTTTACAACCCTGTGGACTGTAGCACACCAGGCTTCTCTGTCTTTCACTATCTCTCTCGCTGAGTTTGCTTACACTTTTGTCCATTGAGTTGATAATCCCATCCAGCAATCTCATCCTCTGTCGTCCCCTTCTCCTCCTGCCCTCAATCTTTCCCAGCATCAGGGTCTTTTCCAATGAGTTGGCTCTTCACATCAGGTGGCCAAATTATTGGAGCTTCACCTTAGGCATCAGTCCTTTCAATGAATATTCAGGGCTTATTTCCTTTAGGATTGACTGATTTGATCTTCTTGCTGTCCAAGGGCCCTTCAAGAGTCTTCTCAAGCACCATTGTTCAAAAGCATCAATTCATGAGCACTCAGTCTTCTTTATGGTCCAACTCTCACATCCGTATGTGACTACTTGGAAAACCATAGCTTAGACTATACAGATCTCTGTCAGCAAAGTGATATCTTTGCTTTTTAATATGCTGCCTAGATTTGTCATAGCTTTTCTTCCAGGAGCAAGTCTTTCAATTTCATGGCTGAAGTCACCATCCATAGTGATTTTGGAGCCCAAGAAAACAAAGTCTGTGACTGTTTCCATTTTCTCATATCTATTTGCCATGAATTGATAGGACCGGATGCCATGATATTAGTTTTTTGAATGTTGAGTTTTAAGTCAACTGTTTCACTCTCCTCTTTCTGGACGGCAAGAAGATCCAACCAGTCCATTCTAAAGCAGATCAGTCCTGGGTGTTCATTGGAAGGACTGATGTTGAAGCTGAAACTCCAATACTTTGGCCACCTCATGCAAAGAGTTGACTCATTGGAAAAGACTCTAATGCTGGGAAGGATTGGGGGCAGGAGGAGAAGGGGATGACAGAAGATGAGATGGCTGGATGGCATTGCTGATTCGATGGATGTGGGTTTGGGTAGACTCCGGGAGTTGGTGATGGACAGGGAGGCCTGGCATGCTGCGATTCATGGGGTTGCAAAGAATTGGACATGACTGAGTGACTGAACTGAACTGAATTGAACTGAACTTTCACCTGCATCAAGTGGCTCTTTAGTTCCTCTTTGCTTTCTGCTGTTAGAGTGGTGTCATCTGCATATCTGAGGTTGTTGATATTTCTCTTCTAGCAATATCAGTTTGAGTTGGAATCAGTTTGAGTTTCATCCAACCTGTCATTTCACATGGTATACTCTACATAGAAGTTAAATAAGCAGGGTGATAATATACAGCCTTGACATACTCCTTTCCCAAATTTAACCAGCTCATTTTTCCATGTCTGGTTCTAACTTTGCTTCTTGACCTACATGCATGTTTCTCAGGAGGCAGGTAAACTGATCTGGTATTCCCATCTCTTTAATAATTTTCCACAGTTTGTTGTGATCCACACAGTCAAAGGCTTCAGCATAGTCAGTGAAGCAGAAATAGAAGTTGTCTCCTGTTACAGAGTTTATTTTAAAGTCTATTTTAGTCTAACATGAATATTGTTCCTCCAGCTTTCTTGATTTCTGTTTGCATAGGATACCTTTTTCGATCCCCACACTTTCATTCTATATCTGTCCCTAGATGTGAAGTGAGTCTCTTGTAGACAGCATTTATGGGTCTTGTTTTTGTATCCACTCAGTCAGTCAATGTCTTTTGGTTGGAGCATGTACATTTACATTTAAGTTAGTTATCTGTTTTCATTTAAGTTAATTATTGATATGTATGTTCCTATTGCCATTTTGTTATTTTGGATTTTTTTGTAGGTCATTTTTCCCCCTTCCTCTTTCAGTCTCATCTCTTGTGATTTGACCACTAATTTTCCTTTTATGTTTGGATTCATTTTTGTTTTTTGTGTATTTGTTGTAGATTTTCAGTTTGCTGTTACCATGAAGATTTGATAGAATTGTCTATGTATAAACAACACCGTCTTAAGTTGCTGCTCTTTTAATTTCAAGTGCACTTCCAATATTCTAAATTTGTATCCTTCCCTTCTCAACATTGCTTGTTTTGATATCATATTTGTCTGCAGCTGATTTCCTACCTTTAATGTATGCTTGCCTTTTCTGGTGAGCTTCTGCATTGGCAATTTTCTTGCTTCCAGTTGTGTGCTTTTCAGCCTAGTGCTGTTGTTTTAGCATTTGTTGTGAAGCTGGTTTGGTCTTGTTGAATTCTTTTAGCTTTTGCTTGTTTGTAAAGCTTTTTATTTCTCTGTCAAATCTGAATGAGGGCCTGCTGAGTAGACTACACTAGGTTGTAGGTTCTTCCTTATATCACTGTGATCACATCATGCTACTCCCTTCTGGCCTGCAGAGTTTCTGCTGAGAGTTCAGCTGATAACCTCACAGGAATTTCCTTGGATGTTATTTTTTGCTTTTCACTTGTTATTTTTAATATTTTTTATTTGTCTTAAACTTTTTGTCAGTTTGGTTTCTATGCATCTCAGCATGTTCTTCCTTGAGTTTATGCTGCCTGGAGCTCTCTATGCTTTCTGGATTTGGATGATTTTTTTTTTTCCATGTTAGGGAAATTTTCACCACTATCTCTTCACATATTTTCTCAAGTCCTTTCTCTCTTATTTTCATGGAGGGCTATAAGTGAATGCTGATGCATTTAAAATTATTATTCAACATTAGCCCACAGGCATCTCAGATTATCTTCACTTCTTTTCATTCCTTTTTCTTTGTTCTTTTCCACAGCAGTGATTTCCACCATTCTGTCTTCCAACTCACTCATCCATTCATCTATCTCAGTTATTCTGCTTTATATTCCTTCTAGTGATTTTTTTTTTCATTTCAGTTATTGCATTGCTCATTTCCATTTATTTATTCTTTAGTTCTTCTAGGTCTTTGTTACTCATTTCTTGTCTCTTCTTGATCTATGCCACCATTCTTTTTCTGAGATCTTGGCTCATCTTTACTATCATTACTCTGAATTTTTTGTGGGTATATTGTCTATCTTCACTTCGATTAGTTGCTCTGTGATTTTATCTTGTTCTTTCATCTGGAACATATTTCTCTGCCATCTAATTTTTGTAACGTTCTATGATTATATTTCCCATTCTGTAGGCTGAAGGGTTGCAGTTTTCTAGCCCATGCTGTCTGAACCCTGGAGTGTGAGTTTAAGAGCCTTGTGCAGGCTTCCTGGAGGGAGGGACTGGTTCCTGCTCACAGGTGGGTGGAGTTCAATCTTGTCTGTCTGGGCAGGGCCATGTCAGGCTGTGTGTTTATCAGGCAACTGTGAGCTCAGGCATACTTTAAGTATCCTTTCTGCTGGTGTACAGCAGAGTTCCTGTCCTGATGACTTTTTGGCCTGAGGTGTCCCAGCACTAGAGCCTGCAGGCTGTGGATAAGACTAGATGAGAAAGCGGTGGCCTCCAAGAGGGCTCACCCTTATCAATATTCTCCAGAACTATCACTGCCAGTGATAGTTCCTTGTCCCAACAGTGAGCTATAGCCACCCCCGGCCTCTGCAGGAAACCCCTCAATACTAGCAGATAAGTCTGGCTCAGGTTCTTATGAGGCCACTGCTTTTTTCCCTGGGTTCAGTGTGCAGGAGATCTTGTGTACACATCTTAAGAATGGAGTTCCTATTTTTCACAGTTCTATGGAACCCCTAAACCAAACTGGTTTTTAGAGATAGTGGGAGTTCCTCCTGTTGCCAGACTCCCAGGCTGGGGAGCCTGACATGGGGCTCAAAACTTTATCTCCTGTGGAAGAACTTTCGTGATATAATTATTTTTCGAGTATGTGGATTGCTCACTGGGCATGTGTAGAATTTGATTTTCTTGTGATTGTACCCCTCCTACTGTCTCATTGTGGTTGCTTCTTTTGCTTTGGGTATAGGGTATTGCCGGGAGCCAGCATGGGGAATCCCGCCCATGGCAAAGGTCATGAGGAAGAAGCCTGACAGGCAAAGGCGAGATCAGGCCTCAAGAGAATCCCTCTGGACCTTCTTGAGCATCCACCCCAAAAATAGAGTCTGTCCACCTTATTGCATTATGCTTTCACCAACTCTTCTGACAATAACACCACCTTTCTCTGAAAAGAGTTAACTTAGAGCTCCAGTTAATAAGTCTTCTGGGTGTAATAAGAGTGTTTCAGTCCAAAAACTCCTCTGATGGCTCTCTAGCCTGCCTGACAAGTTTATCCAGCCTCTTACAACCACACATGTGATTGTTCACAGCCTTCCAACCATGAGAGGCACGAGACGCTCTAAACTTTCTAAATACAGAGCCTTTTGAGAAGTTAGAAATGATTAGTGTAGTATTAGTGGATTGCTAGAAATATACCGGTGAAGGGTTCCATTGTTGAGCCAATATTTGCTGTTAAGTCTCCATATCCCTTGTCCCTTATATACATTAATTGATATAACTGGCATATAGGAAAAAATGAGTAATAGCCTTTGATATTAATCACATTAGACCTTAGGCTAGTAAATTCTTTTCTTGATTATAGCCCACTGCACTTTTGCCCTGTAGGAAAGCAACTTTATCTGGTGCCTTCGGAGGGTGGTGCCTGACTTAAGAAAAATCACCCTTGGAAAAAATAAGTTTTCTGGTTGACTGACCATTATCAGAAAGAAAGGGTCATAAAATGTTAGCAGGCCCCCTGGCCAGAAGATGGTGTAAAACCACCTAAGACCTTTGTATGCATGCATAAAGAGTGCCTGGTCTCGATAAGGGTCAGGTCTGCTGACCTTGCATGACTTTGTATTTGCCATTTATCTCTATGTACAACTTAAAGTATAAAAGCTTTCCTGAAAAATAAAGAGATGGACCAGTTCCTGGAAAGACTGGTTTCCCCTGTGTCTTCTTTTCTTTCTCTCCTTTTCAGACTAATTCCCATCTGGAGCACAGAGGCTCGCCGTGTCTACTTATTTGCCTGGGCTTCTAAGACCTGAACGGGAAGGCGCTCTGTGTCTTCACTCCCTTGGGAGACTGGGAGGGCACCTGCGGCCTACGTAGACGGTGCAAGTCCCTTGTCTTGGGGCTTTATTGTCTTCCTGTGTAAACCAAGGCGTTTCAGCCTCTTTTTCTCTTCTATTTTCTCCACTACACTATTCTTTCCTAATCTCTCTTTATATCTCTAAATAAATAAATCTCTCCTCACCGACACCTTCCCCACTTTGGATACCCTGGATCCACCAGGGCTGAACCCTGGCAAGTGGCTCCCAGAACAGATGATTCAAAGGTAGGTCTCCCTCAGTGCTCAGTTTTTGGAACGGATAGGACCCCACTCAGGGTGCCTAGGACCCGCCTGCATAAGATAAGTGGGGTAAGTAGGAGTGGGAAGTGTTCTAAGGGTTGAAAGAAACCTGCTTTCTAAGGGTTGAAAAGAAACCCCCTCTTTGCAAAGGTTGAAATGAAACCTTCTTTACAAAACTTAATTTTCTGACATGGGTAACAGTGAGTCAACAGAAAGATAGCTTCTTATAGGAGTAATCTTGCAATTGTTAAGTAAAAGAGGAATTAAAGTTAAGAAAACCAATATTCATTCCTTTTTTTCATTTGTACAAGAACAATGCCCTTTGTTTCCAGAAGAGGGCACTGTTAACTTAGATACTTGAGAAAGAGTAGGAGAAGGCAGTGGCACCCTACTCCAGCACTCTTGCCTGGAAAATCCCATGGATGGAGGAGCCTGGTAGGCTGCAGTCCATGGGGTCGCTAAGAGTTGGGCACGACTGAGCGACTTCACTTTCGCTTTTCACTTTCATGCATTGAAGAAGGAAATGGCAACCCACTCCAGTATTCTTGCCTGGAGAATCCCAGAGACAGAGGAGCCTAGTGGGCTGCCATCTATGGGGTCGCATAGAGTCGGACACCATTGAAGCGACTTAGCTGCAGCAGCAGGAAAACAGCTAAAAACTTACTATGCTGAACATGGTCTGGAAAAGGTGCCTGCTGATGCCTTTTCCTTATGGAATATGATTAGAGATGATTTAGACCCTGCTTCTGAATCTGAAAAGGTACATGTTAAAGAGGAAAGTGAAGAAAAAAAGGTACCTGTAAAAGAGGAAAGTGAAGAAAAAGAGGCTATACCTACTTATCGGCAGTTCAATAAAGTGCTAGCTGCTATGACTGCCAATGAGTGTGTAAAAGACAGAGATGAAAAGAAAGATCAGCTTTCCCCTGAGGACAAGGAAGATTT
This sequence comes from Budorcas taxicolor, assembly GCF_023091745.1. Classification (NCBI taxonomy): domain Eukaryota; kingdom Metazoa; phylum Chordata; class Mammalia; order Artiodactyla; family Bovidae; genus Budorcas; species Budorcas taxicolor. The sequence continues at coordinate 4,412,150 of NC_068915.1, read as the reverse complement.
AGAGGAAATAGCAGTTCGATACCACTCTGACGAAGACTGGCCTCTCTTAGATAAAGATGCTCACAAGAGTTTAAGAGAAACCTCCCCAATCAGGCCATCTGCTCCCAGGAGCTTAAGGGAAACATCCCCAATTAGACCACTCGTAAGATTTAAGCATCAAACAGTTAAAAGATCTCCGGGGTACAAAAAGAAAGACATGGGACACTCCAGCCCTCCCCTGCCCCACCCCCCCATAGGGGTGAGGGGCCTCCACTAGAAACTCCCTGGAGAAGGGTTCTTTCTAGCTCCGAAGATGAATTTGATCCCCACCTTGAGGCTTGTTTTCCTGTAATATTTGACGAAAGCGGTGAGGGAAGGGCTCCCCACTGGGAACCCATTCCAATGAAAATGGTTGAAGAACTCAAACAGGCTTGTGCATCGTATGGGCCTAAAGCCCAGTACACTATGCAATTGGTAGAGGCCTTAGCAGTCAGATGGATGTCAACCTATGACTGGAAGACAGTCGCTAAGGTTTGTCTATCTGGAGGACAATATGTACTTTGGAGAGCTGAATATGATGATCTTGCCCCAAAACAAGCCGATAACAACCAAAAATATGGTCCAAAATATATTGTAAAATGTATGTTGACAGGGACTAATGAATTTGGAGCACTTAAAGATCAGATGGGATTAGACAAAATTACTCTAAACCAAGTAACCTCCTGCGCCCTTGCAGCTTGGCGATTGTTACCTGAAGGGAGAGACTCAACTTCTTCCTTTCCAAACATCAAAAAAAACAAAAACAAAAACAAAAACAAAAACCCAGAAGAGCCATATGAGGACTTTATTTCATGACTTACAGAGGCAGTTCATAGAGTAATTTCTAATTTTAAGACAACTGGAGTTTGAGAACGCTAACTCTACCTGCCAAGCCATTTTACATCCTATAAAAAAATCTGGGCAAATAGTAGATTATATCAGGCAATGTGCAGATGTAGGAGGAGCAATGCTGCAGGGCGTTGCCATAGCCGCAGCAATAACAGGGAACTCTTATCAACAGACAGTTCAATCCTTTTTTTACAAATAAGAACAACCCATCACAGAGTTACCCCAGTAACCAAGGCCGAAATACTAGCTTGTCTAAAACTTGTTTTTCCTGTGGCCAAGAGGGACACATTACCCACACCTGCCCTCAAAAAACAGTCGGTTCTTATCCGCCAAATTCTGCCTCCCTGGCTGTATCTGCTCCGCAAAATTCTCCCTCCCTGCCCTTACCTGCTAATCTCCCTAGATCTCTTTGCCCTTGTTGTCAAAAAGGATATCATCGGGCAAAAGAATGCAGGTTGAGATTCCATAGAAACGGAACCTTTTTGGGCCCTGACCAGCAGTCAGGAAACGGATTGAGGGGCCAGCCCCAGGCCCCGACAACGATTGGGGCAACGACATTGAACCCATTCATACCCTTTGTCCCATCACCGAACTCATCAGAGCAACCCCAGGCAGCGCAGGACAGGACCTCAGTTCCACCACCTCAACAATATTAACACTGGATAGTCCCACTATAAAAATCCCTACAGGGGTTAAAGGTCCATTACCGACAGGTTTGGTGGGAATTATATTAGGCAGAAGTTCCTTAGCTATGCAAGGTCTCACAATTATCCCCGGAGTAATTGACTCAGACTATACAGGAGAAATTCAGGTAACGATTTCACCCCCAACTAAAACTATACAAATTCATCAGGAACAAAGAATAGCTCAGCTTTTACTTTTGCCTTACCACACTGCAACTGGGCACACAGCTACTCAGAATGAAAGGCAGGATAAAGGATTTGGGTCTAGTGATATGGTTTTTTGTATAACAGAAATTACTCAGAAATGCCCTATGAAAACTATTCTGGTCAGTGGCAAGTCTATTGTGGGGTTGTTAGACACAGGAGCAGATGTTTCTTGCATTTCAGGAAAAGACTGGCCCAGCTCCTGGCCCACACATACTACTGAAAATGAGTTTGTGGGATTAGGAAGAGCCCCCGCAGTAGCTAAGAGTGCAAAAATATTAGATTGGCAGTTTGAGGATACCTGTGGAACTTTCCAACCTTATGTCGTTCCTTCGCTCCCCCTTACCCTGTGGGGGAGGGATGTGCTGTCTCAAATGGGAGTGCTACTTTTTAGCCCTGATGATAAAGTGACATCTCAAATGCTGCAAATGGGCTATGATCTATCAAAAGGATTAGGTAAACAACAAACAGGAATAATTGAGCCAATCTGCCCAACTCCTCGACAGCTACGTGCTGGATTGGGGTATCCAAATTTATAATGGAGGCCATTGTTTTTGCCGCTGACCCCATTACCTGGAAATCTCAAGACCCAGTGTGGGTGGAAGAATGGCCTCTGGCTAAAGAAAAATTACTGGCAGCTAAAATGTTAATTTTTGAACCACTAGAATTGGGACATATTGAGCCCTCCAATAACCCCTAGAACACTCCTATTTTTGTTATTAAGAAAAAATCTGGTAAATGGAGACTTTTACAGGATTTGAGAGCAATTAATGCCACCATGGAGGATATGGGGGCCTTACAACCTTCCCAGTAGCCATTCCAGAGGGATATAATATAATTGTAATTGATTTACAAGATTTTTTTTTCACCATTCCCTTAAATGATGAGGATAAAAAGCGATTTGCTTTTAGTCTGCCATCAGAAAATCTTAAACAGCCTTATTTGAGGTTTCAATGGAAAGTACTACCTCAGGGAATGAAAAATAGCCCTACCTTATGTCAGAAATTTGTCAATGCTGCTTTAGAAAATATTAGAGCTAAATATGAACAAGTATATATGATTCACTATATGGATGATATTTTAATAGCTCATTCAGATAGAGCTCATTTGCACACTGTCCTCCAAAATTTAGCCCAGGCATTGTCAGCTAGAGGCCTAAAAACTGCCCCAGAGAAAATTCAAATCAATCCACCCATAACCTACTTAGGAAGGGTTATAAATTCATAAACAGTGACTCATGCCCTGCTACAATTAAGAAAGGACAATCTTGTCACTTTGAATGATTATCAAAAACTTTTAGGTGATATTAATTGGATAAGGCCCTATTTAAAATTAACCACTGCCAAATTAAAGCCTCTTTTTAACATTTTATGCAAGGATCCCGATCCAACATCAAAAAGACAATTGACTGCCGAGGCTCGGGAGGCCCTAGGCAAAAGTAGAAAAGGCTTTATCTGATAGCTATGTAAAAAGAATTGATTTAGCAGCGAACTGGCAATTCCTTTGCCTAGCTACCCCAACTGCACCTACGGGAGTTTTATGGCAAAGCGGCCCCCTAGAGGGGGTCCATCTTCCCGCCCAAGCTAAAAAAGTAGTGGCTTCTTATCCAGGCTTGATAGCTACGTTGATATTAAAAGGAAGAAAGCGGAGCATTGAATTGTTTGGCAAAGAGCCATCAGAAATTGTAATTCCATATAACAAGGAACAGCTTGGTGCTCTTTTAATGTTTGATGAAAATTGGCAGATTGCTATAGGAAACTATTTTGGTCAAATTCTGCATCATTTACCTTCACATGTTTTGTTAAATTTTATATCTAGACACCCAGTTATCTTCCCTGTTAGGTGCAAACAATTCCCCATTCCTGGTGCTCAGATAGCTTTTACTGATGGGTCAGCTAATGGCAATGATGACCCTGTATGCGAGACAGCAAAAGAGACACAGATGTGTAAGTGGACTTTTGGACTCTGAGGGAGAGGGAGAGGGTGGGATGATTTGGGAGAATGGCATTGAAACATGTATACTATCATGTAAGGAAAAAAAATAGAAAGAAAGAAACAAGTAACTTGCAGTATCATTTAGTGGAATAATATTCTGAGATACTAAAATAAAATAAAATAAAATAAAATTAGATTTGCTAAAAAAAAAAAGCTTATTATAAGGATATAATACAACATCTCTTTACTTGTGTTTCATATTTGGGTCTGCCAAAAGCTTTAAAAACTGATAATGCTCTTGCTTACACTTCTAAGTCTTTTCAAGAATTTTGTACAATGTTTCAAATAAAACATAATACAGGCATCCCTTATAATCCACAAGGCAAGCCATCGTGGAAAGAGCACATCAAACATTAAAAATACAGATTCAAAAATTACAGGAAGGGGAATTTAAGTATAGTTCCCCCCGTCAGATTTTACAACATGCATCCTTTGTAATAAATAACTTAAGTGCTGATTTGTCTGGAACCACTGCAATGCTTCGTCATTGGTGTCTGGAACAACAAAATACAAAGCCGTTAATAAAATGGAAGGACCTCCTCTCCGGACAATGGAGGGGTCCTGACCCATTGTTAACTAGTGAACGAGGATGTGCTTATATTTTTCCACAGGACGCAGATTCACTAATTTGGATCCCGGACAGACTGATTTGCCATGTCACAGTCCCCCAGACATCTGGTTCCCCCATTGATTCAATCACAAAAGAGGAAGGGCATTCCTCTTCCCCTGCTGCCACCGGTGCCACCGCACAGAACAGCCACGCACCGGGAGCAGTGGGTGGGGCCAGCCTGGCTGCTGGGTCCCAGTGTGCCATGCTCGCAGCCGGTGGCCCTGCCAGCATCCGTCTGCACTTGCTTGGCCACCGCTGGGCCTGAGGCTGGTTTAGCAAGGGGGCAAGGGCAGCACCTGGGCACCCACCAGTAGGAAAGGCAAGATAAACATCGAGATCCCGGCAGGACTGACAGCTGCTGCAGCGCAAACTCCAGCAAGTCTACAGGCTGGTGCCTCAGGATCTTCTCGGTTGCTCCCTCAGATGTCATATGGAACACTATAGATGATTGCTCAGGGTATCTGATGTGGAAATTTTGTACTTATAATTCGAGAATTGATTACAGAATACCGGGAGGAGGAAAAAATAATTCTATTTACTCTATTTTAGCTTGTCTACCCTCTCCTTATGTTTTTCTTTTCACTAATGACTCCGGAAGACTTAATATACAAATGAATTATTCAGGTGGACCTAATGTAGTGTCTTGTGAACAAAGTATGCTTTCATCTTGTTTAACTCCTCAATAGAATGTTTGTTCTTTTGTGGTGCTAAAAAGTCCACCCTATATTATGGTGCCTGTAACTGTAACCACTCATTGGTATGATAATTATGGTCTTGCTGTGTTACAACAACTACAAGATTTAATGCAAACATGACGGTTTGTGGGCTTACTTATTTTGGGAATATCAGCTTTAATAGCTGCAATTACCTCTGTTACTGTGGAAGCAATATCATACTCAACAAGTACATACTGCTCAATACGTTGATACTATGACCAAAAATGTTTCTTTAGCACTGGTAACACAGGAAGCTATAGATAGGAAGCTAGAGATGAGGGTAGACACCTTAGAAGAAGCAATAATGCATATTGAGACTGAATTACAGGCCTTAAAAGTAAAGATGGCTTTGTCCTGTCACACCGACTACTGGTGGATATGTGTTAGATCCCTGAAAGTGAACGAGACAGATTATGAATGGGAGAATATTGAAAATCATATTTCAGGTGTTTGGAACAGCTCCGACATTGGTCTGGATTTAGGGAAACTTCATAATCAAATAACAACCATGGAACACTCCCAGTTAGATTTAACTGCTGCAGAAGCAGCCAATGACTTTTTTCACACCTTCTATAACTTCATTTCTGGAAAGAACATTCTGTCTACTATCTTTAGCTATGCTGCTGTGGGTGCTCTAATTTTGTTTCTTATAATCATTCTTCCTTGTATTGTCAGGATCCTTTGGCAGAGCATCAGAAGCTCACGACTGAACTACATCTGGCAGTTTTAAGAAATAAAAAAGGGGGAGATGCTGGGAGCCAGCATGGGGAATCCTGCCCATGGCAAAGGTCATGAGGAAGAAGCCTGACAGGCAAAGGCGAGATCAGGCCTCGAGGGAACACCCCTGGACCTTCTCGAGCATCCACCCCAAAAATAGAGTCTGTCCACCTTATTGCATTATGCTTTCACCAACTCTTCTGACATTAACAGGGGGCTATCCCCCACCACCTTTCTCTGAAAAGAGTTAGCTTAGAGATCCAGTTAATAAGTCTCCTGGGCATAACAAGAGTGTTTCAGTCCAAAAACTCCTCTGATGGCTCTCTAGCCTGCCTGACAAGTTTATCCAGCCTCTTACAACCACACATGTGATTGTTCACAGCCTCCCAACTGTGAGAGGCAAGAGCTGCTCCAAACTTTCTAAATACAGAGCCTTTTGAGAAGTTAGAAATGATTAGTGTAGTATTAGTGGATTGTTAGAAATATACCGGTGAAGGGTTCCATTGTTGAGCCAATATTTGCTGTTAAGTCTCCATATCCCTTGTCCCTTATATACATTAATTGATATAACTGGCATATAGGAAAAATGAGTAATAGCCTTTGATATTAATCACATTAGACCTTAGGCTAGTAAATTCTTTTCTTGATTTTAGCCCACTGCACTTTTGCCCTGTAGGAAAGCAACTTTATCTGGTGCCTTCGGAGGGTGGTGCCTGACTTAAGAAAAATCACCCTTGGAAAAAATAAGTTTTCTGGTTGACTGACCATTATCAGAAAGAAAGGGTCATAAAATGTTAGCAGGCCCCCTGGCCAGAAGATGGTGTAAAACCACCTAAGACCTTTGTATGCATGCATAAAGAGTGCCTGGTCTCGATAAGGGTCAGGTCTGCTGACCTTGCATGACTTTGTATTTGCCATTTATCTCTATGTACAACTTAAAGTATAAAAGCTTTCCTGAAAAATAAAGAGATGGACCAGTTCCTGGAAAGACTGGTTTCCCCTGTGTCTTCTTTTCTTTCTCTCCTTTTCAGACTAATTCCCATCTGGAGCACAGAGGCTCGCCGTGTCTACTTATTTGCCTGGGCTTCTAAGACCTGAACGGGAAGGCGCTCTGTGTCTTCACTCCCTTGGGGGACTGGGAGGGCACCTGCGGCCTACGTAGACGGTGCAAGTCCCTTGTCTTGGGGCTTTATTGTCTTCCTGTGTAAACCAAGGCGTTTCAGCCTCTTTTTCTCTTCTATTTTCTCCACTACACTATTCTTTCCTAATCTCTCTTTATATCTCTAAATAAATAAATCTCTCCTCGCCGACACTGTCCCTGCTTCAGATACCCTGGATCCACTGGGGCTGGACCCCAGCAGGGTATCTTTTATAGTAGGTTTCAGCAGTTTTTTGTCTATGGTTATTCAGCCATTAGTTGTGATTTTGGTGTTTCCTTAAAAAGAGCTAAGCTCATGTGCTACTCTCAAGATAGTTCACATTCTTTCTTGTCTTGACCCTCCAGTATCTTCATTTCTATTGATAATCTTTCTTAATTCCTTCAGTATTTTCAATTATTCCTTTTTTTTTTAAACTCAGTGTATATTAGACTAAAGAAGTTTGTTTCACTGTTTGGTCTTTCAAGGGAATTCTCTTGATATTTTAATTAGGAGTAATTCTTCTGCTTCTTCATTTTACTTATATTTCTTTGACTCTATGAGTTTAAGAGAAACAATTATCTTCTGTGATCTTGGATGAATATTTTTTATGTGGGAGCACTTCAATGTAGCCTGCGTGAGTTTAATATTTTTGTTGCCAGGGCTGTTTTTAGTATGGATGCCTGCTGCCTCTTTCCTCACTGTGTGCTGGACATTATCCACTTGATAGGAGTTGTGGACTGATGTTGTGGTGACAAGAGTCTGCTCTGGAGTCTGCAGGGCCTCCTCTTTGCTTTGTGGCTCTTATGGCCCTTTCATAGGCAGGGTATGTTTCCTATTTGTTGGATTATAAGTTCTCTGGTCCATTTCGGAGCTGTGGTATGAGGAATTGGAACTCTCTTACTGGGAGAGGAGCCAATGAGTATTCCTTCCCTGGAGCTGTTCACTGTGGACTGTATTCTGTGATATGACTTGCCATCTGTAGTGTGGACTCATAACTTACACTGTTGTTGGCACTGCCCTCAGCCCTGCCTCAACCATGGCAAAGCCAGCAATTGGCCCTGGTGTCACTCAGATGTTGTCTCTACAAAGATCTTCACAAAGATCCACTGAAGTCAGGTACCAGGATTGCAGTACTTGGACCTGCTATGGAAGCTATGGAAGCAGCCTAGATCCCAGTCCTGCTTCTGCATGCCCTCTAAGCCCACAGATGCTACGACCAGAGCCATTCCAGCTGTAAGAGCATCCATTGTCCACTTGGACAACCCATGGATGCTGAGTTTAGAAAGTCAGTGGAAGCAGCATAAATACATGGATCACTAAGATGCTGGGACAGGGCTCAGATTTCAGCCCTACTTCCTAAGTCACACGACTCTTGGGGAGGAGCTCTGATTTCAGCCCTGCCTCCACATGTGGAAAATCCACTGGTAGTTGCTCATGACAGAACTCGGAGGTGGCTCTCAGCGAGCGGAGAACATTCTTAGAAAGGTTCCTATGGCCCTCCATTCATGCACCACCTAACAGTGTTGCTTTGCGTCTATGGTGGGCCTAAGCTTCTTCTATGTAAACCCCTCATTGTGACCATACAACTCTGCAGCCCCTTCAGGCTGTCTACATGCAGCCAACCCCAGTCCTCTCCCTAGGTATGTCCTCTAAAGGCCAAGTTTTAGTCCCCAGGCCATGCCTGTACCAGAAGACATGTGTCTCAGCCTCGGGGGTGCATAGACCATCTGTGCAGATCTCTTTCTGTTCTACTTATCTCAAACCAGTGGTTGCACTCTTCTTTGACACTCCCCACTGATGAGTGCCTCTCAGGATGAAGGAACATTTCCTCTTCATAACTTCCTCCTAGTGGTACAGGTCCCATCCTGCTTCTTTTTTCCCCGTTTTGTCCTACCTAGTTACATGGAGATCTTTCTTGCACTTTTAGCTGAGATCTGCTAACATTCAGCAGGTAGTTTTTGAGAACTGTTCCACATGTAGATGTATTTTTGATTCATTTGGGGGAGGAGTTGAGCTCCATGTCCTTCTATTTTGTCATATTGATTGGAGCCCCTCCACCACTTTACTTTTATTTGCATTTGTCTGAGTTACTTTCCATTTTTTTTTTATTTTTACTTTTAGCCTTTTTCACTTTAGTTTTTCTTAATTGCTCTCTTTTAAGTATCTGTCCTTTATATGATACAGAGTTGAATGCTACTTTTAAGCCAATCTTATTTTTCATTTTAATAGTAAATTGAGTCCACTTGCATTTATTAATATGACCAACATATTTTTATCTTTATCTTTTAAATATTTCAAGTTATATTTACTATGTGTCTTTCATTAAATGTTCTCTTTTATTTTGAACTTTCTGAGTTTTTGGAAGGTGTGTATTTTTGTTCTAATAGTGTAGTAGTGATCTTTGTCAAAATACTTTTATATAATTCCCTTTCCCTTTTTCCTTTTCTTGAACATTCACTCTTAAGTTCATTATCTTTAAAAGATTTTCTGTATCTGTCACATTTTCTGTTCAGTTCATTTCAGTCACTTAATCCTGTCCGACTCTTTGCAACCCCATGAATTGCAGCACACCAGGCCTCCCTGTCCATCACCAACTCCCTGAGTTCACTCAAACTCACGTCCGTCAAGTCAGTGATGCCATCCAGCCATCTCATCCTCTGTCGTCCCCTTCTCCTCCTGCCCCCAATCCTTCCCAGCATCAGAGTCTTTTCCAATTTAGCTCTAGTTCTGTGAAAAAAATGCCCTGGTAATTTGATAAAGATTGGTTTGAATCTGTAGTTTTTCTTAGGTAGTATAGTCACTTTGGACAATATTGATTCTTCCAATCCAAAAACATGGTATATCTTTTTTTTTTTTTTAATGGGTACATCTTATTTTGAATGAAGCACCAATTTTGAGATTATTATTAGAATTATTTTAAAAAGATAAAATAACATTACCTGTCAATATTTGCTATTATTTTGGTAAAAGAAAAATATATGGTTTGGAAGATAAATGGAAGAGCAAAATCAGAACTACTTTGCAAAAGATACCATGGGTGTGTGTGTGTGTGTGTGTGTGTGTGTGTGTGTGTGTATGTAAATTGACACAATCTAAAAATGATGTAAATTAAAGATACTTACTTGTAATAGGAACAGATGTATAGATATAATTAGCCTAACATGAATATAATTTCCAGATCAGCTATAATGACGATTGTGGCTTAAATGCAAATCATAACTTAAAAAATACAATTAAAAATGATTTTTATATCAGAAGATAAGTGCCCTTTTCATGAAATGTTGCATACGGGCTTGTAAATGGATCATTTAGCTTTGGGGAGAGTTCAGATGATGTATCTTAATGAAATCAGCTCATAGTGTATTTCCACTGGCTGCTGGAAAACTTTCTTTAACTAACTCAGTTCAGTTCAATTCAGTCACTCAGTCATGTCCAACTGTTTGTGACCCCATGAACCGCAGCACGCAAGGCCTTCCTGTCCAACATCAACTTCCAGAGCCTAACCAAACTCATGTCCATTGAGTCGGTGATGTCATCCAACCAGCTCATCCTCTGTCGTTCCCTTCTCCTCCTGCCCTCAATTTTTCCCAGCATCAGGGTCTTTTCAAATGAGTCAGCTTTTCGCATCAGGTGGGCAAAGTATTGGAGTTTCAGCTTCAAAATCAGTCCTTCCAATGAACACCCAGGACTGATCTCCTTTAGGATGGACTGGTTGGATCTCCCTGAAGTCCAAGGGACTCTCAAGAGTCTTCTCCAACACCACAATTCAAAAGCATCAATTCTTCAGTGCTCAGCTTTCTTTATAGTCCAACTCTCACATCCATACATGACTACTGGAAAAACCATAGCCTTGACTAGGTGGACCTTTGTTGGCAAAGTAATGTCTCTGATTTTTAATATGCTGTCTAGGTTGGTCATAACTTTCCTTCCGAGGAGTAAGTGTCTTAATTTCATGGCTGCAATCATCGTCTGCAGTGATTTTGGAGCCCCACAAAAATAAAGTCTGTCACGGTTTCCACTGTTCCCCCATCTATTTGCCATGAAGTGATTATTAATCACTAATTATTAGTTTTTAATTAGAGGGTAATTGCTATATAATATTGTGTTAGTTTCTGCCATACAACATGAATCAGCCATAACTATATATATATATATATATATCTATATATATATACACACACATATTTACATATGTATATATGTAAATATCTTCTCCCTCTTGAGGTTGCCTCCCACCCCCACCCCATCCCAACCCTCTAGGTCATCACAGAGTGCCAGGCTGGGCTCCCTGTGTTATATAGCAATTTCCTACTAGCTGTTTTACACATGGTAGTGTATATATGTCAATGCTACTTTCTCAATTCATCCCACCTTTTAATTCCCCCAATGTGTCCAAAAGTCTGTTCTCTTTGTCTGCATCTCTATTCTTGCCCTGCACATAGGTTCATGGGTACCATTTTTCTAGATATCATATATATATATATTAATAGAAAATATTAGTTTCTCTCTTTCTGACTTACTTCACTCTATAACAGGCTCTAATTTCATCCACCTCACTAGAAATGATTCAAATCCATTCTTTTTCGTGGTTGACTAATATTCCATTGTATATATGTAACACAATTTATTTATCATTTCATCTGTTGATGGACATATAGGTTGTTGCCACTATTGTAAATGGTGCTACAAGGAACAAAGGGATACCTGTGTCTTTTTGAATTATGGTTTCCTCAGTGTATATGCCTATACCTCAGGGTATATCCAGTTTGCTGGATCATATGGTAGTTTTATTCATAGCTTTTAAGGAATCTCCATACTGTTCTCCAGTATGTGGTGCAGAACTGTGGTGTTCGAGAGGACTCTTGAGAGTTCCTTGGACAGCAAGGAGATCAAACCAGTCAATCCTATAGGAAGCCCATCCTAATGGAAGTCAACCCTAATTATTCATTAGAAGTACTGAAGCTGAAGCTGAAGTTGTGATACTTTGGCCAGCTAATGTGAAGAACAAACTCATTGGAAAAGACCCTGAGGCTGAGAAAGATTGAGGGCAGGAAGAGAAAGGTGTGACACAGGAAGAGATGGTTAGATGGCATCATCGACTCAATGGACATGAGTTTATGCAGACTCTGGGGGATAGTGAAGGACAGGGAAGTCTGGTGTACTATAGTCCATGGCATTGCAAAGTGTCGGACACAAAACAACAACATACTGTTCTCTATAATGTCTATATCAACATACATTCTTGCCAACAGTACAGGAGAGTTCTCTTCATGTCCTCAACATTGTTTTGTAGGGTTTTTTGATGATGACCATTCTTACGAGTGTGAGGTGATACCTCATTATAGTTTAATTTGCATTTCTCTAATAGTGAGTGATGGTAAACATCTTTTTATGTGCTCATCTGTACGTCTTCTTTGGCAATGAAAACATATGTGTTTAGGTCTTGTGCCCATTTTAATTTTTTTTTATGATATGGAGCTGCATTTGAGCTGCTTGTATATTTTGCAGATTAATCCATTATTGGTTGCTTCATTTGCAATTATTTTTATCCCATTATTAGGGTTGTCTTTTCAACTTGTTTATAGTTTCCTTTGCTAAACAGCTTTTAACTTTGACTAGGTCCCCTTTGCTTATTTTTGTTTCTATTTCCATTAATTTAGGAGGTGAGTCAAGGAGGTTGTTGCTGTGATTTATGTCAAAGCGTGTAGTGCCTATGTTTTCCTCTAAGAGTTTTATGGTTTCTGGCCTTATATTTAGATATTTAATCCATTTTAAGTTTACTTTTGTGTATGGTGTTAAAAAGTTTTCTAATTTCTTTATTTTATCTGTAGCTGTTCAGTTTTTCTAGGACTACTTGTTGAAGAGGCTGTCTTTTCTCCATTGTCTATTTTTGCCCCTTTCATTAATGATAAGGTGCCTGTAGGTGCATGGGCTTATCTATGGGCTTTCTATCTTGTTCTATTGGTCTATGTTTCTGTTTCTGTGCCAGTACCATACTGTTCTCATTACTGTAGCTTTGTAGTATAGCCTGAAGTCAGGAAGGTTGATTTCCTTCAGCTCCATTTGTCTTTCTCAAGATTACTTTGGCTATTCAGGGTCTTTTGTGTTTCCATACAAGTTGTAAAATGTTTTGTTCTAGTTTTGTGAAAATGCCAATTGGTAATTTGATAGGGATTGCATTGAATCTGTAGATTACTTTGGATAGTGTAGTCATTTTTACCACATTGATTGTTTCAATCTGAGAACACAGTGTATCTCTCCATCTGTTTGTGTCATCTTTGCTTTCTTTCACAAACATCTTACAGTTTTCTGCATACACGTTTCTTGTCTCTTTATGTAGGTTTATCATTGTTGTTGTTGCTTAGTCACTAAGTTGTGTCCAACTCTTTTATGACCCCATGGACTGAAAAGCCACCATGCTCCTCTCCCCATGGGATTTTCCAGGCACGAATAATGGAGTGGTTTGCCATTTCCTTATCCAGGGATCTTCCTGACCCAAGGATCAAAACTGAGTCTCCTGCATTGACAGGAAGTTCTTTACCAATGAGCCACCATGGAAGCCCTTCAGTTCAGTTTAGTTCTGTTCAGTTGCTCAGTCGTGTCCGACTCTTTGCAACACCATGAACTGCAGCACACCAGGCCTCCCTGTTCATCACCAACTCAGACTCACGTCCATTGAGCCAGTCATGCCATCCAGCCATCTCATCCTCAGTCGTCCCCTTCTCCTCCTGCCCCAATCCCTCCCAGCATCAAAGTCTTTTCCAGTGAGTCAACTCTTCACATGAGGTGGACAAAGTACTGGAGTTTAGGCTTCAGCATCATGTCCTCCAAAGAAATCCCAGGGCTGATCTCCTTCAGAATGGACTGGTTGGATCTCCTTGCAGTTCAAGGGACTCTCAAGAGTCTTCTCCAACACCACACTTCAAAAGCATAAGTTCTTCGGCACACAGCCTTCTTCACAGTGCAACTCTCACATCCATACATGACCACAGGAAAAACCATAGCCTTGACTAGATGGACCTTAGACGGCAAAGTAATGTCTCTGCTTTTGAATATTCTATCTAGGTTGGTCATAACTTTTCTTCCAAGGAGTAAGCATCTTTTAATTTCATGGCTGCAATCACCATCTGCAGTGATTTTGGAGCCCCACAAAATAAAGTCTGACAATGTTTCCACTGTTTCCCCATCTATTTCCCATGAAGTGATGGGACCAGATGCCATGATCTTCGTTTTCTGAATGTTAAGCTTTAGGCCAACTTCTTCACTCTCCACTTTCACTTTCATCAAGAGGCTCTTTAGTTCCTCTTCACTTTCTGCCATTAGGGTGGTGTCATCTGCATATCTGAGGTTATTGATATTTCTCCCAGCATTCTTGATTCCAGCTTGTGTTTCTTCCAGTCCAGCGTTTCTCATGATGTAATCTGCATAGAAGTTAAATAAGCAGGGTGACAATATACAGCCTTGATGTACTACTTTTCCTATTTGGAACCAGGCTGTTTTTCCATGTCCAGTTCTAACTGTTGCTTCCTGACCTGCATACAGATTTCTCAAGAGGCAGGTCAGGTGGACTGGTATTCCCATCTCTTTCAGAATTTTCCACAGTTTCTTGTGATCCTTACAGTCAAAGGCTTTGGTATAGTCAATAAGGCAGAAATAGATGTTTTTCTGGAACTCTCTCTTGCTTTTTCCATGATCCAGCGGATGTTGGCAATTTGATCTCTGGTTCCTCTGACTTTTCTAAAACCAGCTTGAACATCTGGAAGTTCATGGTTTACGTATTGCTGAAGCCTGGCTTGGAGAATTTTGAGCATTACTTTACTAGCATGTGAGATGAGTGCAATTGTGCAGTAGTTTGAGCATTCTTTGGCATTGCCTTTCTTTGGGATTGGAATGAAAACTGACCTTTTCCAGTCTTGTGGCCACTGCTGAGTTTTCCAAATTTGCTGGCATATTGAGTGCAGCACTTTCACAGCATCATCTTTCAGGATTTGAAATAGCTCTACTGGAATTCCATCACCTCCACTAGCTTTGTTCATAGTGATGCTTTCCAAGGCCCACTTGGCTTCACATTCCAGGATGACTGGCTCTAGATTAGTGATCACACCATCATGATTATCTGGGTCGTGAAGATCTTTTTTGTACAGTTCTTCTGTGTATTCTTGCCACCTCTTCTTAATATCTTCTGCTTCTGTTAGGTCCAGATTATTTCTGACCTGTATCGAGCCCATCTTTGCACGAAATGTTCCCTTGGTATCTCTGATTTTCTTGAAGAGATCTCTAGTCTTTCCCATTCTATTGTTTTCCTCTATTTCTTGTCATTGATCACTGAAGAAGGCTTTCTTTAAAATCTCTTCTTGCTATTCTTTGGAACTCTGCATTCAGATGCTTATATCTTTCCTTTTCTCCTTGGCTTTTAGCCTCTCTTCTTCTCACAGCTACTTGTAAGGCCTCCCCAGACAGCCATTTTGCTTTTTTGCATTTCTTTTCCATGGGGATAGTCTTGATCCCTCTCTCCTGTACAATGTCAGGAACCTCATTCCATAGTTCATCAGGCACTCTATCTATCAGATCTAGGCCCTTAAATCTATTTCTCACTTCCACTGTATAATCATAAGGGATTTGATTTAGGTCATACCTGAATGGTCTAGTGGTTTTCCCTACTTTCTTCAATTTGAGTCTGAATTTGGTAAGAAGGAGTTCATGATCTGAGCCACAGTCAGCTCCTGGTCTTGTCTTTGTTGATTGTATAGAGCTTCTCCTTCTTTGGCTGCAAAGAATATAATGAATCTGATTTCAGAGTTAACCATCTGGTGATGTCTATGTGTAGAGTCTTCTCTTGTGTTGGAAGAGGGTGTTTTCTATGACCAGTGCATCTTCTTGGCAAAACTCTATTAGTCTTTGCCCTGCTTCATTCCACATTCCAAGGCCAAATTTGCCTGTTACTCTAGGGGTTTCTTGACTTCCTACTTTTGCATTCCATTCCCCCATAATGAAAAGGACATCTTTTTTGGGTGTTAGTTCAAAAAGGTCTTGTAGGTCTTCATTAAACCGTTCAACTTCAGCTTTTTCAGCATTACTGGTTGGGGCTTAGACTTGGCTAACTGTGATATTGAGTGGTTTGCCTTGTAGACGAACAGAGTTCATTCTGTCATTTTTGAGATTGCATCCAAGTACTGCATTTTGAACTCTTTTGTTGACCATGATGGCTACTCCATTTCTTCTGAGGGATTCCTGCCTGCAGTAGTAGATATAATGGTCATCTGAGTTAAATTCACCCATTCCAGTCCATTTTAGTTCGCTGATTCCTAGAATGTCGACGTTCACTCTTGCCATCTCTTGTTTGACCACTTCCAATTTGCCTTGATTCATGGACCTGACATTCCAGGTTCCTATGCAATATTGCTCTTTATACCATCGGACCTTGCTTCTATCACCAGTCACATCCACAGCTGGGTATTGTTTTTGCTTTGGCTTCATCCCTTCATTTTTTCTGGAGTTATTTCTCCACTGATCTCCAGTAGCATATTGGGCACCTACTGACCTGGGGAGTTCCTCTTTTGGTATCCTATCATTTTGCCTTTTCATACTGTTCATGGGGTTCTCAAGGCAAGAATGCTGAAGTGGTTTGCCATTCCCTTCTCCAGTGGACCACATTCTGTCAGACCTCTCCACCATGACCAGCCCATCTTGGGTTGCCCCACGGGCATGGTTTGGTTTCATTGAGTTAGTCAAGGCTGTGGTCCTAGTGTGATTAGATTGACTAGTTTTCTGTGAGTATAGTTTCAGTGTGTCTGCCCTTTGATGCCCTCTTGTAACACCTACCATCTTAGTTGGATTTCTCTTAACTTGGGCATGGGGTGACTGGTTCCAAATCAGAAAAGGAACACATCAGAGCTGTATATTGTTGCCCTGCTCATTTAACTTATATGCAGAATACATCATGAGAAATGCCAGACTGGATGAAGCACAAACTGGAATCAAGATTGGCAGGAGAAATATCAATAACCTCAGATGACAACACCCTTATGTAAGAAAGTGAAGAAGAACTGAAGAGCCTCTTGATGAAAGTGAAATAGGAGAGTGAAAAAGTTGGCTTAAAAACCTTGAATAGCCAAAGTAATCTTGAGAAAGAAGAATGGAACTGGAGGAATCAACCTGCCTGACTTCAGGCTCTACTACAAAGCCACAGTCATCAAGACAGTTTGGTACTGGCACAAAGACAGAAATATAGATCAATGGAACAAAATAGAAAGCCCAGAGATAAATCCACACACCTATGGACACTGTATCTTCGACAAGGGAGGCAAGAATATACAATGGATTAAAGACAATCTCTTTAACAAGTGGTGCTGGGAATTCTGGTCAACCACTTGTAAAAGAATGAAACTAGAACACTTTCTAACACCACATCCAAAAACAAACTCAAAATGGATTAAAGATCTAAACGTAAGACCAGAAACTTCAAAACTCCTAGAGGAGAACATAGGCAAAACACTCTCTGACATAAATCACAGCAGGATCCTTTATGACCCACCTCCCAGAATACGGGAAATAAAAGCAAAAATAAACAAATGGGATCTAATCAAAATTAAAAGCTTCTGCACAACAAAGGAAACTATAAGCAAGGTGAAAAAACAGCCTTCAGAATGGGAGAAAATAATAGCAAATGAAGCAACTGACTAACAACTAATCTCAAAAATATACAAGCAACCCATGCAGCTCAATTCCAGAAAAATGAACGACTCAATCAAAGAATGGACCAAAGAACTAAATAGACATTTCTCCAAAGAAGACATACAGATGGCTAACAAACACGTGAAAAGATGCTCAACATCACTCATGATCAGAGAAATGCAAATCAAGACCACAATGAGGTACCATTTCACACCAGTCAGAATGGCTGCGATCCAAAAGTCCACAAGCAATAAATGCTGGAGAGGGTATGGAGAAAAGGGAACCCTCTTCCACTGTTGGTGGAAATGCAAACTAGTACAGCCACTATGGAGAACAGTGTGGAGATTCCTTAAAAAACTGGAAATAGAACTGCCTTATGACCCAGCAATCCCAAATCTGGGCATACACACCAAGGAAGCCAGAATCGAAAGAGACATGTGTACCCCAATGTTCATTGCAGCACTGTTTATAATAGCCAGGACATGGAAGCAACCTAGATGTCCATCAGCAGATGAATGGATAAGAAGGCTGTGGTATATATACACAATGGAGTATTACTTAGCTGTTAAAAAGAATACATTTGAATCAGTTCTAATAAGGTGGATGAAACTGGAGCCGATTATACAGAGTGAAGTAAGCCAGAAAGAAAAACACCAATACAGTATACTAACACATATATATGGACTTTAGAAAGATGGTAACGATAACCCTGTATGCAAGACAGCAAAAGCGATACATATGTATAGAACAGTCTTTTGGATTCTGTGGGAGAGGGAGAGGGTGGGGTGATTTGGGAGAATGCCATTGAAACATGTATAATATCATATATGGAACGAATTGCCAGTCCAGGTTCGATGCAGGATACAGGATGCTTGGGGCTGGTGCACTGGGATGACCCAGAGAGATGGTATGGGGTGGGAAGTCGGAGGGGTGTTCAGGATTGGGTACACGTGCACACACATGGTAGATTCATGTTGATGTATGGCAAAACCAATACGATATAAAGTAAAATAAAGTAAAGTAAAAAAAAAAAAACTCAACATTCAGAAAACTAAGATCACGGAATCTGGTCCCATCACTTCATGGCGAATAGGTGGGGAAACAATGGAAAGAGTGACAGACTTTATTTTTTGGGCTCCAAAATCACTGTAGATGGTGACTGCAGCCATGAAGTTAAAAGACGCTTTCTCCTTGGAAGAAAAGCCATGAACAAACTAGACAGCGTATTAAAAAGCAGAGACATTATTTTGCTAGCAAATGTCTGTCTTTCAAAGCTGTGGTTTTCCCAGTAGTCATGTATGGATGTGAGAACTGGCCCACAAAGAAAGCTGAATGCTGAAGAATTGATAGTTTTCAACTGTGGTGTTGGAGACAACTCTTGAGAGTCCCTTGGACTACAAGGAGATCCAACCAGTACATCCTAATGGAAATCAGTCCTGAATACTCATTGGAAAGACTGATGCTGAAGCTGAAACTCCAATACTTCTGGCCACCTGTTGTGAAGAACTGACTCATTGGAAAAGACATTGATACTGAGAAAGATTGAAGGTGGGAGAAGAAGGGGATGACAGAGGATGAGATGATTGGATGGCATCACTGACTCAATGGACATGAGTTTGAGAAAGTTCTGAGAGCTGGTAATGGATAGGGAAATCCGGTGTGCTGCAGTTCATGGGGTCACAGAGTCGGACCTGACTTAGTGACTGAACTGAATTGATAGTATTGTATGGTATAGTATAGTACAGTATAGTATAGTATAGTATCATGTCATTTGCAAATAGTGACCGTTTTACTACTTCTTTTCCAATTTGGATTTTTTTCAATTTCTTTTTGGTCTTTGATTTACATGGCAGAACTTTTAAAACTATGTTGAAGAAAAGTAGAAAGAGTGGACATCTTTGTCTTGTCCCTGATTTTAGAGGAAATGCTTTCAATTTTTCACTATTTATTATGATGCAAGCTGAGGGTTTGTCATATAAGGCCTTAATTATGTTGAGGCATATGCTTACTTTGGAGAGGTGTTATCATAAACGGTGTTGAATTTTGTCATAACATTTTTTGCATCCGTTGATATGATCATGTGGTTTTTATTCTTCTGTTTATTGATGTAGTGTACCACACTGATTATTTATGGACACTAACAAATTCTTGCATGCTTGGGATAAATCTCACTTGATCATGGTATATTATTTTTATGTACTGTTGGATTTGGTTTACTAATATTTCGTTGAGAATTTTTGCACCTATGGTCATCGGTGATAGTGGCCTATAATTTTCTCTTTTTTTGTTATCTTGGAGTTGTTTTGGTATCAGGGTGATGGTGCCCTCGTGGAATGACATTTTGTTCCAGACATTTTGGGAGAGTTTTTAAATAACAATTTCAGTACTCGTCATTGGTCTGTTCATATTTTCTGCTTCTTCCTGGTTCAGTCATGGGAGATTGTACCTTTCTAAGAATTTGTTTGTTTCTTCTAGGTTGTCCATTTTATTGCTGTAGAGTTGCTTGTAGTAGTCTCATGATATTTTGTAGTTTTGAGTTGTCCACTGTAATTCCTCCTTTTTCATTTCTAATTTTAAAGATTTGAGCCCCCTCTCCTTTTTCTTGATGAGCCTGGATAAAGGTTTATCAATTTGGTTTATCTTTTCAAAGAATCAGCTTTGAGTTTCGTTGATCTTTTCAATTTTTTTCTTTGCTTCTATTTCATTTATTTCAGCTCTGATTTTATTATTTTTTTCCCTTCTTCTAACTTAGAATTTTGTTTGCTATTCTTTTTATAGTTGCTTTAGTTCTAAGGTTAGGTTATTTATTTATGATTTTTCTTTTTTCCTAAGATTGTATTGCTATTAACTTTCCTCTTAGAATTGCTTTTGCCGTGTTCTATAGATTTTGGATTGCTGTGTTTTCATTTCCTGTTGTCTCTATGTTTAAATTTTCTCCTTGTCTTTTTTAGTGGTACATTAGTTGTTTGGCAGTATATTGTATAGCCTCCATGTGCTAGTGTTTTTTTATGATTTTTTCTTGTAATTGATTTCTTACAGTGTTGTGTTTGGAAAAGATTTTTGATATAATTGGTCTACCTGATCTAATGCATCATTTAAGGTCTGTGTTTCCTTATTAGTCTTACTGATCTGAGTATTCGTGAAAGTGGGTGTTAAAGTACCTCACTGTTATTCTGTTACTGTCATTGTCTCCTTTTACATCTGCTGTCATTGTTCAGTTGCTAAATCAGGTCCCACTCTTTGCGGTCCCATGAACTGCAGCACGGCACGCTTCCCTGTCCTTCACTGTCTCCTGGAGTTTGCTCAAACTCATGTCCATTGAGTCAGTGATGCCATCCAAACATCTCATTCTCTGTCTTCCCCTTCTCCTTCTGCCCTCAATCTTTCCCAGCATCAGGGTCTTTTTCAGTGAGTTGACTCTTCACAGCAGGTGGCCAAAGTATTGGAGCTTTAGCTTCAGCATCAGTCCTTCCAATGTAAATTCATGGTTTATTTCCTTTAGGATTGACTGGTTTGATCACCTTGCTGTCCAAAGGACTCTCAAGAGTCTTCTCCAGTACCACAATTCAAAACATCTATTCTTCAGTTTTCTTTATGGTCCAACTACTACATCCATACATGACTACTGGAAAAATCATAGCTTGGATTATTGTCAAAGCTATTGTCACTTTGTTGTCAAAGTGATGTCTCTGCTTTTTAATATGCTGTCTAGGTTGGTCATAACTTTTCTTCCAAGGAGTAAGTGTCTTTTAATATCATGGCTACACTCACTGTCTGCAGAGATTTTGGAGGCCAAGAAAATGAAATCTGTCACTGTCTCCACTTTTTTACCCATCTATTTGCCATTAAATGATAGGACTGGATGCGATGATCTTAGTTTATGAATGTTGAGTTTTATGCCAACTTTTTTACTATCCTCTTTCACCTTCATCAGGAGGTTCTTTAATTCCTCCTTGCTTTCTGCCATTAAGGTGGCATCATCTGCATATATGAGGCTGTTGATATTTTTCCTGGCAATCTTGATTCCAGCTTTTGAGTCATCCAGCCAGCACTCTGCATATAAATTAAACAAGCAGGGTGAAAATCTATAGCCTTGATATACTCCTTTCTCAACTTTGAAGCAGTGTGTGTTCCATGTCCGGTTTAACTGTTGCTTTTTGTGCTGCATACAGGTTTCTTAGAAGAGAGGCAATGTGGTCTGGCATTCCCATCTCTTTAAGAAAATTTCCACAGTTTTCTGTGATCCACACAGAGTTGATGAAGTAGAAGTAGATGTTTTTCTGGAATTCCCTTCCTTTTTCTATGATCTACCAGATGTTGGCAATTGGATCTCTGGTTCGTCTGCCTTTTCTAAATCCAGCTTGTACATCTGGAAGTTCTTGGTTCATGTACTGCTGAAGCCTAACTTGAAGAATTTTGAACATAATTTTGCTAGCATGTGAAATACGTCCAATTGTACAGTAATTTGAACATTCTTTGGCATTGCCTCTCTTGGAGATTGGAATGAAAACTGACATTTTCCAGTCTTGTGGTCACTGCTGAGTTTTGCAAATTTGTTGGCATAAGGCGTGGAGCACTTTCACAGCACCATGTTTTAGGATTTGAAATAACTCAGCTGGAATTCCATCACCTCCATTAGCTTTGTTCATTGTTCATCATAATGTTTCCTAAGGCCCATTTGACTTCACACTCCAGGATGTCTGGCTCTAGGTGAGTAGCCACACTGTCATGATTATCTGTATCATTAAGATCTTTTTTGTATAGTTCTTCTGTGTTTTCATGCCACCTATTCTTAATCTCTTCTGCTTTATCCTTGTCATTTCTGTCCTTTATTGTGCCCATCTTTGCATGAAATATTTATGACTGTTAGTATTTGCCTTATATTTGGGGTGTTCCTATGTTGGATGCATGTGTATTTATTATGTTATATCTTCTTGGACTGATCCCTTGGTCATTATGTAGTGTTCTTCTTTGACTTTTGTTACAGCTTTTATTTTAAAGTCTATTTTGTCTGATATGAGTGTTGCTGCTCTAGTTTTCTCATGATTTCAATTAGCATAGAATACTTTTTTCCACCCCCTCACTTTTAGTCTGTATGTATCCCTAGATGTGAAATGGGCTTCTTGTAGACAGCATACATATAGGTATTGTTTTTATATATCCACACAGCCATTCTATTCTTTTGGTTTCAAGTTTTAATTCATTTACATTTAAATTAATTATTAATGTGTATGTTCTTATCATCATTTTCTTAATTGTGTTGGATCTGTTTTTGTAGATTCTTTTTAACCCCTTCCTGTTTTGTTCTTTTCCCTTGTGATCTGATGACTAACTTTTGTGTGTTTTTGGATTCTGTTTTCTTTTTATAGTGTGTATATAGTGTAAATTATCAGTTTGAAGATACCATGAAGGTTTGATATAACCATCTATATATAAGCAAGATTATTTTAACTTGCTGGTCTTTTAATTTTAAATGCATTTCCAAAAACCACCGTTTGTGCTCTCCTGTTCCCACAATTGCTAGTTTTGATATTATATTTGCACACAGATGAATGCCTACCTTTACATGTTTGCCTTTCTGGTGTTCTTTTCCATTTGTACATTTCATGTTTCTTGTAGTTGGCTTTTCTGCTTAGAAAACTTTCTTTAGCGTTTGTCACTCATTTTGTCTGGTGGTGCTTTTAGCATTTACTTGTCTGTCAACTTCTGACTTCACCATTGAATCTCAGTCAGAGCCTTGCTGGGCAGAGTGTTCTTAGTTATAGGAATGGAAAATTCTCGTGAAATTTCCATTGCACAGTTATTCTTCATCACTTTAAATATAGCCACTCCTATCTAGTCTTCAGAGTTTCTGCTGAGAAATTAGTTGATAACCTTTTGGGAATTCTCTTGAATGTTATATGTTGCTCTTCCCTGTTGTTTTTAATATTTTTTCTTAAATTTTTGTCAATTTGATTACTATGTGTATTGGCAGGTTCCTCCTAGCTTTTTAAACTTCCTGGGACCCCCTGAACTTCCTGGAATTGAATGACTGTTTCTTTTCTGAGTTAGAGAATTTTTTCAGCTATTTTCACTTCAAATACATTCTCAGGTCCTTTCTCTCTTCTTTTTCTGGGACCCCTAGTATGCAAAATATTGCATTTAATGTTGTCCCAGAGATCTCTAAGACTGTCTTCATTTCTTTACATTTTTAAAAATTTGTTCTATTTTGTGGCAGTAATTTCCACTATTCTATTTGCCACAGGTCTCTCATCTTCTACGTCAGTCACTCTGAACTGATTCCTTCTAGTTTAGGTTTCATTTCAGTTATTGTATTGATTTTCTCTGTGTTTTTTAGTTCTTCTAGGTCTTTGTTTAACATCTCTTGTATCTTCACAATCTGCACCTCCATTCTTTTTCTCAGATCTTGGATCTTCTTCACTATCATTTCTCTGAATTCCTTTCCCAGTAGATTTCCTATTTCTACTTAACTTAGTTGTTTTTCTGTGGTTTTATCCTGTTCCTTCTTCTGGAACATATTCCTGTGCGGTTTCATTTTGCCTCTTTTTGTGATTGCATTTTCCTTTACACAGGGTGCTTTTGCTGTCTGCCCTGTGGTGGATGAGGTTGTCTTAAAAGTTTGTGTAGGCTTCCTGTTGGGAGGGCCTGGTTCCACCTGTTGGTGGCTTGGGGGTGGGTCTTTTCCCTCTGGTGGGCAGGGCTGTGTTCAGGAAGACTTTAAGAAGACTTTCTGCTGATGATGAGGCTGTATGCCACCCTGTTGATTGGCCTGAAGTGTCAAAACACTGGGGTATACAGTTTTTTGGGTGGGGCTAGGTCTTGAGGGGAAAATGGCAACTTCCACAACAGTTCACACCAATGAATACTCTCTGGATGCCATTGCCAGTACCTTTGTTCCCCCAGTGAGCCAAAGTCATGCCCAACTCTGCAGGAAACCCTCAAATACTAGCAGGTAGGTCTGATCCCATCTCTTATTAGGTCACTGCTTTTTTTCCCTCTGTCCTGGTGTGCACCAAATCCTGTGTCATCATCCAAGAGTAGAATTACTGTTTTCCTCAGCCTTATGGAATTCCTGCGATGAAACCCTGCTGGCCTTCAGTGCAAGATCTCTGAGAGTTCCTCCTCTTATTGTCAGATTCCCAGGCTGGAGAGGTGATGTGGGACTCAGGACTTTTACTTATGTGGAAGAATTTCCGTGGTATAATTATTTTCCAGTTTGTAGCTTGCCATTCAATGGGTATGAGATTTGATTTTATTCTGATGGTTTCCCTCCTACTGCTTGTTTGTGACTTCTTATTTGTCTTTGAGTGTATATTATCTTTTTTTGTAGGTCCAGCATTTTTTTTTTCTTTTTAGTAGGTTCTAATATTTCTTTCATTCTTTCTTTTTTTTTTTTTTGATCAATTGTTGCTTAGCAGTTAGTTGTGATTTTGATGTTTTTATGAAAAGGGGTTAACTCATCCTTCTGCTCCACCACCTTACAATTTTGTCTATTTGGGTCCTTTGCCTTTTATGTTTTATGGGTTTTTGGTTAGACTAGTTAAAAGTTTGTCAATTATTAATATATCTATCTTTTCAAAGAACAAACTCTTAAAAAATTTTTTTTTGTTTTTAATTGAAGGATAAATACTTTACAATGTTATGATAGTTTCTATCATACAAAAACATGAATCTTTCATAGGTATACATATGTCTCCCCTCTCTTGAACATCCCTCCCATTTCACCCCTCTGGGTTGTCACAGAGCATTAGCCTTGGATTCCCTGCATCATACATACACATACATTTCAATAGTTTAAGGTAGTTCCCTTTTCTTCATACCCTCTCTAGCATTTATTATCTGTAGACATGTTGATGATAGCTATTCTGACCAAAGCTATCGTTTTCCCAGTGGTCATGTATGGATGTGAGAGTTGGACTATGAAGAAATCTGAGGACTGAAGAATTGATGCTTTTGAACTGTGGTGTTGGAGAAGACTCTTGAGAGTCCCTTGGACTGCAAGGAGATCCAACCAGTCCATTCTGAAGGAGATCAACCCCGGGTTTTCTTTGGAAGGAATGATGCTGAAGCTGAAACTCCAGTACTTTGGCCACCTCATGTGAAGAATTGACTCATTGGAAAAGACTTTGATGCTGGGAGGGATTGGGGGCAGGAGGAGAAGGGGACGACAGAGGATGAGATGGCTGGATGGCATCACCGACTCAATGGATGTAAGTCTGAGTGAACTCTGGGAGTTGGTGATGGACAGGGAGGCCTGGCATGCTGCGATTCATGGGATCACAAACAGTCAGACACGACTGAGCAACTGAAATGAACTGAACTGAACTGATTCTGACCATTGTGAGGCAATACCTTATTCTGGTTTTAATTTGCATTTCTCTAATAATTAGTGATAGCAGAGCATCTTTTCATGTGCGTTTTTCAAAGAGGGCACACAGATGGGCCATCTTGTATGTCCCTCTTTGAAAAATGTCTATTTAGGTCTTCTGCCCACCCCACCCCCCCTTTTTTTAATTGTGTTGTTTATTCTTTCACTATTGAGTTGTATGACTTGTGTCTATAATTGGGGTATTAACCCTTTGTCAGTCACATAGTTTGTAAGTAGTTTCTTCCATTGGGTAGGTTTTCTTTTCATTTTATTAATGTTTTCCCTTGCTGTGTAGAAACTCTTAAGTTGCTTTAGGTCCCTGTTGTTTATTTTTGCTTTTGCATCTTTTGCCTTGTTGCAGGAAAATATTGCTGCAATTTATGTCAAAGAATGTTTTGCCTATACTCTCTTCTATGAGTTTTATGGTCTCATTTTTTATACTAATATATTTAATCCATTTTGCTTCTATTTTCATATATTGTATAAAGTAGTGTTTTAATTTCATTGATTAACATGTAATTGTCAAGCTTTTCCAATACCAATTATTGAAGAAGCCGTCTTTTCTCCACTGTGTATCCTTGCCTCGTTTGTCATAGTCTATGGGGCCATACGTGTGTGGTTTACTTCTGTGCTCTCTGTTTTCTCCCACTGATCTGCATGTCTGTTTCTGGGCAAGTTTCACCCTGTTTTGATAACTGTAGATCTGTAGTATAGTCTGAAGTTTGAAAGGAATATATTGAGACTTCCAGCTTTGTTTTTCAGCTCAGGATTGCTTTGGCTTTTCTGGGCCTTTTGTGGCTCCATACAAATTTTATGATGATTTGTTCTAGTTCTGTGAATGTTGTCATTGGCATTTTGATAGAAATTACATTACATCTGTAGATTGTTTTGGGCAGTACAGCCATTTTAACAAAATTAGTTCTTCTAATCCAAGAACATGGGATATATTTCCTTTTTTTTTTTTTTTTTAATCATCTTTAGTTTCCTTTAGCAGTGTTTGGTCTTTCACCTCCTTTGTTAAGCTTATTTAGATATTCCATTTTTTTGACATTATTTAAAATGGGATTGCATTGTTACTTTCTCTTACTGGATATCTAATTATTAGTGTAAAGAAATGCAACAGATGCTTGTATATTAATCTTGTATCCTGCTATCTTGCTGAGTTGATTTCTTAATCTGAATTGTTTTTGTGTGGAGACTTTAAGGTCTTTATTTAGAATATCATGTCATCTGCAAATAGTGGCAGTTTTACCTCATCCCTTCCAGTCTCTGTATATCTTTTGTTTCTTTTTCTTGTTTGACTGCTGTGGTTAGAATTTCTAATACTGCATTGAATAGAACTGGTGAGAGTAGCCATAAGGATGCCTACTGGGATATGCTTACATATTCCTCATCTAATATTCTAGCAGAATATTAGTGTGTGTGTATATATATATATATATATATATGACATGATATTTCTTTGATATCTACTATATTAGTATAGAATATTCTACTAGAATATTCTAAAATGGAATATCTAGAAATAAACTTAACAAAGGAGGTGAAAGACCATACACTGTTAAAGGAAACTGAAGATGATTTTTAAAAAAATGGAAAGATATGCCTTGTTCTTGGATTGGAAGAACTAATTCTATAGGTCTAAATACTGTAGTTTCCAATACCGTATTGCATAGAACTAGTGAGAGTAAGCAACCTTGTCCTGTTCCTGAATTTAGCAAGAAGGCTTTCAGCTTTTCACTGTTGATTATGATATTACATACGAGTTTGCCATGAATGGCCTTTATTATGCTGAGATATGTTCCTTCTACACTCCTTTAGTGAGAGTTTTTGTCATAATGGATTTTAACTTTCATTAAATACTTTTTCTGCATCTCTTTAGATAATCATTTGGTTTTTCTCTCTTTTTGGTAAGGTGTTATATCACACTGATCAATGTGCATACATTAAACCATTCTAGTGACTCTGGAATGAGTCCAAGGGGGAAATAATGTATGATACATTTTCTCTATTTTGGATTTCATTTGCTAGTACATTGTTGGGGATTTTGGCATTTGTGTTTATAAAAGATATTGGAATATATATATATATATATGCATCATTGACTGATTTTGGTATTAGAGTGATAAAAATAAATTTTGGCATGTTCCCTCCCATTTGATTTTTGGGATAGTTTGATAAAGATAGATATGCTATTATCTGTATGTTTGATATAATTTCCCAGTAAAGACCTTCTGTCCTAGAATTTTGGTCACGGGGAGTATTTTCATTGCAGATAATTTGAAAAGTCTGTTCACTATGCATCTTTCTGTCTCAGTTTTGGCAGGGAAACTCTAACAACCTGTCCATTTCTTCCAGAGTGTCCAATTTGTTGACATATAACTGTTCATACTATCTATGATTCTTTTGAATTTATGTGGTATTGATTGCTATTTCCCCCTTTCATTTCCTATTTTGCTTAGTTGGGTCATCTTTTCATCTTGGGGGTCTGGTGAGAGATTTGTTGATTTTGTTTATCTTTTTTGAAAAACCTACTTTTGGTTTTATTTATATTTTCTATTTTTAAAATCTTGATTATTTCTTCTCATATCTTTATTTCCTTACTTTTCTGGCTTTGGGTTTTGTTTGTTTTTCTTTTTCCAATTCTTTTAGGTGGTAGGTTAGATATTTATTTGAGATATTTTTTAGTCTTTGAGTAAGATGGTAGTAGTATGAATTTCCCTCTTAGGACTGCTCTTGCTTCATTCCATAGATTTGTTAGGTTGTGCTTTCATTTTTCATTTGCCTCAATGTATTTTCTGACTTCTCTTTTGATTTCATCATGGAAATCAAATGATGAAATCAAAGGTTTTTCTATTCTACATTCAGAAAACAAAGATCATGGCATCTGGTCCCATTGCTTCATGGCACATAGATGGAGAAACAGTGGAAACAGTGGCAGATTTTTCTGAGGGGGGGGCTCTAAAATCACTACAGATGGTATAAAAAGATGCTTACTCCTTGGAAGAAAAGTTATGACCAACCTAGACAGCATTTTAAAAAGCAGAGATGTTACTTTGCCAGCAAAGGCCCATCTAGTCAGGGCTATGGTTTTTCCAGTAGTCTTGTATGGATGTGAGAGTTGGACTATAAAGAAAGCTGAGTGCCGAAGAATTGATGCTTTTGAACTGTGGTGTTGGAGAAGACTCTTGAGAGTCCCTTGGACTGCAAGGAGATCCAACCAGTTGATCTTAAAGGAAATCAGTCCTGACTGTTCATTGGATGCTGAAGCTGAAATTCCAATAGTTTGGCCACCTGATGGAATGAACTGACTCAATTGAAAAGATGCTGATGCTGGGAAAGATTGAAGGAGAGAGGAGAAGAGGACAGCAGAGGATGAAATGGTTGGATGGCATCACTGACTCAATGAACATGAGTTTAAATTAACTGCAGTAGTTGGTGATAGACAGGGAGGCCTGGCATGCTGCAGTCCATGGGGTCACAGAGTTGGACAGAACTGAGTGACTGAACTGAATTGAACTTTCATCATTGAAATAAAAGGTTTTTTCATAGCATGTTGTCTTGTCTCCATGCGATTCCCCCCTCCCCCCACCCACCCCGTTTTTCTTTTGTGGTTGTTTTTTATTTTCATACCATTCTGGTCAGAAGATGCTTGAAATAATTTCTTTCCTCTTGAATTTGTTGAGGATTCTTTTTGTAACCTAGTATGTGGTCTATCCTAGAAATCATTCTATATGCACTTGAAAGTATGTTGCATTCTAATTGTGGTGGTGGTGGTGTGTGTGTGGGGTGGGGGATGTAGTGTACTGTAGATATCAACTAGATATCATCAAGTTTAACTGATCTACTGTGTCATTTAAGACCACATTTCTTTATTCTTTTCTATCTGGATGATCTGTCCATTGATGTCACTGGGTTGTTAAGTTCTCCTGCTGTTATTGTGGTATTGTCAATTTCTCCTTTCATGTCTGTTAGTATTTGCTTTATACATTTAGACACTATCATATTGAGTTCATATATGATAATGAGTAATATCCTCATATTTGTCACTTTATCATTGTATAATGCCCCTCTTTGTCTTTCTCTATGGCTGTTTGTTTTCAAGTTTATTTTGTCTGATATTAGTATTGCTACCTCCTTTTTCTTGTCATTTCTGTTTTCATGAAATACCTCTATTAATTCCTTCACTTTCATTCTGTGTGTGTCTTTCACCCTGAGCTATAGGTGACACATTGCAGGTTCTTGTTTTCTTATTCAGCCTCCTATTCTTTGTCTTTTGATTGGAAAATTTAGTCATTTGACATTAAAAATAATTATCAGTAAGTGTGTACCTATTGCCACCTTATTCCTTAATTTTCAATTGTTTTGTAGTTCTTGCTTTTTCATTTCTTGTCTTTGAATTTCCTTTAGTGTTTTGATGATTTTCTTCTGTAATAAGTCCTGTTTGGGTTATGTGAACTTAATGTGTATTTTTGGTTTGTGGACCACAGAGTTCAAATATTTGGATCCATAACCATATCTACTTGCTTTAGCCTAGCAGTCATATAAGTTTAAACACTTTCTAAAAGATCTAAATTTTTATACTCTTCTCACTCACATTTTATGATTTTGATGTCCTATTTTAAATCATTTTTATCTTTTTGATATTTTTTATGGTTATGAGCACTTTTACAATTTTTTGATTGTTTTTAAATGTATGTAGTGGCTTATTTTAGTGATTTTCAATCCTTTTATATATGTGACTTTCCTGTTGTGAGTTTCCCTTTCTTATAGATTCTTGCTTTTTCTATCTGGAGAAGACCCTTGAATACTTCTTTTAGGGTAGGCTCAGTAGGGCTTCCCTGGTGGCTCAGATGGTAATGAATCTGTCTGCAATGGGAGAGACCTGGGTTTGAGCCTTGGGTTTGGAAGATCCCCTGGAGAAGGGAATGAATACCCACTTCAATATTCCTGATGGGAGAATTGCATGGATAGAGGAACCTGGTGGGCTACAGACCATGGGAACACAGAGAGTCAGGCATGTGTGACAGACTAACATTTTTCACTTTCAGTTTAGTACTGCTGAACTTTTTTTCCAGAGAGCTTTTTCCTTCCATGAGAAATTATTTACCACTCCTTCTATTCTAAAGGATACTCTTGCTCGGTACAGTATCCTAGGTTGCAGAGTTTTACCTTTTAGGACTTGACTATATCATGCAACTGCTTTCTAGATTTGAAAGTGTTTAGCTATAATTTCTTTAACACATCGTGATGCCCTTCTGGATCCCCTATTATGTATAGGTCGGCACATTTTATATTTTTCTACATATCTTGTATGCTGTGTATTCAGTTTTTAATTTGTCTTTCTGTTTGCTGTTCTGATTGGGCGATTTCCACTACTTTATCAGCCAGATCACTTGTTTGTTTTTCTTTTTCATCTATTTTGCTATTCAGTTGCTTCTAGATTGGTTTTTATCTTGGTACTTTAATTGCCCCTTTTTGATTATCTCATCTGTAAGTTTCTAGTTCCTTGTTACAATGATATGTATTTTTATTAACATTCTTAATTCAGTTAACATCTTTTCCACTTTATTTATTTATTTATTTTTAATTGAAGGAGACTTGCTTTACGGAATTTTGTTGTTTTCTGTCATACCTCAAAATGAATCAGCTATAATAATAGGTATACATATATCCCCATCCGTTTTGAAACTCACTCCCATCTCCCTCCCCATCCCACCTCTCTAGGTTGATACAGAGACCCTGTTTGGGTTTCCTGAGACATATACCAAATTCCTACTGGATATCTATTTTATATATGGTAATGTAAGTCTCCATGTTACTCTCTCCATACATCTCACCTCCCCATGTCCATAAGTCTATTCTCTATGTTTATTTCTCCAATGCTGCCCTGCAAATAAATTCTTCAGTACCATTTTTCTAGATTCCATATATATGCATTAGTATACAATATTTCTCTTTCTCTTTCTGACATACTTCACTCTGTATAATAGTCTCCAGGTTCATCCATATCATTAGAACGGACTTAAATGCATTTCTTTTTATGGCTGAGTAATATTCCATTGTGTATATTTGCCACAACTTCTTTATCCATTCATCTGTTGAAGGACATCTAAATTGCTTCCATGTTTTAGCTATTGTAAATATTGTTCCAGTGAACAATGGGATACATGTGTCTTTCTCAATTTTGGTTTCCTCGGGGTACATGCCTAGGAGTGGGATCGCTGGCTCATATGGTGGTTTCATTTCTAGTCTTCTAAGAAATCTCCATACTATCTTTCATAGAAGCTGTATCAATTTACATTCCCATCAACACTGCAAGAGGATTCCCTTTTCTCCACACCTTTTCCAGCATTTATTGTTTGTAGACATTTTGATGACAGCCATTCTGACTGGTGTGAAATGATATCTCATTGTAGTTTTGATTTGCATTTCTCTAATAATGAGTGATGTTGAGCATCTTTTCATGTGTTTGTTAGTTATCTGTATGTCTTCTTTGGAGAAATGTCTGTTTAGGTCTTTTCCCCACTTTTTGATTTGGTTGTTTGTTTTTCTGGTATTGAGTTCTGTGATCTGCTTGTATATTTTGGAAATTAATCCTTTGTCAGTTGTTTCATTTGCTATTGTCTCCTCCTATTCTGATGGTTGTCTTTTCACCTCACTTATAGTTTCCTTTGCTGTGTGAAAGCTTTTAAGTTTAATCAGGTCCCACTTGTTTACTTTTGTTTTTATTTCCATTACTCTAGGACTTGGATCATAGAGAATCTTGCTTTGATTTATGTCATCAAGTGTTCTGCCTGTGTTTTCCTCTAAGAGTTTTATAGATTCTGGTCTTACATTTAGGTCTTTAATCCATTTTTGTTTGACCTCCCCTAAGCCCCTCAGTGTTCTGAGTATATTATCACATAAGTTTATTACAGTTTAATTTTTTAAATTTTTTTTCCTTCTCATCTTCTGTACCTTGCTATTTTTTTTTTTTGAGCATATTTTTTCTCCTTTGGTCACCCTATAATTTAGCATTCATTCCTGAGATATTTTGTCTTTTTCTTCAATTTTTGATCTGAGTTTGTTTAGAATCCATTTGCATTTTCCTCTTGCTTTTCCATTTAATATTTTCAGACTTTGAACTTATGTTTTATGCTGTTATCTCATATCAGCAATTACTTGTTCAATGACATTAAATTCATTTTGGAAAGTTGTGTTAATGTTTATGTTTTTCTTATTTTTCTTTTAGGTTTTAACACACCAAAATATATTGATAATCATTTTCTTGTTTATAATTATTGGGATTTCTATTAAATATGTAGTGTCTTTTGTTTTTATTTTATGTTCATATTTATTTGTGTTTCATTTTCCTGGACTCTTGCCTGGAAATTCCATGGACAGAGGAGTCTGGTGGGCTGCAATCTATGGGGTCACAAAGAGTTGGACATGACTGAGTGACCTAACACTTTGACTTTCTTTTTTACTTTTTTCCCAAACTAGCAATAGCAAGAGGAGAGTTTGGATAACTGTTTCTTACTTCATGAGTTCTCTCTGATGTTACTACACTGAGTGCAGTTTCTTTAAAAAATATAAATTTATTTATTTTAATTGGAGGTTAATTACAATATTGTATTGGTTTTGCCATACATCAACATGAAGCATAGTTTTTGTTGTTGTTGATATCCTTTATTTTTCTTAGCTTCCAATCTATGTTGATTTAGTAGGATATTTTATCTTTACTCTTTTTTTCCTCTCACCACCAAACATTCAGGTTATCTGATATTTCCCAGGGAAGGAGTTACCCTTCTGTAAAGGTTATCCAAAGCTGCATAATAAATCACCGCCAAAACTTAATGGTTAAAATAATATTTGCCAGTGATTTTGTAAATTAACTGAGAAGAACTCACCTGGGATAGCCTGTCTATAGTTTGCATAGTATCTACTGGACTCATTCATGTGAATGCAATTGAGGATGGAGGAGTCAAGATGGTTCTGGCAACCTCTACTAGAATGACTGGAATACTGGAGCTTTTTCTCCTGTAGTACTTTTTCTTCCTTGTGGCACTTTATTCTCCAGAAATTATTTTCTCTCAAGACTTCAACTTTATATCCTTTTGTTTTCATGTAATTTCCAGTGCGGTAGCTCAGCTTCTTCACATGATGGCTCAGAGACCAGACAGGCCACAAATATAAGCTGCAAGGTCTCTTAAGTGCTGGCCTCAGAAGTTGTGTAACCTTGCTTTTACCAAATTCTATATCTTACAGAAAGTCACAGTAGGGACCTAGATTCAAAACTCCATATCTTAGTGGGGAAAATGCAAAATCACGTTGCAGGGGAAAAAAAAAAAAACAACATGAGGGATGAGAGAGTTGTTATGGCCACCTATGGAAATGTTTCTCAAATGCTAGGAATAACTTCTCAAGACTGCTGCCTCTAGTTCCATACACTTCCTGAACTCCTTCCTTTTGAGTCTTTAGTAGGTCTTTTTCAGACCTACCAGGGCTTAGTTATATCTCCAGTATATTCTGATTTAAAGTGAATAATCTACTTCTGGAGGTGAGCCCTAACTGACACTTTGAATTCCACTCCCACCTGATCCAATTCCAACCTGTATTCACCTCTCTTCTGTGTATTCCCTATTGACTTCACTCTGTCCTGAGCTCCAGAGCCAAATACAGTGCTCTTGGATGATTAGTCCCCCTTTAAAAATAAAGTTTACAGAATTTTCTCCAATGTGACACAAATGATCTAATTGTGTGGCTGTAGAGCATCTTTAGAGAGACAGATTTGAATTTAAGCAGCTACCAGCATCCAAAGAAAAGTGAAAGCCACTAAATTGTGTCTGACTCTTTGCAACCCCAAGGACTGTATATTCCATCGAATTCTCCAGGGAGGAACACTGGAGTGGGTAGCCTTTCCCTTCTCCAGGGGGTCTTCCCAACTCAGAGATCAAATCCAAAGAAAGGCAATGCCAAAGAATGTTCAAGCTACCACACAATTGCACTCGTCTCACATGCTAGCAAAGTAATGCTCAAAATTCTCCAAGCCAGGCTTCAACAGTACATTAACCAAGAATTTCCAGATGTTCAAGCTGAATTTTAAAAAGACAGAAAAACCAGAGATCAAATTGACAATATCCATTGGATCATAGAAAAAGCAAGAGAGTTCCAGAAAAACAACCACTTCTGCTTTATTGATGATGCCAATGCCTTTGACTGTGTGAATCACAACAAACTGTGGAAAATACATGGAAATACCAGACCACCCTAAATGCCTCCTGAGAAATCTGTAGGGGGAGTCAAGAAGTAACAGAACTGGACATGGAATAACAGACTGGTTCCAAATTGGAGTATGTCAAGACTGTGTATTGTCACCTTTCTTATTTAATTTGCATGCAGAGTACTTCATGCAAAATGCCAGGCTGGATGAAGCACATGCTGGGATAAAGATTGCTGGGAGAAAAATAAATAACCTCAGATATGTAGATGACATCATCCTTATGACAGAAAGCGAAGAACTAAAGAGCCCTTTGATGAAAGTGAAAGAGGAGAGTGAAAAAGTTGGCTTAAAATTCAACATTCAGAAAACTAAGATCATGGCATCTGGTCCCATCACTTCATGGGAAATAGATGGGGAAACAGTGGAAACAGTGAGAGACTATTTTCTTGGGTTCCCAAATCACTGCAGATGGTGACTGCAGCCATGAAATTAAAAGACACTTGCTCTTTGGAAGAAAAACTATGACCATCCTAGACAGCACAGTAAAAAAAGCAGAGATATTACTTTGCCAACCAAGGTCCATCTAGTCAAAGCTATGGTTTTTCCAGTAGTCATGTACGGATGTGAAGGTTGGACTATAAAGAAAGTTGAGTGTTGAAGAATTGATGCTTTTAAACTGTGGTGTTGGAGAAGACTCTTGAGAGTCCCGTGGACTGAAAGGAGATCCAACTGGTCAATCCTGAAGGAAATCAGTCCTGACTATTCATTGGAAAGAATGATGCTGAATCTGAAACTTCCATAATTTGACCACTTGATGTGAAGAACTGACTCACTGGAAAAGACCCCGATCCTGGGAAAGATTCTAGGAAGAGGAGAAGGGAATGACAGAGGATAAGATGGCTGGATTGCATCACCAACTCAATGGACATGAGTTTGAGTAAGCTCTGGGAGTTAGTGATGGACAGGGAAGCCTGTCCATGTGCTATAGTCCATGGGTTTGCAACAGTCGGAGACGACTGAGCAACTGAACTGAAACATCGTCCTAGATAATCTTTAGTGAGACTCTCGTAATTTCATAACCACAAATCTGAGATTGAAGCATTGTAATTCTATGTATTTTTGAAAACATGTCACATATTGATATTTAAGTGCTATGTTAAAAATTGTTACATATTCAAAAATATACATATTTAAAACCTTCTACATTTAAGAACTAGGAAAAACTATATGCAGAATTCTCAGAACATCTTTGGTTTCAGTGAGTTCAGCTCAATCGCTCAGTCATGTCTGATTCTTTGCGACCCCATGAATTGCAGCACGCCAGGCCTCCCTGTCCATCACCAACTCCCAGAGTTCACTCAGACTCGCATCCATCGAGTCACTGATGCCATCCAGCCATCTCATCCTCTGTTGTCCCCTTCTCCTCCTGCCCCCAATCCCTCCCAGCATCAGAGTATTTTCCAATGAGTCAACTCTTCGCATGAGGTGGCCAAAGTACTGGAGTTTCAGCTTTAGCATCATCTTTCCAAAGAATATCCAGGACTGATCTCCTTAGAATGGACTGGTTGGATCTCCTTGCAGTCCAAGGGACTCTCAAGAGTCTTCTCCAACACCACACTTCAAAAGCATCAATTCTTCGGTGCTCAGCTTTCTTCACAGTCCAACTCTCACATCCATACATGACTACTGGAAAAACTATAGCCTTGACTAGACGGACCTGTGTTGACAAAGCAATGTCTCTGCTTTTTAATATGCTAACTGGGTTGGTCATAACTTTCCTTTCAAGGAGTAAGCGTCCTTTAATTTCATGGCAGCAGTCACCATCTGCAGTGATTTTAGAGCCCAAAAAAGTAAAGTCTGATAGTGTTTCCACTGTTTCCCCATCTATTTCCCATGAAGTGATGGGACCAGATGCCATGATCTTAGTTTTCTGAATGTTGAGCTTTAAGCCAACTGTTTCACTCTCCTCTTTCACTTTCATCAAGAGGCTTTTTAGTTCCTCTTCACTTTCTGCCATAAGGGTGGTGTCATCTGCATATCTGAGGTTATTGATATTTCTCCCAGCAATCTTGATTCCAGCTTGTGCTTCTTCCAGCCCAGCGTTTCTCATGATGTACTCTGCATATCAATAAGCAGGGTGACAATATACAGCCTTGACGTCCACCTTTTCCTATTTGGAACCAGTTTGTTTTTCCATGTCCAGTGCTAACTGTTGCTTCCTCATCTGCATACAGATTTCTCAGGAGGCAGATCAGGTTGTCTAGTATTTCCATATCTTTCAGAATTTTCCACAGTTTATTGTGATCCACACAGTCAAAGGCTTTGGCATAATCAATAAAGCAGAAATAGATGTTTCTCTGGAACTCTCTTGCTTTTTCCATGATGCAGTTGATGTTGGCAATTTGATTTCTGGTTTCTCTGCCTTTTCTAAAACCAGCTTGAAAATTTTTGGTTTAGATGTCCACGAATGATATGTTTTTTTTTTTTTTTCTTTTTTCCTAGCTTTAAACTTTTTATTTTGAGTTGGGGTATAGCCAATAAGCAATGTTGTAGTTTCAGGTTAATAGCGAAGGAACCCAGCCATCCATATACATTTACCCTTCTTTCCCAAAGCCCCCTCCCATCCAGGCTGGCACAAAACAGTGAGCAGAGTTCCATATGGTATACAATAGGTCCTTGTTTGTTATTCATTTTAAATATAGCAGTGTGTACATGACCTTCCCAAAGTCCTAACTGTAAGGATAATTTTTTAATAAGAGAAAGTTAAAATAGAAGCAAGAGATAAAGATATTTCCACTGAATGTCTTATAGGTTTTTATTCAGTATATTTATATATTATTGCATTCCATTGAGCAGCACAAAATGCTTTCCAAGTCTTGGTTAGTCACTAGACTGGTAATGCCAAGGAAAAGAAATCTGCCCGATTCCTGAGAAAGGCTATTATTTTCCAGGATAGCTTATCTAAAAAAGAACAGTCTTAAAAGCATTTTAGTATTCAAGGAGACTTTTTCAAACTTCATTTATGCTTTTACCAACAATAAATTGAGAAACATATAGTACCTAGTATCTGTTCCTGAACACTACCTAATATTACAATTTCAAATCCTTTTTACTCATAAAATTGTATTAGCACCTAAATCCAAGATTTTACGAATTTTCCAAATTGAATCAATTTTTCTTATTCCAAAGATTAAAATACAGTGCACACACAAATTAGGTGGTGCTAAGTCAGTGGAGAAAGGTTTGTTTCCCCCCCCCCTCCCCTTTTAAAGTCCTCCAGGTAGCAATTCAATATCTGCTCAGTGAATTAATGATAACCTGTTCTTTTTCCTTGTCTAGGTATAGGTTTGGAGAATGTGTTGCCTTGGGAACAAGAAGGAATTTGCCTAGCCTGTCTGCAAAGTAGGGTATTACCTAGTCAGGTAAATGAAACACTCTTAATTGTTGACAATGATTTATTGTGTTTCATTAGGATTAAAAATCTCTCATTACTCAAAAATTGGTTTGTGAATCAGCAGCATTGCCATCATCTGGGATCTTGTTAGAAATAAAGAATCTCAAGTCCTACAGAATCAGAATCTTCATTTTAACAAGGTCCATTGTGTATTCCTATGCACATTAAAATTTGAGAGTCATTGGTATAATATTTTTACCAGAAAGAGCTGAAAGGGGTGACCCTGTGGTTATAAACACCATAAGAAAATTTGTCCATAAAAGCATGATTACATTTAATCATAACTTATAAATTTCCTAGTTGTTTCAAAATAACAAAGTCCACAAATTGAGTACCATTGAAAGAAAAGATACTGTTGACAATAAACAAAGTTCAAGAAGACATTCTTTGCTTCTAAATAACATTTCAGACTAGAATAGAGATAAAATGTGTGTGTGTGTGTGTGTGTGTGTGTGTGTATACATATAATCTCAGCACAAGTCACTTAGGGATATTTTCTGTAAGAAAGTTATGGACTATAGAGGGAGAGAAATTCTGAAAGGGATCAAGGAAGGACTACATGTAGGAGTTAATATTTGAATTGGTATCTCAAGAATAAACAGAATTAAAGCAAATGGAATGATGGGTGAGTAAAACCTTAACAGAAAGGAAAATGTAAGGCATTTGTCTAAAACATAGGGTACATATAAGGGAACATAAACAAAATCTAGAAAGGTAGGATAAAACCAGATCCATTATAGGTTCCCTCCCAATTTTGTACTCTCTTCTCATGGTAACAATCAATATCCCAATGTGTAGGTTATTTAAGCAGTTTGTGGTAAAGGGAATGGATTTTAAAACTAGACCAACATGGATTGAAATTTTAGCCTTACCTCTTATTTGATATGGGTCCTTAGCTAAATCGCTTAAACATTCTGTGCCTCATTAGGCATTTGATGTTTTAATTAATGCACATAAAATAGTTAGCACAATGCCTGATACATAATAATTGCTCCATACATTATTTTCTCCTTGTGAGTTTTTACATCTTGTCAGTTATGTCACCTCCAAAGTAAAGAACTAAAAATTTCAGGTGTACCTTAGTCTTCAATATCTTTACTCTGGAGTTATAGAAATCTCAAGTGGAAAAGGAAGAAAATTAAAGAATATATATCCATCTCTCTAGCAAGAGATATTGTAACAATTCCTTAAGTAAAAATAATGTAAAATGCTTTAGATCTTAGATATGGAATCATTTGATATTAGAGGTCCTAACTACAATAATGTATTAAGTGCCAAAGCTGATCACAATTTTTTCATCTGTAAAATGGGAATAAAACTTACTTTTCAAGGTTGATGGAGGGATAAGATTACATATGTGCATTTCTACATCATTCAGCACAGGTTCTTTAGCACATAGTAAACATTCAGTAAACAATAGGTATGATCATGATGGGGCTTCCCTGGTGGCTCTGATAGTAAAAGTGAAGTGAAGTCGCTCAGTCATATCCGGCTGCTTGTGACCCCATGGACTGTAGCCTATCAGTCTCCCCCTTCCATGGGATTTTCCAGGCAAGAATACTGGAGTGGGTTGCCATTTCCTTCTCCACAGATGGTAAAGAATCTGCCTAAAATGCAAGAGACCCGGATTCAATCCCCGGGTTAGGAAGATCCCCTGGAAAAGAAAATGACTACCCACTCCAGTATTCTTGCCTGGAGAATTCCATGGACAGAGGAGCCTGGTGCACTACAGTCCATGGCGTTGCAAAGAGTGACCAAGCGTGTGCTTGCACACACACACACACACACACACACACACGATCACGATAATGATGACTATTGTTCAGTTGCTAAGTCATGTCCAACTCTTTGCAATCCCATGAAATGCAGCACAGCAGTAGGGGGAACTTGGGAAGTTTCTTAAAGTTCTTTGCTGCCTTGCTGCTGAAACCATTCTTGACAAGATCATGAGCAATCTCAGCAAATCTAGTGGTCGAGTCTTATTCCTCATCTCACTGAACTTTTTGGCAACATTTGATACAGTTGGTTGTTCTCTCCCTTACACACTTTCTTAGTTTCAATGACATCACTGCCTTTTTGTCTTTTACTTACACTGATTCCTGCTGATTGATTTCAGAGCCATAGCTTTCAATGTAATAATATACAGGCAAGAACCCTGGCCTCTTTCTGAGCTACAGATTTGCCTCAGATACTGTATCCAATTTACCATCCTGTTTCCTAGAGCTGATGTACCAAATCACAGCAAACTTAGTGGCCTAAAATAAAAGGAATTAAATATTCCATTGGTCTGGGGGCCAGAAGTCTGAAATCAAGGTGTTGGCAGGGTTGCCTGCCCTCCAAATGCCATAGGAAAAAAATCCTTACTGTCTCTTACAAGCATTCCTGAGCTTATGGCTGTATAACTCTAGTTTCTGCTGCCAATTTCACATGGATTTCTCCCCTTCTTTCCTGTGTCTGTGGCTTCTCTTCTTTTGTATAAGGATACTTGTCATTGGATTTAAGGCATACCAAATAATTCAGAATGATCCTATTTAGAGATCCTTGATTACATCCAGAAATATCTTGTTTCCAAATAAAGTGATATTCACAGGTTTCAGGTATTAGGATGTAGATGTATCTTTCTAGGCGCCACCATTCAACCCCTTACTGGAGAAGGAAATGGCAACCCATTCTTGCAGGGAAAATCCCACGGACAGAGAGCCTGGTGGGCATAGGTTCACAAAGAGTCAGACACGACTGAGCGACTGAAAACATTCAACCCACTACACAGCTTCTCTGTGGACTCTGCTTTCAAATATGTCCCCAGTTCAATCACTTTATACCATCTCCACAGCTTTTAGGCTGGTTCCCATCATCATCTCCTGTCTAGACTCTATATACCAACTTAAAATTGTCTCCATTCTTCTGCTTCTCCACAGTCTATTTTTTCTGCACAGCAACCAAAGTGGTCTTCTAAAATATAAATAAAATCACATCTTTCATCTTGAAATTTCTCCAATACTTTCTCATTATTCTAAAAACAAATCTAAAGTCCTCACCAAAGGCCTCTGAGACCTTGGAGGGCCTGCCCCTTCTCACCATTCCATACTCATCGCTTACCACCAGCCTCCCTGATTGCTCTGCTTCAGCCACAGAGCTTCCTGGCTCTTCCTTAACTAAACCAAGTGTTTCCCCCTGGATTCAAGGATATCCTTCTTCCAGATCTCCATCAGGTTCTCTCCCTTCGTTATTTCAGGTTGCTGATCAAAGAGAATTTCTTTCTTTCTTTTTTTGCATTACATTCTCAGAACTTATAACTGGAAGTTTGTATCTTTTGATCAACTTCACCCCTTTCGCCCAACCCCCTACCCACCCTTACTGCTTTTGTCACCATCAATCTGTTCCCTCTATCTGATGTCAATGGTTCTTTTTTATTATGTATATGTGAGATCATACAGTATTTATCTTAGCATAATGCCCCCAAATTCCATACATGTCATAAATGACAGGAATTTCTTCCTTTTATGGCTGAATAATATTCCAATGTGTTTGTGTATATTTGTGTGTGTGTGTGTGCAACATTTTCTTTATCTACTCATTCACTGATGGATACCTAGCTTGTTTCCATGTTTGGGCTGTTCTGAATAATGTTGCAATGAACACAGGGTGTAGATATCTTCTTGAAATAGTGATTTTGTTCCCTTTGAATAAATACCCAGAATTAGAATTGTTGGATCAAAATGATAGTTCTATTTTTAATTTTTTGAGGAATCTCCATACTGCCTTTCATAGTGGCTGAACCATTTTACATTTCTACAATAACACATAAGTATTCCCTCTTCT
Organism: Budorcas taxicolor; assembly: GCF_023091745.1. Taxonomy (NCBI): domain Eukaryota; kingdom Metazoa; phylum Chordata; class Mammalia; order Artiodactyla; family Bovidae; genus Budorcas; species Budorcas taxicolor. The sequence continues at coordinate 4,369,696 of NC_068915.1, read as the reverse complement.
CCATATCCTTATAACACTTATTATTTCTTATCTTTTTGATGATAGCTATGCAAATAGATATGAGATGAGATCTCATTACGGTTTGGTTTGCATTTCACTTATGCTTAGTGATCTTGAGCACATTTCATGTACCTGTTGGGCATCTGTATGTCTTGGGAAAATGTCTATTCAGATCTTCTGCCCATTTTAAAGTCAGATTGTTTCTGTTTAATGTGGCTGGTACGCTATATGAGTTCTTAATATCCTTTGGATCTTAGCCTTTTGTCAGATATAAGATTTGCAATTTTTTTCCCCATTCCATTTCATTTCATCAATGGTTTTCTTTGCTGTGTGGAAGCTTTTTAGTTTGATATAGTCCTGCTCCTTTATTTTACATTTATTGTCTTTGCTTTCATGTCAAATCCATGAAATCAATCCCAAGACTGATGTGAAGGATAGCATGTCTTAACAAGACTCTGAACACTCTTTCTGAATAGTCTTGTCTGGGCACTTTCTATCACTTTATCCTGCCTTTTTGTTTTTTTATGTAGCACTATTTACTAATGGAGTTGTATATGCCCTTTCCCACTCTTTGTGCATTTACTTCTCATGGGCTAGGGCTTCATCTTGTATACCTGTTTCTCTGGTATCTAACAGCAGTCCTTTGAAAGGTCATAGAAACTTAAAAATTATTTGTTGAAGGAATGAATGACAGGATAGTTCCCATAAAAGGCCAAAGGATCAAGAGATTTTGGGGTGGTGATGGAGGCATATCAATCTAGGACATACTTGTCTTCTACTTGTCTATAAAATTAATCTTGAACTTGCAAAACAGATAAATAGGCAAAGTTTTCCCTCATTTCTCCTTCTCATTTTTGGAAATAAGACAGTGTATCTTAAACATTTAGTTTTGCTTTGAACAAGGAGAGTACAATGAAAGCTCAAGGTAATTATCTAATTCAAAATACAGGAGATTTGTAATTTCAACTACGAATATTCAGAATGTTTCAGGAGGGTTAAATTATTCAACAGCAGCTTGGTCTACATCATAAATACTACCTTGAGAAAGAACATGCATTAATTAACATCCTTTTTCAACTGTGTCTCTTTCCTTTGTCTTTTACCAGTTTCCTTTCACTCGGGATTCAGTCATTGCAAAACAGGATCTCCTTCCTGTTTAAAAGAATTTATATTGTATTTCCATTCCCACTAAAAGCTACTATCCCAAGGTTACATAATGAGTCACCTAGGAACTGAGTCAACACATGGATGCAGGCAGTTTAGTGTTTAATCTGGACACAAACCCTGACAATTAACAAAGTCTTATTTTTAATTTTCCCTGCTTGTGGTAATTAGTTTGTAACAGGGCTACAGGTATTTTTACTGTAGGCAAATGGTAATTTTCTCTTTCCTCGTAATGATATTTTGATGGTGGTTATCTGCTAGATAGATAAAAAGAGGTCCTGAGCCAGGATGAGGATGCAAAATTGGAGGATGTGCACTCCTACCTCCCACCACCCACAGAGCAGCGGGTCTCAGGAGAAAGAGTACAGCCGTTTGAATTCAGTTCAAACTGTAGGGGGTTTTCTGATGATAAGTAATTTTTAAAATTTTACAGAAACTTTTTACATAATTCTCAAAGTTAGGATTCAGATTTCAAAGATATGCACCTATAATGGGCCTCAAAATACTCAGACCCTGAGATGCACCTTTACTCTCTGTGGGGAGGAGTGTTTCCATGGAGACATCTGAGTAGCAGTGGAAGAAATCACTGTGTTCCAGAAGCTTTAATCCAGAGTATAATCTGTACCTGAACCAAATTGCCATTTCAATGGTTATTCCATTTGAATTAGCGTTTACAATAAGATATAAAATACCTACCTAGTATCTACAACTGAAAAGCACGTAAAATCAGAAGACACAATTAAAATCTGAAGACGCAATCTTCCAACAAGAAGTATTTTAGACATCTTAGAGCTTGTAGATATATCCAGAAGTTCTTAAGCAGAGCTTTTTAAGAATCCTAGCCTTTAATACTTTGGAAAAGGGTTGAAATTTAACATTGGACTCTGGTATTTTCTTCTGTGTAAAGAAAGTATTTAGCCAGAGGATAAAGTACTTGGAATTTTAAGTGCTTTTTCCTATCATTTTTATAAACTTTGGTCATTTTATAATTTCTTCATTCACTATTGTTTTATGACTGATTGAATGGGTACAATACATACTTTCAGTGGTTGTGATTTACTATATAACCTAATTTAAAATCTGTTACCCATTAGTTTGATGGAATTAAATAGATCCATATTCCTCAAAATAATACTGATTTACAAAACTTCTGAAATCTGAACAAGTTTGAGAACAGTTTATCATGTCCAGTCACCTTGTTTTTGATTAAACATAAATGTTATGATTTATGTTAGAAATAATATACAACCATATGTTAGAAATAAGTTTACAGAAAAAAAAAAAAGATAAGACTATAACCTGAGTGTTCCACCTCATAGTAACCTTCCTTTCATTGAAGTTGATATTTTTGTAGACTACAGAGATTCTTATTTCTTATGCTAACTGTCAAATTCATAGATTATAACCTTTTGTGCATAGAAAAATGGAAAACATATATACACAGCTACATTTGCCCTAAGAAATAGCTATGCTTTCTCTGGTGTGTTTGTAGGTAAAACTGTAAACATAATTTAGACCTGGAAGTCCACTACTAAAAATTAAAGGAAATATAAACATTCGTGGCCACAAAAAGAAAAGAACATTCACAAGTTTGCAGATGTGCCATGACATTTGGCTAAAAGAATAATCAATGCAGCCAAGGAAGAAAGAAAGTAAAAATAAACAAAATAAACAGCTCTGAAGGAGTAAAAGGAATTTTTAGTTTCCCAAATTAGACAAATTAATCTCTGATTCTCAGAGGTGAAGGATGTTTACACAGTATTTTAGAGTATTTAACAAAGATTGGGATCAGAGATGAATTAAAGCCTACCCTCATCTAGGTCACACTTGGGAACTTTCTTCCAACAGTAGATAATGGTGCTTGCCTGTGGTCAACCCTAGTAGTGGTGGTGGTTTAGTCACTAAGCCATGTCTGATTCTTGGGGCTCCATGGACAGTAGTCCTTCAGGCTCCCCTGTCCTTGGGATTTCCCAGGTAAGAATACTGGAGTGGGTTACAATTTTGTTCTCTAGGGGATCTTCCCGACCCACCAACTGAGCCACCAGGGAAGCCTGGCCAACCCTACGACTAGGACCTAACTAAGTGTCAGATCCCCTGGCTTTAGTGGAGAACTAACAATGGAGAACTGTTAGTTTTGCAGGTGTAGGCAATTTAGCTCCTAAGGCTTGTATTTCTACAACAGGGAAAATTATGCTTTTAAGACATCTCTTACAGCTCTATAATCTAGAAAGAGATCAGAAGAAGCTCTTCTTGTCTCTCTTTCCAAAAGAAACTTTATTAACTTCTGGCTCAAGACAACAAAATTTGTTATCAAATTCAGATAATCAGTCAATTAAGACCAGTGAGTATATTCATTCTCTGTTAATGAAAAAGATAATCCCAAAGATAATTTATTGATCAGGAATTTAATTACTTTAGTACTACTAGATTTTACTACTTTCTAGGAGTTCAGAAAAGTTGCATTAAATACTAATTAAATTAATATCAAGTGGGAAACAAGATATGAATTGGCAATCATGGGATGGAAAGATGTTTCACATTATGTAAAGGACTGCCTGAATTATCTGCAATACCAACTGACATTTATTCAGTGTCTATAATGTGTCAAAAGTTTCACATACATTCTCTCTGCTTCAAGCCAGAAAGTATGTATTGTTTTCTTTTTTAGCTGAGAAAAACAAGTCTCATAACCTAGCTCAAGCCCAGGTCTGTGTGGTCCCAAAGCTCTTTCTTTTTTTTTAAAAAAAATATATAAATTTATTTATTTTAGTTGGAGGTTAATTACTTTACAATATTGTATTGGTTTTGCCCTACATCAGCATGAATCCTCATCACTCTGTCTCCCTGCTCAGAGGGGAAGTTGGAAAAGGGCTGGGAAAAGAGGATAGAAAGAGCTATGGTGGGGAAAAAAGCTCCAAATTTCAAAACCCAGGAGAAACAGACACTTTTACTTCCCACACCTCCTGGGAATTGATCTCTAACCTTACAAATGTGATTCAAGGACTATTGCTGGCCCCACCAAAGGGTCTACCTGCTTATAGATGCCCAACAGAGGCCAAACAGAATTAGAAACTAAAGGTATAAAAGGGAAACAAAGATCGATATTTGGATGAATGATATCAAAATCTTCTCTATTCTAGAGAAGTAGAAGAAACCATAAAAAATGGCCAGGATTTTTTTAAGTTAAGAAATACAGAAATAAAAGATAAAATTTGGAAATCATAACTTGGTCTAGTTCAAAGTTGAGAACCGTCACTTGGGAGTGGCTACTAGAAGCTATACAGGGATTTAACCACTCAGGCCTGTGGGTTGTGCAACTTTGCTTAAATGACCTATTGAAATGAATTTCATTCCTAAAAACTGGCTAATTATGATTTCACTATATTCCCAATGTACTTGGAGATGTAGAGGATATCAAAAGAGTGATCAGAAATTAAATATAGCTCTTTCTTTTGCTCAGTGGGAAGAATTTTACTTCTATGATTACATAATCTTTGCTTTTTTCATGTAGGGGACTCAGCTCTGATAAACTTTTGATTAACAGTTCAGTAGTTTGAGAAGACAATACCAAAATGAGGTCTATTGAAAACCCACTCCTTGTATTATTGGGATAATTAATTTCTGTCATGACTATAGGCCAAAAGGGAAGAGCTGGTACACTAATTCAGTTTGGTACACTCTGGCTGAAAACTTATTTCTTTATAATTCATTGGTATGCATTACTTAAAGATGTGATTTTTAAAAAGTCAAAGTAAAAACATCTTTAAAGCAATTTTGCATTTCTCCATTTAGTTTCTTTTTGAACTAAAACAGCAATAATTATCTAGTCTTACTTCTCTTTCCATCTGATCTGAGATGTTTAGAATGTGTTCCATAAAAGTAAGAAGTGTTAAGGTTAACAAACTTAGAAAGCTCTCAATACGTTTGCCTTTCAAAAACAAAATTTTTTTTTCCAGAGCTCATTTTTAGCAGCACATATACTAAAATCAGAATGATTCAGAGGTTAGCATGGCTCCTGTGTGAGAATGATACACAAATTCATGAAGTGTTCCACATTTTTAGACATAGAGAACAAATTTATGGACATGGCGGAGCCATGAGGAGGGTAGGAGAGGGTGAGATGTATGGAGAGAATAACATGGAAGCTTATATTACCATATGTAAAATAGATAACCAATGGGAATTTTCTCTATTACTCAAGAACTCAAACAGGTGTGGGATGGAGAGGGAGATGAGAAGGAGGTTCAAGAGGGAGGGAACATGAGTATACCTGTGGCTGATTCATGTTGATATCTGGCTGCTGCTACTAAGTCGCTTCAGTCGTATCCAACTCTGTGTGACCCCGTAGATGGCAGCCCACCAGGCTCCTCCATCCCTGGGATTCTCCAGGCAAGAACACTGGAGTGGGTTGCGATTTCCTTCTCCAATGCATGAAAGTGAAAAGTGAAACTGAAGTCACTCAGTCGTGTCAGACTCTTTGCAACCCCATGAATTGTAGCACACCAGGCCTCCTTCTCCATCACCACCTCCCAGAGTCCATCCAAACCCATGTCCATTGAGTTGGTGGTGCCATCCAACCATCTCATCCTCTGTCATCCCCTTCTCCACTTGCCCTCAATCTTTCCCAGTATCAGGGTCTTCTCAAATGAGTCAGCTCTTTGCATCAGGTACCCAAAGTATTGGAGTTTCAGCTTCAACATCAGTCCTTCCAATGAACACCCAGGACTAATCTCCTTTAGGATGGACTGGTTGGATCTCCTTGCAGTCCAAGGGACTCTCAAGAGTCTTCTTCAACACCACAGTTCAAAAGCATCAATTCTTCAGTGCTCAGCTTTCTTTATAGTCAGTCTCTCACATCAATACGTGACTACTGGAAAAACCAGAATCTTGATAGGTGGACCTTTGTTAGCAAACTAATGTCTCTGCTTTTGAATATGCTATCTAGGTTGGTCATAACTTTCTTTCAAAGGAGCAAGCATCTTTTAATTTCATGGCTGCAGTCACCATCTGCAGTGACTTTGGAGCCCAGAAAAATAAAGTCAGCCACTGTTTCCACTGTTTCCCCATCTATTTATCATGAAGTGATGGGACCAGATGCCATGATCTTAGTTTTCTGAATGTTGAGCTTTAAGCCAACTTTTTCATTCTCCTCTTTCACTTTCATCAAGAGGCTTTTTAGTTCCTCTTCACTTTCTGTCATAAGGATGGTGTCATCTGCATATCTGAGGTTATTGATATTTCTCCCGGCAATCTTGATTCCAGCTTGTGATTCTTCCAGTCCAGCATTTCTCATGAGGTACTCTGCATATAAGCTAAATAAGTAGGGTGAAAATATACAGCCTTGATGTCTTCCTTTTCCTATTTGGAACGAGTCTGTTGTTCCTTGTCCAGTTCTAAATGTTGCTTCCTGCCCTGCATACAGATTTCTCAGGAGGCAGGTCAGGTGGTCTGATATTCCCATCTCTTTCAGAATTTTCCACAGTTGATTGTGATCCACACAGTCAAAGGCTTTGTCATAGTCAATAAAGCAGAAGTATATGTTTTTCTGGAACTCTCTTGCTTTTTCAGTGATCCAGTGGATGTTGGCAATTTGATCTCTGGTTCCTCTGCTTTTTCTAAAACCAGCTTGAAAATCTGGAAGTTCACAGTTCATGTATTGCTGAAGCCTGGCTTGGAGAATTTTGAGCATTACTTTACTAGCGTGTGAGTTGAGTACAATTGTGTGGTAGTTTGAGCATTCTTTGGCATTGCCTTTCTTTGGGATTGGAATGAAGACTGACTTTTTCCAGTCCTGTGGCCACTGCTGAGTTTTCCAAAGTTGCTGGCATATTGAGTGTAGCACTTTCACAGTATCATCTTTTAGGATTTGAAATAGCGCAACTGGAATTCCATCACCTCCACTAGCTTTGTTCGTAATGATGCTTTCTAAGGACCACTTGACTTCACATTCCAGGATGTCTGGCTCTAGTTGAGTGATCCCACCATCGTGATTATCTCAGTCATGAAGAACATTTTTGTACAGTTTTCTGTGTATTCTTGTCACCTCTTCTTAATATCTTCTGCTTCTGTTAGGTCCATCCCATTTCTGTCCTTTATTGAGCCCATCTTTGCATAAAATGTTTCCTTGGTAGCTCTCATTTTCTTGAAGAGATCTCTAGTGTTTCCCATTCTGTTGTTTTCCTCTATTTCTTTGCATTGATCACTGAGGAAGGCTTTCTCATCTCTCCTTGCTATTCTTTGGAAATCTGCATTCAAATGGTAAAATAAAATGGTTTAAAACTGTTAGACAAGCTTTTGGATGGCTGTGTAGATAGGGAATGAAAAAATTATGGTTGGGGGCTGATAACTCAACATCTGAGACTGGAGAGAAATTGAGATCAAATGACCTAAATCAAATCCCTTATGATTATACAGTGGAAGTGAGAAATATATTTAAGGGCCTAGATCTGATAGGTCGAGTGCCTGATGAACTATGGAATGAAGTTCGTGACATTGTACAGGAGAGAGGGATCAAGACCATCCCCATGGAAAAGAAATGGAAAAAGGCAAACTGGCTGTCTGGGGAGGCCTTACAAATAGCTGTGAAAAGAAGAGAGGCGAAAAGCAAAGGAGAAAAGGGAAGATATAAGCATCTGAATGCAGAGTTCCAAAGAGTAGCAAGAAGAGATAAGAAAGCCTTCTTCAGTGATCAACGCAAAGAAATAGAGGAAAAAAACAGAATGGGAAAGACTAGAGATCTCTTCAAGAAAATTAGAGATACCAAGGGAACATTTCATGTAAAGATGGGCTCAATAAAGGACAGAAATGGTATGGACCTAACAGAAGCAGAAGATATTAAGAAGAGGTGGCAAGAATACATAGAAGAACTGTACAAAAAAGATCTTCACGACCCAGATAATCATGATGATGTGATCACTAATCTAGAGCCAGACATCTTGGAATGTGAAGTCAAGTGGGCCTTAGAAAGCATCACTATGAACTAGTGGAGGTGATGGAATTCCAGTAGAGCTGTTTCAAATCTTGAAAGATGAGGCTGTGAAAGTGCTGCTCAATATGCCAGCAAATTTGGAAAACTCAGCAGTGGCCACAGGACTGGAAAAGGTCAGTTTTCATTCCAATCCCAAAGAAATGCAATGCCAAAGAATGCTCAAACTACCACACAATTGCACTCATCTCACACACTAGTTAAGTAATGCTCAAAATTCTCCAAGATAGGCTTCAGCAATACGTGAACTGTGAACTCCCTGATGTTCAAGCTGGTTTTAGAAAAGGCAGAGAAACCAGAGATCAAATTGCCAACATCTGCTGGATCATGGAAAAAGCAAGAGAGTTCCATAAAAACATCTATTTCTGCTTTATTGACTATGCCAAAGCCTTTGACTGTGTGGATCACAATCAACTGTGGAAAATTCTGAAAGAGATGCGAATATCAGACCACCTAACCTGCCTCTTGAGAAATCTGTATACAGGTCAGGAGGCAACATTTAGAACTGGACAGGAACAACAGACTAGTTCCAAATAGGAAAAGGAGTTCATCCAGGCTGTATATTGTCACCCTGCTTATTTAACCTATATGCATAGTACACCATGAGAAATGCTGGACTGGAAGAAACACAAGCTGGAATCAAGATTGCCGGGAGAAATATCAATAACCTCAGATATGCAGATGACACTACCCTTATGGCAGAAAGTGAGGAGGAGGTTAAATGCCTCTTGGTGAAAGTGAAAGACTAGAGCAAAAACTTTGGGTTAAAGCTCAGCTTTCAGAAAACGAAGATCATGGCATCCGGTCCCATCACTTCATGGGAAATAGATGGGGAAACAGTGGCAGACTTTATTTTTTGGGGCTCCAAAGTCACTGCAGATGGTGACTGCAGCCATGAAATTAAAAGATGCTTACCCCTTGGAAGAAAAGTTATGACCAACCTAGATAGCATATTCAAAAGCAGAGACATTGCTTTGCTGACTAAGGTCCGTCTAGCCAAGGCTATGATTTTTCCTGTGGTCATGTATGGATGTGAGAGTTGACTGTGAAGAATGCTGAACACCTAAGAATTGATGCTTTTGAACTGTGGTGTTGGAGAAGACTCTTCAGTGTCCCTTGGACTGCAAGGAGATCCATTCTGAAGGAGATCAGCCCTGGGATTTCTTTGGAAGGAATGATGCTAAAGCTGAAGCTCCAGTACTTTGGCCACCTCATGCGAAGAGTTGACTCATTGGAAAATACTCTGATGCTGGGAGGGATTGGGGGCAGGAGGAGAAGGGGACGACCCGGGATGAGATGGCTGGATGGCATCATGGACTCGATGGACGTGAGTCTGAGTGAACTCCGGGAGGTAGTGATGGACAGGGAGGACTGGCGTGCTGCAATACATGGGGTCGCAAAGAGTCGGACACGACTGAGCGACTGAACTGAGCTGAACTGCTGTCCCTTTCATTGGCCATGCAAGTGGGGAGACTCTGACTTATCTAGTTCTAACCCATTGTCTATATAGTCATAAACCAGGCAATCCTGTTTAAATCGTTATATCATAACCTGCATATAGATTTTCCTCTTGTTCCTTTGTCTAATCAATCAGGGTTTGTTAAACTTCGGTATTCACAAGAATTTCCAGGTAAGTTTATCTATCTATCTATCTATCTATCTATATATAACAATGTTTACAGGCACACTTGTTTGATTGTGATTTGCTTTAATATATTTTGCATATATTTTATTGCAAATTGAAGATTTGTGGCAACTTTGCATTGAGCAACCTTATTGGTACCAATTTCCCAACAAATGTTTTTAATGAAGATATGTACATTACTTTTAAGACATAATGCTATTGCACATTTAAGAGACTACACTATAGTAAACATACCTTTTATTTGCACTGGGAAACCAAAAAAATTCATGTGACTTTATTGCAATATTCACTTTATGATAGTAGTTTGGAACAGAACTTACAGTGTCTTTGAGATTGGGCTGTACTGAATTTGACGCCGTGCCCCTCCATACAACTGTGAACATCATCGGTGAGAAGAGGAAGGGAATGAACACAAACTGAGCTAGACATCATATAATCAGGATGTACCAACATGCCCTTCTGACAGTTGTTACCTCCTTGTCAACTGGAGGTCAGAACATATATTAACTTGGCCACATCACATCACTAGTGACATAGCAAAAATCTGAACTGAGTCAAATTTAAAGGAAAACCAAAGTTTTTCTGATTTCCACTTTTCCTAGACAGTTACTGGCCTTGGAAATGTATCTTCAATAACAGAAAGGAAAAGTTATCTTCTTGGGCCTGGGGGAAACAACTGGTGCTGCATAAAAACAATTAGGTCAAATTCAAATATACCACCTCATAATTTTGCCTTAACAGTGAAGTAGTCTTCACTGTTAACAATCATCTCATGTGACACCTTTGGATGAAAGTTTGCTCTAGGTAAGTTTTTTCTGTATAAAATATCAACAGCCAAAGATGAATGTATGGAATCACCACACTCACTACATCCCTCAAAAAAGAAAAAAAAAAAAAATCTACTAAAATAGCCAAACATTTCCCCATTGTTTCTCAGAAGGCTAAATCAGACTTTCAGTTCAGTTCAGTTCAGTTCAGTTCAGTCGCTTAATGTGTCCGACTCTTTGCGACCCCATGAATCACAGCACCCCAGTCCTCCCTGGCCATCAACATCTCCCAGAGTTCACTCAGACTCACGTCCATTGAGTCCGTGATGCCATCCAGCCATCTCATCCTCGGTCGTCCCCTTCTCCTCCTGCCCCCAATCCCTCCCAGCATCAAAGTCTTTTCCAATGAGTCGGCTCTTTGCATGAGGTGGACAAAGTACTGGAGTTTCAGCTTTAGCATCATTCCTTCCAAAGAAATCCCAGGGTTGAGCTCCTTCAGAATGGACTGGTTGGATCTCCTTGCAGTCCAAGGGACTCTCAAGAGTCTTCTCCAACACCACACTTCAAAAGCATCAGTTCTTTGGCACTCAGCCTTCTTCATAGTCCAACTCTCACATCCATACAGGACTACTGGAAAAACCATAGCCTTGACTAGAGAGACCTTAGTTGGCAAAGTAATGTCTCTGCTTTTGAATAAGCTTTCTAGGTTGGTCATAACTTTTCTTCCAAGGAGTAAGCGTCCATAATTTCATGGCTGCAGTCACCATCTGCTGTGATTTTGGAGCCCAAAAAAATAAAGTCTGACACTGTTTCCACTGTTTCCCCATCTATATGCCATGAAGTGATGGGACCGGATGCCATGATCTTCGTTTTCTGAATGTTGAGCTTTAAGCCAACTTTTTCACTCTCCTCTTTCACTTTCATCAAGAGGCTTTTTAGTTCCTCTTCACTTTCTGCTTATAAGGGTGGTGTCATTTGCATATCTGAAGTTATTGATATTTCTCCCGGCAATCTTCATTCCAGCTTGTGTTTCTTCCAACCCAGTGTTTCTCATGATGTACTCTGCATATAAGTTAAATAAGCAGAGTGACAATATACACCCTTGACGTACTCCTTTTCCTATTTGGAACCAGTCTGTTGTTCCATGTCCAGTTCTGACTGTTGCTCCTGACCTGCATACAGATTTCTCAAGAGGCAGGTCAGGTGGTCTGGTATTCCCATCTCTTTCAGAATTTTCCACAGTTGATTGTGATCCACACAGTCAAAGGCTTTGGCATAGTCAATAAAGCAGAAATAGATGTTTTTATGGAACTCTCTTGCTTTTTCCATGATCCAGCGGATGTTGGCAATTTGATCTCTGGTTTCTCTGCCTTTCCTAAAACCAGCTTGAATGTCAGGAAGTTCACGGTTCATGTATTGCTGAAGCCTGGCTTGGAGAATTTTGAGCATTACTTTACAGCATGTGAGATGAGTGCAATTGTGTGGTAGTTTGAGCATTCTTTGGCATTGCCTTTCTTTGGAATTGGAATGAAAACTGATCTTTTCCAGTCCTATGGCAACTGCTGAGATTTCCAAATTTGCTGGCATATTGAGTGCAGCACTTTCACAGTATCATCTTTCAGGATTTGAAGCATCTCAATTGGAATTCCATCACCTCCACTAGCTTTGTTCATAGTGATGCTCTCTAAGGCCCACTTGACTTCACATTCCAAGATGTCTGGCTCTAGATTAGTGATCACATCATCATGACTATCTGGGTCGTGAAGATCTTTTTGTACAGTTCTTCCATGTGTTCTTGACACCTCTTCTTAATATCTTCTGCTTCTGTTAGGTCCATACCATTTCTGTCCTTTATCGAGCCCATCTTTGTATGAAATATTCCCTTGGTATCTCTAATTTCCTTAAAGAGATCTCTAGTCTTTCCCATTCTGTTCTTTTCCTGTATTTCTTTGCATTGATTGCTCTAGAAAGCTTTCTTATCTCTTCTTGCTATTGTTTGGAACTCTGCATTTACATGCCTATATCTTCCCTTTTCTCCTTTGCTTTTTGCCTCTCTTCTCTTCACAGCTATTTGTAAGGCCTCCCCAGACAGCCATTTTGCTTTTTGCATTTCTTTTCCATGGGGATGGTCTTGATCCCTGTCTCCTGTACAATGTCATGAACTTCATTCCATAGTTCATCAGGCACTCTATCTATCAGATCTAGGCCCTTAAATCTATTTCTCACTTCCACTGTATAATCATAAGGGATTTGATTTAGGTCATACCTGAATGGTCTAGCAGTTTTCCCTGTTTTCTTCAATTTGAGTCTGAATTTGGTAAGAAGGAGTTCATGATCTGAGCCACAGTCAGCTCCCGGTCTTATTTTTGTTGACTGTATAGAGCTTCTTCATCTTTGGCTGCATAGAATACAATCAATCTGATTTTGGTGTTTACCATCTGGTGATGTCCATGTGTAGAGTCTTCTCTTGTGTTGTTGGAAGAGGGTGTTTGCTATGACCAGTGCGTTTTCTTGGCAAAACTCTATTAGTCTTTGCCCTGCTTCATTCCTCTCAGGTTGGGAGGCTGTAAACAATCACATGTGGTTGGACGAACCTATACAGGTGGGCTAGATAACCTTCAGAGGAGTTCATAATTTGAAACACTCTTGTCACACCCAGGAATTTTTATTGACTTGGAGCTGCACGTTTACTCCTTCTCCGAGAGAAACCATGGGGAACAGACCCCCATAAAGTCAGAGGTGTAGGCGAGAGCATGAAACAGTAAAGTAGATAGACTCTGGTTTTGGGGGTAGATGCTCGGGAACAGGGCGTTTCCTGAGACTTGATCACGCCTTTGCATATGCCAAGCCTTCTTCCTCATGACCTTTGCTTATGGCGGAGTTCCTCACGCTGGCTCCTGGCAATTTCTCACCTCCATTTTATAATCATAAGGGAGTTGGTTTAGGTCATATCTGAATGACCTAGTGGTTTTCCCTACTTTTTTCAATTTAAGCCTGAATTTTGCAACAAAGAGCTCATGCTCTGAGCCACAGTCAACTCCAGGTTTTGATTTGCTGACTGAATAGAAATTCTCCATCTTCAGCTGCAAAGAACATAATTAATCTGAATTTGGTATTGACCAACTGATGATGTCTATGTGTGGAGTCATTTCCTGTGCTGTTGAAAAAGGGCATTTGCTATGATCAGTATGTTCTCTTGACAAAACTCTGTTAGCCTTTGCCCTGCTTCATTTTGTACTCCAACGAAAAATTTGCCTCTTATTTCAAGTGTTTCTTGACTTCCTACTTTTTCATTCTTATCCCCTATATGGAAAGGTCATCTTTTTTGGTGTTAGTTCTAGAAGGTGCAGCTTCTTCAGCATCAGGGGTTGGGTCATAGACTTGGATTACTGTGGTGCTGAATGGTTTGCCTTGGGAATGAACTAAGATCATTCTGTCATTTCTGAGGTTGCACTCAAGCATTGCATTTCAGACTTTGTTGTGTCTGAAAAATAAAGGCTTACCATTTCTTCTAAGGGCTCCTTGGCAACAGTAATAGAGATAATGGTCATCTGAGTTAAATTTGCTAATTCCTATCCATTTTACTTCACTGACTCCTAAGATGTTGATATTTATTCTTGCCATCTCCAGTTTGATCACTTCCAATTTACCTTGATTCAAAGATCTAACATTCCAGATTCCTATGAAATATCATTTTTTAGAACATCAGACTTTACTTTCACCACCAGACACATCCACAACTGAGAATCATTTCTGCTTTGGCCCATCCACTTCATTCTTTCTGAACCTATTAGTAATTGCCCTCTGCTCTTCCCCAATAGCATATTGGAAACCTTCCAACATGGGGGGCTCATCTGGTGTCATTCCTTTTGGCCTTTTCATACTGTTCATGGGATTGTCTTGGCAAGAATACTGGTACGGTTTGCCATTTCCTCCTCCAGTGGGCCACATTTTGTCAGAACCCTCCACTGTGACCTATTTGTCTTAGGTAGCTCTGCATAGCATTGAGTTAGGAAAGCCCCTTCACCACAACAAGGTTGTGATCCACAAAGTGAAGTGAAGTGAAGTCGCTCAATTGTGTCCGACTCTTTGCGACCCTGTGGACTGTAGCCTATCAGGCTCCTCCGTCCATGGGATTTTCCAGGCAAGAGTGCTGGAGTGGATTGCCATTTCCTTCTCCAGAGGATCTTCCCATCCCAGGAATCGAACCCAGGTCTCCCGCATTGCAGGCAGACGGTTTACCATCTGAGCCACCAGGGGAGCCCCTGATCCATAAAGGGGAACTGAAATTTAAGGGGTAAAAAAATAGATATAATGCTTGCGGCTGGTGCACTGGGATGACCCAGAGAGATGATATAGGGAGGGAGGTGTGAGGGGGGTTCAGGATTAGGAACTCATGTACACCTGTGGCAGATTCATGTCAATGTATGGCAAAAACAATACAGAATTGTAAAGTAAATAAATAAATAAATTTTAAAAAATTAAATAAAAAATAAAAATAGCTAAAATAAATAGCTTTTATTATAGCTGCCCAGGCGCAGGAGGGCCTAGAGGAGCCATCCCATGCTGAAGTTCAGGAAGGGTGGCGGGAGGAGATACCCCTCATCCAAGGTAAGGAGCAGTGGCTGTGCTTTGCTGGAGCAGCCATGAAGACATACACCACGCCCAAGGTAAGAGTAACCCAAGTAAAATGGTAGGTGTTGCAAGAGGGCATAAGAGGGCAGACACACTGAAACCATACTCACAGAAATCTAGTCAATCTAATCACACTAGGACCACAGCCTTGTCTAACTCAATGAAACCAAGCCATGCCCGCGGGGCAACCCAAGACGGGCGGGTCATGGTGGAGAGTCTGACAGAATGTGGTCCACTGGAGAAGGGAATGGCAAGCCACTTCAGTATTCTTGCCTTGAGAACACCATGAACAGTATGAAAAGGCAAAATGATAGGATACTGAAAGAGGTACTCCCCAGGTCAGTAGGTGCCCAATATGCTACTGGAGATCAGTGGAGAAATAAATCCAGAAAGAATGAAGGGATGAAGCCAAAGCAAAAACAATACCGAGCTGTGGATGTGACTGGTGATAGAAGCAAGGTCCAATGCTGTAAAGAGCAATATTGCATAGAAACTTGGATTGTCAGGTCTATGAATCAAGGCAAATAGGAAGTGGTCAAACAGGAGACAGCAAGACTGAATGTCGACATTCTAGGAATCAGCAAACTAAAAGGGACTGGAATGGGGGAATTTAACTCAGATGACCATTATATATCCTACTGAGGGCAGGAATCCCTCAGAAGAAATGGAGTAGCCATCATGGTCAACAAAAGAGTCCAAAATGCAGTACTTGGATGCAATCTCAAAAATGACAGAATGATCTCTGTTCGTTTCCCAGCCAAACCATTCAATATCACAGTAATCCAAGTCTATGCCCCAACCAGTAACACTGAAGAAGCTGAAGTTGAATGGTTCTATGAAGACCTACAAGACCTTTTAGAACTAACACCCAAAAAAGATGTCCTTTTCATTAGAGGGGACTGGAATGCAAAAGTAGGAAGTCAAGAAACACCTGGAGTAACAGGCAAATTTGGCCTTGGAATACGGAATTAATCAGGGCAAAGACTAACAGAGTTTTGCCAAGATAATGCACTGGTCATAGCAAACACTCTCTTCCAACAACACAAGAGAAGACTCTACACATGGACATCATCAGATGGTCAACACTGAAATCAGATTCATTATATTCTTTGCAGCCAAAGATGAAGAAGCTCTATACAGTCAACAAAAACAAGACCAGGAGCTGATTGTGGCTCAGATCATGAACTCCTTCTTACCAAATTCAGACTCAAATTGAAGAAAACAGAGAAAACCGCTAGACCATTCAGGTATGACCTAAATCAAATCCCTTATGATTATGCAGTGGAAGTGAGGAATAGATTTAAGGGCCTAGATCTGATAGATAGAGTGCCTGATGAACTATGGAATGAAGTTCATGACATTGTATAGGAGACAGGGATCAAGACTATCCCCATGGAAAAGAAATGCAAAAAGCAAAATGGCTGTCTGGGGAGGCCTCACAAATAGCTGTGAAGAGAAAAGAGGCAAAAAGCCAAGGAGAAAAGGAAAGATATAAGCATCTGAATGCAGAGTTCCAAAGAATAGCAAGAAGAGATAAGAAAGCCTTCTAGAGCAATCAATGCAAAGAAATAGAGGAAAAGAACAGAATGGGAAAGACTAGAGATCTCTTCAAGAAAATTAGAGATATCAAGGAAATATTTCATACAAAGATGGGCTCAATAAAGGACAGAAATGGTATGGACCTAACAGAAGCAGAAGATATTAAGAAGAGGTGGCAAGAATACACAGAAGAACTGTACAAATAGGATCTACATGACTCAGATAATCACGATGGTGTGATCACTAATCTAGAGCCAGACATCTTGGAATGTGAAGTCAAGTGGGTCTTAGAAAGCATCACTATGAACAAAGCTAGTGGAGGTGATGGCATTCCAGTTGAGTTATTTCAAATCCTGAAAGATGATGCTGTGAAAGTGCTGCATTCAATATGCCAGCAAATTTGGAAAACTCAGCATTGGCCACAGGACTGGAAAAGGTCAGTTTTCATTCCAATTCCAAAGAAAGGCAATGCCAAAGAATGTTCAAACTACTGCACAATTGCACTCATCTCACACACCTGTAACATAATGCTCAAAATTCTCCAAGCCAGGCTTCAGCAATATGTGAGCTGTGAACTTCCTGACGTTCCAGCTGGTTTTAGAAAAGGGAGAGGAACCAGAGATCAAATTGCCAACATCTGCTGGATCATGGAAAAAGCAAGAGAGTTCCAGGAAAACATCTATTTCTGCTTTATTGACTATGCCAAATCCTTTGACTGTGTGGATCACAATCAACTGTGGAAAATTCTGAAAGAGATGGGAATACCAGACCACCTGACCTGCCTCCTGAGAAATCTGTATGCAGGCCAGGAAACAACAGTTGGCACTGTACATGGAACAACAGCCTGGTTCCAAATAGGAAAATTAGTACATCAAAGCTGTATATTGTCACCCTGCTTATTTAACTTATATGCAGTGTACATCATGAGAAACGCTGGACTAGAAGAAACACAAGCTGGAATGAAGATTGCCGGGAGAAATATCAATAACCTCAGATATGCAGATGACACCACCCTTATGGCAGAAAGTGAAGAGGAACTCAAAAGCCTCTTGATCAAAGTGAAAGAGGAGAGTGAAAAGTTGGCATAAAACTCCAACTTCAGAAAACAAAGATCATGGCATCTGGTCCCATCACTCCATGGCAAATAGATGGGGAAACAGTGGAAACAGTGTCAGACTTAATTTTTCTGGGCTCCAAAATCACTGCAGATGGTGACTGCAGCCATGAAATTAAAAGACGCTTACTCCTTGGAAGAAAAGTTATGATCAACATAGATAGTGTATTCAAAAGCAGAGACATTACTTTGCTGACTAAGGACCATCTAGTCAAGGCTATGGTTTTTCCAGTAGTCAAGTATGGATGTGAGAGTTGGACTGTGAAGAAGGCTGAGCACCGAAGAACTGATGCTTTTGAACTGTGGTGTTGGAGAAGACTCTTGAGAGTCCCTTGGACTGCAAGGAGATCCAACCAATCCATTCTGAAGGAGATTAGCCCTGGGATTTCTTTGGAAGGAATGATGCTAAAGCTGAAACTCCAGTACTTTCGCCATCTCATGCGAAGAGTTGACTCATTGGAAAAGGCTTTGGTGCTGGGAGGGATTGGGGGCAGGAGGAGAAAGGGACGACTGAGGATGAGGTGGCTGGATGGCATTACCGACTCGATGGATGCAAGTCTGAGTGAACTCTGGGCGTTGGTGATGGATAGGGAGGCCTGGCGTGCTGTGATTCATGAAGTCGCAAAAAGTCAAAGACGACTGAGCGACTGAACTGAACTGAACTGAACTGAAAAAAAATAAATAAATAAATAAAAATAAAAATAGAGAAAAGGAGAAATATTCCATGTAGCAATAGGTGAATGGATCAGCACACAATGAAATAATACTCAGCAATAAAAAGAAATGATACTCATTATGGCATGGATAAATCTCAAAATAATTGTGCTGAGTGAAAGAAGCCAGATTACGAAAGAACACATACCATACCACTCCATTTATATGAGTTCTAGAAAATGCAAGCTAATCTGTAGCAACAGATCAGCAATTGCTTATGTGTGAGGAGAGGCAGAAAGTGATTAGAAAGCAACAAAAGTAGACATTTGTAGTAATGGATGGCTCATTATCTTGATTGTGCTGATGGTTTCACTTATGGATATGCCAAAAGTTATAAAAATGGTGTAAATATGCATGTGTGTCAATTATACCTCAATAAAGCTGTTAAAGTTTAAAAATAAAAAGAATTCGTGGAAAAAAACAAGAAAAACAAAAAACAAAGTGAATGGGCCATTGTTGATTTTCTGGGCCAAGAGGTGAAGAGTGTTATCAGCTCAATGTTTAAAAAGTCATAAAAAATTGTAAGTCCTATAATCCTTTGTTAATACATTGTTGCCGGTTCGTTTATTGTTATTTAAATCTTGTTATTTTTTAAAATTTTGTTTTGTTGGTTTTCATGCTTCTGGTTTTTTGGATGTTGATCTTAGAAACAGCCATTTTTAAAATTTCTTAATATTTCTGTTTGTCTTTGGATTCTTTGGGCTTTCTGTACATGAAGGTATATACATTGCAGACAATGACGGGGTTTTTCTTTTGTGATATTGCATAGTACGATGTTAAATATTACTAGTAATAGGGGATATACTTGTTTTAATTTTTAAAGGGACTGTTTCCAGTGTTTTAATCACTGATGATGACTTAGCAAGCTCCCTCCACTTCTTGGTTTGCTGGAGCAGGGAAAAGAGGGTGAGGGTATTGGTCGTTTTTTTAAAATTTGTGAATTAATATTCCAGTGCTTTTTCTTTATCTATTAAGATCATCATGTCATTTTTCTACCTTATTCCATTAATGTGATTGGTGCAACATCAGAAAGCATATTTATGTACTCAATCTTAGTATCCCTGGATTGTGCTCAATTAGATTATGAAATATCTTCTTCTTACTCTATTGGATTCAGTTTGCTATTATTTAGTTGTTGTTGTTTTAATTTACACTCATAATGAAACAGTCTTTGTTCTTTCTGCTCTTCTCCTTAAGTGGTTTTAATTTCATAAAATAAAGTAAGCAATATTTCCTATGGGGGGGAAAAAAGATATTTTATGTGAACAGAAATGACAAGCAAGGTTAGCAACATTTATATCAGACCAAAAAACAAAAAACAAAAAACCAAGACTTTAAAACACAGGTCATAAAGAAAGACAAGGCATTATATAATGATAAAGGATTCAATGTAAAATGATATTACACTCATTAACATATATACACCCAATATCAGAGCACCAGAAATGTTAACACTCCACTGACATCAAAGAACAGATCTTTCAAACAGAAAATTAATAAGACGACATGTGCATCTTTACACCAGCTGTACTTTATATGATATCTATACTACATCCAAATTAAAAAAAAAACTCAAAAACAGAACACACATTATTTTCAAACACTCATGGAATATTCTATAGGACAGACCACATACTATGTCACAAAATAAGGCTCAACAAATTCAAGAAGATAGAAATTATCTCAAGCATCATTTCTAATCACACACTATAAAGCTAGAAACCAAACACAGAGAGAAAATAGGGGGCAAAATCACAAGGTTACTAAACAGTATGCTACTAAAAAACCAATGGCTCAATGATGAGATAAAGAAGAAATCAGAAAGTAACTTGAACAAAAATAAAAATATATTCCTACAAAATCTGTGGACAACAGCAAATAGCAGTCGTAAGGGGGAAGTTTGCAGAAATACAGACCTTACTCAAGAAAGAAGAAAAGCCTCAAATAAATAATCAAACCTATCATCTAAAAGAGTTACAAAAAAGGGAAAATAAAGCCCAGAGTCTACAGAAGAAAGGAAATAATAAAGATCTGAGGAGAATAATCAAGGTTAAAAAAATAAAAAATGGTGATGAAAAACCTAGAGAATTTTTTTAAAGAAAAAAAAAACAAAAACACAAACCATTTACCAGACCAAGAAGAAAAGAGGGAGGACCCAAATAAACTAATAAGTGAAAAAGTAGAAATAGCAGCTGATGTCACAGAAATACAACAATAAAATAGAATACCATGACCAATTATATGCAAACAAATTGAATACTCTAGAAGAAATGCACAAGGTTTTAGAAATATACAGGCTTTCAAAACTGAGTCAAGAAGAAACAGATAATCTGATCAAACTGATCACTAGAAGTAAAATCTTATCTGTAATTAAAAAAACACACACACACACAAACTTCCTGCAAACAAAAGTTTGGGTGGTTTCACTGGGTAGTTCTAAACATACAAAAAAGAACTTATATTTATCTTTCTCAAACTCTTCTAAAAATCTAAAAGGATGAAGCACTTCAAAATTTACTTTGTGAGGCTGCCATCACTCTGATACCAAAACCAGACAAAGACACCACAAAAAAAGAAAATCATAGACCATCATCTTTTATGAACATGCACACTAAGTCATCTCCAACAATTTGTGACCCCCCTGGACTGCAGCTCGCCAGGCTCCTTTTCCCACAGACTTTTCCAGGCAAGAATATGGGAGTGGGTTACCATTTCCTACTCCAGGAGATCTTCCATATCAAAGGATTGAACCTGCATCTCCTGTGTGGCTGGCGGGTTCTTCACCACTGAGCCAACTGGGAAGCCATCTTTTTGAATAAGGATGCAAAAATACTCAACATAATAGTAGCAAACTAAGTCCAGTAAATGCAGAAAGTATCATAAACTGTAATCAAGTTGGACTCATTCCAATGTTACAAGGATGGTTCAGCAAACACAAGTCAATCAATGTGATACACCACATTAACAAAAAGAAAGATATAAAAATGCATGATCATCTCAATGAACACAGAAAAGGCATCTGACAAAATTTATCATCCATTCAGGATAAAAACTCTCACCAAATTGGATATAAGGAGAACATATCTGAATCTAATAAAGGCCATTTATGACAAGGTCATTTATGACAAACCCACAGCCAAAATAGTACTCTATGGTAAAATTTGAAAACCTTCCTGCTCAATTCAGAAAAAAGGCAAGGATGCCTATTCTCACTAGGAAAGGAAATAAAATGTATCCAGATTGGAAAGAAAGAGGTAAAACTGTCACTATTTGCAGATGACTCTGTTCAGATAACCCTAAGTCTCCATACAAAACTATTAGAACTAGCAGCATTCAGCAAAATAGCAGGACACACAGAAATCTTTTGTGTTTCTTTATACTAACAACAAAATATCCAGAAAAAGAAAGTAAACAAATCAATTCCATTTAAAATCACATTAAGTGATTGGTTCAAAATGATGGAGGAGAAGAACACGTGTTCATCTTCTCCTGAAAGAGCCCCCAAATCACAGATATCTGCCAAACAAACTTCGACAGGAGAATGCAGCACCCACCAAAAAAAGAGAAAGAAAGAAAGAAAGATATCCCACATCCAAAGATGACAGAGAAGCTGCAATAAGATGGACTTCCACAAGACTAGGGAAAACAGAGACTCCACTCCTGGAGAGCACACACAAAAAATGCTTTGCATGCACCAGGGCCCAGGGGAAAGGAGCAGTGGCCCCAAAGGAGACTGAACTAGACCTATCTAGGGCCACAGGAGAAGCAAGAAGAACCACAATCCTGTAGCCTCCAGAATGAAGACCACAATTCTGGAAACCTAATCAAAATGAATAGGAATAGGACTATGTCTCAGCTGAAGGAACAGATAAATCCCCAGAAAAGCAGCTAAATGAAGTGGAGATAGGCAACCTTCAGAAAAAGGCTTCAGACTAATAATAGTAAAGATGATCCAAGATCTCAGAAAAAGAATGAATACTATGCAAGAAATGTTTACCAAAAACTAGAACAAAAGAACAAACAAACAGAAATGAACAACACACTAGAAGCAGTCAATAGCAGGATAACTAAGTCAGAAAAATGGATAAGTGACCTTGAAGACAGAATGGTGGAAATCACTGCTGCAAAACAGAATACAAAGAAAAGAATGAAAAGAAATGAAGGCAGTGTAAGAGACCCTTGGGACATTAACACACAAACATTCACATTATAGGGGTCCCAGAAAGAGAAGAGAGAGAGAAAGGACACAAGAAAATATTTGAAAAAAATATATCTAGGAAAAACCTTAGCCAAGGAAGTGAAATACTTCTGTGCTAAAAAGTATAAAACACTGATAAAGGAAATTAAAGGTTATTCAAAGAAATGGAAAGATATCCCTTGCTCTGGGATTGGGAGTTGCTATACTACCCCCATAAAATCTGCAAATTTAATGAATTCCTATTAAAATATCCATGACGATCTTTGCCGAGCTAGAAAAAATCCTAAAATTAATATGGAACCATAAAGGATTGACAAAGCCATCCTGAGCTAAAAAAAAAAAAAAAAAGCTGGAGGCACAACTCTTCCAGATTGTAGATAACACTACAAAGCTACAGTGATCAAAACTGAGTGTTAATGGCACAAAAACAGACATATAGATCAATGAACAGAATAGAGAGTCCAGAAGTAAACCCACACACCTTAAGTCAAGTAATCTACAACAAAGGAAGCAAGAATATACAAAAGAGAATAGACAATATCTTCCACAATTGGTGTTAGGAAATCTGGAAAGTTATATGCAAATCAGCAGAAATTAGAACACTCCCTCAAACCACTTACAAAAATAAACTCAAATGATTTAAAGACCTCAATTTAAACACAGCACCATCAAACTCCTAGCAGGAAACATAAGTAAAACATTTTCTCAATAAATTGTAGCAAGATTTTCTTAATCAGTTTCCCAAGGCAAAAAATAAAAATAAACAAATGGGACCAAATTAAAATGAAAAACTTATTCACAACAAAGAAAACCATAACAAAATAAAAAAACAACCTATAAATTAAGAGAAAATATTTTCAAAGAATTAGACTGGCAAGGGATTAATATGTAAAGTATACAAACAGTTCATACCATTTGATATTAAAAACATCCAATCAAAAAATGTGTCTGCTACTCTGCTAAGTCACTTCAGTCGTGTCTGACTCTGTGCGACCCCATAGATGGCAGCCCACCAGGCTCCCCGGTCCCTGGGATTCTCCAGGCAGGAACACTGGAGTGGGTTGCCATTTCCTTCTCCAATGCATGAAAGTGAAAAGTGAAAGGGAAGTCGCTCAGTCGTGTCCGACTCTTCATGACCCCATGAACCACAGCCTACCAGGCTCCTCTGTCCATGAGATTTTCCAGGCAAGAGTACTGGATTGGGGTGCTGTTGCCTTCTCCGTAGAAGACATAAATAGAAAAATTTCCAAAGAAGACATACAGATGGCCAACAGGCACATGAGAAGATGGCCAACAGGTACATGAGAAGATGCCCAACACTGCTAATTGTTGTTGATCAGTCACTCAGTTATGTCTGACTGTTTGAGACCCCATGGGCTGCAGCACATCAGGCTTCCCTGTCCTTCACTATCTCCCAGAGTTTGCTCAAACTCATGTCCATTGAGTTGTGGACATCCAATCATCTTATCCTCTGTCATCCTCTTCTCCTCCTGCACTCAACCTTTCCCAGTATCAGGATCTTTTCCAATGAGTCAGCTCTTTACATCAGGTGACCAAAGTATTGGTGCTTCAGCATCACTCCTTCTAATGAGTATTCAGAGTTTATCTCCTTCAGGATTGACTGGTTTTATCTCCTTGCAGTCCAAGGGACTCTCAAGAGTCTTCTCCAACACCACAGTTCAAAAGCATCAATTCTTTGGTGCTCAACTTTCTTTATAGTCCAACTCTCACATCCATACATGACTCCTGGAAAAGCCATAGCTTTGACTATACAGACTTTTGTCACAAAGCTGATGGCTCTGCTTTTCAATATGCTGTCTAGGTTTTTGTTGTTGCTTTTTTTCCAAGGAGGAAGTGTCTTTTAACATTATGGCTGCAGTCACCATCTGCAGTGATTTGGAGCCAAACAAAATAAAATCTGTCACTGTTTCCATTATTACCCCATCTATTTGCCATGAAGTGATATTACTGGATGTCACGATCTTGGTTTTTGAATGCAGAGTTTTAAGCCAACTTTTTGACTCTCCTCTTTCACTTTCATCAGGAGGCTTTTTAGTTCCTCTTCACTTTCTGGGTGGTGTCATCTGCATATCTGAGATTATTGATATTTCTCCCAGAAATCTTGATTCCAGCTTGAGCTTCATCCAGATAAGCATTTCCCATGATATACTCTTTTAATAAGTTAAATAAGTAGGATGATGATGTACAGCCTTTACATACTCCTTTCCCAATTTTGAACCAGTTCATTGTTCCATATCTGGTTCTAACTGTTGCTTCTTGTCCTGCATACAGGTTTCTCAGGAGGCAGGTCAGGTGGTCTGATATTCCCATCTCTGGAAGAATTTTCCACAGTTTGTTGTGATCCACACAGTCAAAGGCTTTAGCATAATCATCGAAGCAGATTTTTTTTCTTAAATTCCTTTGCTTTTTTGTTGGCAATTTGATTTCTGGTTGCTCTGTCTTTTCTAAATCCAGCTTGTACATCTGGAAGTTCTAAGTCTATGTACTGCTGAAGCCTAGCTTCAAGGATTTTGAGCATTACTTTGCTAACATCTAACATGAGGGTAATTTTGCAGTAGTTTGAACATTCTTTGGCATTGCCCTTCTTTGGGATTGGAATGAAACTGACATTTTCCAGTCCTGTGGTCACTGCTGAGTTTTCAAAATTTGCTGCCATATTGAGTTCAGCACTTGCACAGCATCATTTAAAATTTGAAATAGCTCAGCTGGAATTCCATCACCTCCACTAACCTTGTTAGTAGTAATGTTTCCTAAGCCCCACTTGAGTTCACAATCCAGGATATCTGGCTCAGGTGAATGACCACACCATTGTGGTTATCTGGGTCACTAACTTTTTCTGTATAGTTCTTCTGTGTATCCTTGCCACCTTTTCTTAACATCTTCTGTTTCTGTGAAGTCCATACCATTTCTATCCTTTATTGTGTCCATCTTTGCATGAAATGTTCCCTTGGTATCTCTAATTTTCTTGAGGAGATTTCTAGTCTCTTCCACTCTATTGTTTCCCTCTATTTCTTTGCATTGTTCATTTAACAAGGCTTTCTTAACTCTCCTTTGTATTCTTGCATCATTCCTTCCAAAGAACACCCATACTCCTTTCCAAGTTTTGAACCAGTCCATTGTCCCATGTCCAGTTGCATACAGGTTTCTCAGGAGACAGGTAAGGTGGTCTGGTATTCCCATCTCTTTAATAATTTTGCACAGTTTTCTGTGGTCCCCGCAGTCAAAGGCTTTAGCATAGAAGCAGAAGTAGATGCTTTTCTGGAATCCCCTTGCTTTCTCTATGATCCAATGAATGTTGACAATTTGATCTCTGGTTCCTCTGCTTTTTCTAAATCCAGCTTGTACATGAGGAAGTTCTTGGTTCACATACTGCTGAAGCCTAGCTTGAAGGATTTTCAGTATAACCTTACTAACATGCAAAGTGAGCACAGTTGTATGGTAGTTCTCACCGTTTTTGACACTGCCCTTCTTTAGGACTGGAATGAACACTGAACTTTTCCAGTCCCATGGCCACTGCTGAATATTTCAGATTTGCTGGTGTATTGGTGCAGCAGATTAAAAACATCATCTTTTAGGATTTGAAATAGCTCAGCTGGAATTCCATCATCTCCACTAGCCTTGTTTGTAGTAATGCTTCCTAAGGCCCGCTTGACTTCAGACTCCAGGATGTTTGGCTCTAGGTGAATGACCACACCATCGGGTTTATCTGGATCATTAAGACATTTTTTTTGGTATAGTTTTGTGTATTCTTGCCACCTCTTTTTAATCTCTTCTGCTTCTGTTAGGTCCTTACTATTTCTGTCCTTGATTATGCCCATTTTTGCGTGAAGTATTCCCTTGATATCTCCAATTTTCCCGAAGAGATCTCTAGTCTTTCCCATTCTATTGTTTTCCTCTACTCTTTACACTGTTTGGAGCATTAAAGAATAATAACCATTTTGCCAGATGATGTTAGATGTAATAAAAATTGTACAAATGACTGATTATTAGATCTGTGGAATATAAATTTAAGTGAAAAAATTCATTTTAGTTTGAACATCAGTGGTCCTAATGAAAAGAACATCTCTGAATTACAGAAACTAGCACTAATTCCCATCTATTTACAGTGAAAATAAAGCTTTCACATCCAAATTTAACCTCAAATCCACCTTCTCTGAAGACAGAGGTCAGAGTTTCCCTGGCATAGAAGTTAATGCCCTGAAGTGTGTGTCAAGTTAGAGCCCTGATTGTAGCTCAAATGCTGCCTGTGTGACTCTGGGAAGGTTAATTAGCCTCTGTGTGTCTATTCATTTTGTAAAATACCACAGTTGGATTAGAACATGTCTAAAGTTCCTCTGTTTCTTAAAGTCTGAAGGCACAGAGTCTACAGTGAGCAGAAAATATTCAGTGAGTTGACATGTTGTACAATTCGACTTTGCTGGCAAGTCAGACAGCAGGGAAAAAATCCTTCAAATATAAGGGAATTTCTGAGCTGTAATAAAATGCAGCCACAGGCCTCCATGAAAGGTAGTCTCTTTGCTTTCTGCATACATGTGAGGGTTCATCAGATCCCTTGTGACACTTTCTCAGCACCAGGAAGGGGAAGGTTTTGTGTAGTGTCTTTGCTAACCCATTAAGGAAATCCGTTCCATGACTGGTGTCTTTAGAATCTGTCCTTTATATTACTGAAAGCATACAGCTTCCAAGAAGGCTGTGCTATATGTATTCCCTTCTTATCCCAAGCCAACTGTTAAATGCCTTCATTTGTGCAGTCATATGTGTTCATGTTGTATGTAAGTCAAAGTTAACACCACAGACATTTAATCAGTACCCCCTCTGTAGTAGGCAGAATAATGACCCTCCAAAGATGTCCACATCCTAATCCCGGAAGCCTCTATCGTATACTCTACATGGCAAAAGAGATTTTGTAGACATCGTTAAGTTAAGGACATTTAGATGAGAGATGATCCTGAATTTTTTTGAATATGCCCAGTGAAGTCACAGTGTCTTTATAGGAGGGAAGCCAGAGTGTCAGAATCAGAAAAGGAATGGGGTGATAGAAATCAGGTATTTGAAGATGCTACACCGTTAGTCCCAAAGACCGAGGAAAGGGTCGCAAGATAAACGTGGCCTCAAATAGTTGGGAAAGCTAAGAAAATGGATTGTTCCCTAGAGCTTTCAAAAAGAGCACAACTTTGCTTAAATCCTTTAGCCATTTAAGACAAATATCAGGCTCCCATTCTCCAAAACTGTAAATTAATAAACTTGTATTGTAAATTAACAAATTGGAACCATTAGGTTTGTAGCAAATTGTTAGAGTAGCAAAAAGGAACTTCTATACTCCCTAATAACAGTATCTATAGAAACAGCAAATACCATCAACTCTCCCCATTTCACAGATAGAGAACTGAAGGATCAGTGATATCTATATCTCTTTTATACAGTTTAATTAATGAGTTTCCCCAAAGTTCAATTTAGGAATAAATGAAAGTAAGCCTGTTTGTATTAAAGCTTCATAAATCAGATCAATTGCATGAAGGTGCTGGATGGTTTCGTAGATAGTAATGATCCTATCATGAATCACGTGCTTCAGTGGATGTTCTGCTAAGAAATATCCCCTTCTAGATTAATGTCAGAGCTGTAAAAGGAGCCCTGTGAAAACAAACAAGGTCTATTATTAAAACAAACCGTGCGCCAAATCCTTCTTGACAAAACAGACATTTCTGTCTTGGAGACACAAAGAAAGAGCTGTGGAGAAAGGATAAATGTTCAGAAAGTGTATACATTATTGTTCTTTAAACTGTATTTGTGAGGAACCAGCTCTGAAATATCTGTCTTAGATAACTCAGAAGAAGCATCACTTATAATAATTACGTCAGTCTAACATGATTTGAGGAAATTGTTCTGACAATTCTTGACCAGATGACTAGCATCCTCCCTGGGAAAACCATTACCAGGTAGGTGTCCTGCCAAGAGCCTGGGATAGAGCCACCCAGGCCTTAGATGATTGGCATGAAATCGATTCTCTGAAGAGAATATGAAATAAGAGTTTTATTCTGGTTCTTTAGAAGTAAAAGTCAGCCCCGAGCATCCTGTATCATGCATCGAAATTGGACTGGCAAATAGCTCTATGACATTTATGATAAATACATCATAAATGTGTTATCATAAATGTATGGCATTTATGATGTCCCTGTTTGATACATGACTGTAATAAAGCATTGCCATTCAATTAGAGTAAAAAAAGAAAGAAAGTGAAGAACTAAGAAAAAGGAGAGTGAAAAAATTGGCTTAAAGCTCAACATTCAGAAAACTAAGATCATGGCATAAAAAAAAAGAAGTAAAAGTCAGATATTTAAAAACTTTTTAAAATGCTTAAGAGAAAATACTTGGCAAAATGCCTATACAACATATTTCATATATTACCAACAAATTCTACTGTCTGATGCTGACTTTGATTATATTCAAGTTTTCCTACAAGGTCACAGAAAAGGCATGTCCTTTTTCAAACAAGGGCATAACTAAATTCCAGATGTCAAAATTTAAAAGATGCACACACAGATACTGCTTTGATCTAATAAAGGAAACTACCATATAATATAACTTCTAGTCTAAAGGAGCCAATAGTTAAAATGTGTTTCTTCCATGTTAATTTAAAACTTTCAAAAAAAACTTTCTATTTTTCTATTACTTGTCTTGTGCCTCTCTTTATCATGTTTTATGTACAGAATCTCATACCATCTAAATTACTTTGAGCACACTGCTTTAGCCCTAGTGTCCTTGCCTGTGAAATGGGGATTATAATATCAATTACATAAGGCTGTTGTGAGGATTAAATAGGATAATTTCAAGAAATTGCTTAGCATGGCTTGATTTCACATCAAGATGCAAACCAAAAGTTCCAGGTACAACTCCCAGAAAATAAATGTAAATATACAATAAACTGGAAGGGACAAGGAAGGATGCTGACACTTAAATTTGTCAAATATATTATAATTATTTTTCTGAATAAAATGTTGACAAATCAGATGATCAGCTTTATCCAAGAAAGAAGACTAGCTGATTCTCTACTTCCTATAGCTATAAGGTATCTACCTTACAGAAAACCATCAGGGCCCTGAATCTGAATGGCTGTCATTCACCAAGATTCACAGTTCTGGTTTGGTAGGAGACATCCCTGATTGGACCTGGCAGGGAAAAGACATAAGACAATTGCACAGAATGAGTCGGCATTTACCAACCCCAAGTAATGCAATGAATTTTTAATTTCACAGCTCTCAAGTTCACAAATGTTGACATGGATAAGTGATCGTGGTATGCAAGTGGTCAATGGAATAGACCATTCAGTTTAGTTCAGTCACTTGATCGTGTCCAACTCTTTGCAACCCCATGGACTGCAGCATGTCAGGCCTCCCTGTCTATCACCGACTCCTGGAGTTTACCCAAACTCATGTCCGTTGAGATAGTGATGTCATCCAACCATCTCCTCCTCTGTTGTCCCCTTCTCCTCCCACTCTCAATCTTTCCCAGCAGCAGGGTCTTTTCCAGTGAGTCAGCTCATCGCATATGGTGTCTAAAGTATTGGCGTTTCAGCTTGAGCATCAGTCCTTCCAATGAATATTCAGAACTGATTTCCTTTAGGATGAACTGGTTGGATCTCCTTGCAGTCCAAGGGACTTTATCATATGTGAAACAGATCACCAGTCCAGGTTCAATGCATGAGACTGGGTGCTCAGGACTGGTGCAGTGGGATGACCCTGAAGGATGGGATGGGGAGGAAGATGGGAGGGGGGTTCAGGATGGGGAACACATGTACACCCATGGCTGATTCATGTCAATGTATGGCAAAAACTACTACAATATTATAAGTAATTAGCCTCCAATTAAAATAAATAAATTTTAAAAAGAGTCTTCTCCAACACCATAGTTCAAAAGCATCAAGTTTTCAGCACTCAGCTTTCTTTATAGTCCAACTCTCACATCCACACATGACTACTGGAAAAACCATAGCTTTGACTAGATGGATTTTGTTGGCATAGTAATGCCTCTGCTTTTCAATATGCTGTCTAGGTTGGTCATAGCTTTTCTTCCAAGGAGCAAGTGTTTTTTAATTTTATGGCTGCAGTGATTTTGGAGCCCCAAAATATACTCTGCCACTGTTTCCACTGTTTCTCCATCTATTTGCCATGAAGTGATGGGACTGGATGCCATGATCAGAGTTTTCTAAATGTTGAGTTTTAAGACAACTTTTTCACTCTCCTCTTTCACTTTCATCAAGAGGCTGTTTAGTTCTTCTTCACTTTCTGCCAAAAGGGTGGTGTCATCTGCATATCTGAGGTTACTGATATTTTTCCCGGCAATCTTGATTCCAGCTTGTGTTTCATCCAGCCCAGCATTTCTCATGATGTACCCTACATGGAAGTTAAATAAGCAGGGTGACAATTTACAGCCTTGACGTACTCCTTTTCCTATTTGGAACCAGTCTGTTGTTCCATGTCCAGTTCTAACTGTTGCTTCCTGACCTGTATACAGATTTCTCAAGAGGCAGGTCAGGTGGTCTGATATTCCCATCTCTTTAAGAATTTTCCAGTTTGTGGTGATCCACACAGTCAAAGGCTTTGGCATAGTCAATAGAGCAGAAGTAGATGGTTTCCTGGAGCTCCCTGGCTTTTTCAATGCTCCAGCGGATGTCAGCAATTTGATCACCGTTTCCTCTGCCTTTTATGAATCCAGCTTGTACATCTGGAAGTTCACAGTTCACATACTTTTGAAGCCTGGCTTGAAGAATTTTGAGCATTATTTTACTAGCGTGTGAGATGAGTGCAATTGTGTGGTAGTCTGAACATTCTTTGTCATTGCCTTTCTTTGGGATTGGAATGAAAACTGACCTTTTCCAGTCCTGTGGCCACTGCTGAGTTTTCCAAGTTTGCTGGCATATAGAGCACTTTGTCACAACATCATCTTTCAGGATTTGCAATAGCTTAACTGGAATTCCATCACCTCCACTAGCTTTGTTCATAGTGATGCTTCCTGAGGCCCACTTGACTTCACATTCCAGGTTGTCTGACTCTTGGTGAGTGATCACACCGTCACCTAGATCACATTATCTGGGTCATGAAGATCTTTTTCGTATAGTTCTTCTGTGTATTCTTGCCACCTCTTCTTAATATCCTCTGTTTCTGTTAGGTCAAAATCATTTCTGTCTTTTATTGTGACTGTCTTTGAATGAAATGTTCCCTTGGTGTCTCTAATCTTCTTCTTCTTCCTTTTTTTTTTTTACTTTATTTTGCTTTACAATATTGTATTGGTTTTGCCATACATTGACATGAATCAGCTATGGGTGTGCTTGAGTTCCCGTCTTTTCCATTCTATTATTTTCCTCTATTTCTTTGCATTGATCTCTGAGGAAGGGTTTCTTATCTCTCCTTGCTATTCTTTGGAACTCTGCACTCATATGGATATATCTTTCCTTTTCTCCTTTGCCTTTTGCTTCTCTTCCTTTCTCAGCTATTTGTAAGGCCTCCTCAGAGAGCCATTTTTCTTTTTTGCATTTCTTATTCTTGGGGATGGTCTGATCCCTGTCTCCTGTACAATGTCATGAGCCTCTGTCCATAGTTCTTCAGGCACTCTGTCTATCAGATCTAATCCCTTGAATCTATTTCTCACTTCCAGTCTATAATTGTAAGGGATTTGATTTAGGTCATACCTGAAAGGCCAAGTGATTTTCCGTTCTTTCTTCAATTTAAGTCTGAATTTGACAATCAGGAGTTCCTGATCTGAGCCACAGTCAGCTCCTTGCCTTGTTTTTGCTGACTGTATAGAACTTCTCCATCTTTGTCTGCAAAGAATATAATAGTCTATGGAGCCTGTTAAATGCATAACCTAATTCTTCTCAGATCTGCAATGTTTTGCAGTGAAAATACTGGAAATTTTTATGTTGTGTTTCCCTTTATGGTGCATGGAAATGTGATTTTTGAGATACTTAAGAGGGTTTGCCACCTCCTATTTGGTTTATTTAATTTCATTTGTGCTATAAAAGCATCATTTTAAAGGTTTATTCCTTTAGCAGGTGAATTTAAATGACCTTCACTGAACTGGATTTGACATCTATTGTACTGATAGATTGTGAGTAAAAAAAAAGAGAACAAATCCCTTTAAAAAAAAAAAAGGCAAGTTTTACACATATCTCCCCTAGTCCTTACATCTAAAGAGGTACATTATCTTTCCCAGCTTATTGACATATATTTGAGATAAAATTGATGCTTTTGAACTTTGGTGTTGGAGAAGACTCTTGAGAGTCCTTTGGACTGCAAGGAGATCCAACCAGTCCATTCTGAAGGAGATCAGCCCTGGGATTTCTTTGGAAGGAATGATGATAAAGCTGAAACTCCAGTACTTTGGCCACCTCATGAGAAGAGTTGACTCATTGGAGAAGACTCTGATGCTGTTAGGGATTGGGGGCAGGAGGAGAAGGGGACAACCAAGGATGAGATGGCTGGATGGTATCACTGACTCGATGGACGTGAGTCTGAGTGAACTCCGGGAGTTGGTGATGGACAGGGAGGCCTGGCGTGCTGTGATTCATGGGGTCGCAAAGAGGCGGACACGACTGAGCGACTGAACTGAACTGAACTGAAGGTGTATAATATGATGATTTAATATACATGTACGTATATTCATCTTTTTTCAGATTCTCTTTTCATATATTGGGTGGAGTTCCCTGTGCTATATGTATATATAGGTCCTTGTTGATCATCTATTTTATGTACAATAATGTGCATATTTTAATACCAAACTCCTAATTTACCCCCCGCCCACCACCACATTTCCATATTGGTAACCATAGGTTTGTTTTTGAAGTCTTTGACTCTGTTTTTGTTTTGTAAAGAAGTTCATTTGTATCATTTTATGAGCTTACACAAGTAAATGATATTATATGCTGTTTGTCTTTCTCTGACTAACTTTACTGAGTATGATAAAATCCAGATCCCTCCATGTTGCTGCAACTGACCTTATTTCATTCTTTGTGATAGTTATGTTCCATTGTATGTCTGTAGCAAATTTTCTTTTTAAAATTTATTTTTTATTTGGAGAAAAATTGCTTTAAAATGTTGTGTTGGTTTCAGCTGTAAAATAATGCAAATCAATCATAATTATACACACACACACACACACACACACACACACATGCCCCCACACACCCTCCTCCCCTCCTCCAATCTCACCCCTCTGCTGCTGCTAAGTCAGATCATCGCAAAGTGCCAGGCTGGGCTCCCTGTGTTATATATCAACTTCCCACTAACTATCTATTTTACACATGATAGTGTATATATATCAACGCTACTTTCTCAATTTGTCCCACCTTCACCACGTGTCCATAAGCCCGTTCTCTATATCTGTGTATTCATTCCTTCCCTGCAAATGGGTTCATCAGTACCATTTTTTCAGATTCCATATATACATGTTAATATACAATATTTATATTTCTCTTTCTGACTGATTTAACTCTGTATAACAGGCTCTAGGTTCATCCACCTCACTACAACTAACTTAAATTTGTTCCTTTTTATGGATTAGTAATATTCCATTGCATATTATATATATACCACATCTTCTTCATATGTTCATCTGTTGATAGACATGTAGGTTGCTTCCACGTTCTAGGTATTGTAATTAGTGCTGCAACAAATATTGGTTATATGTGTCTTTTGAATCCTGGCTTTCTCAGGGTATAGACACAGTAGTGGGATTTCTGGGTCATATGGTAGATTTTTTTAAAGGAATCTCCATATGTTCTCCAAAATGGCTGCATCAGTTTATATTACCAACAGTGCAGAAGGGTTTGCTTTTTTCCACACCCTGTCTGGCATTTACTGTTTAGATTTTTTGATGATGGCCATTCTGATTGGTGTGAGATGATACTTCATAAGTTTGATTTGTATTTCTCTAACAATGAGCAATATTTAGCACCTTTTCATGTGTTTATTGGGCATCTGTATGTCTTCTTTGAAAAAGTCTGTTTAGGTCTTCTGACCATTTTTTAATTTGTTTGTTTTGCTAATATTGAACTGTACAAGCTACTTATATATTCTGGAGAGTAATCCTTTGTCAGATGCTTTGTTTGCAATTGTTTTCTTCATTCTCTGGGTTGTCTTCATTTTGTTTATAGTATTCATTGCTTTGCAAAATCTTTTAATTAGGTTACAATTGTTTATTTTTATTTCCATTAATCTAAGAGGTTCGTCAGAGAGGATCTTGCTGGGATTTATATCAAAGAGTGCACTGCCTATGCTCTCCTCTAAGAGGTTCAGTTTCTGGCCTTACATTTAAGCCTTTTATCCATTTTGAGTTTATTTTTGTGTACCGTGTTAGGGATTATTCTAATTTCATTCTTTTACATGTAGCTATTCAGTTTTCCCAGCACCACTTTTGAAGAGGCTGTGTTTCCTCCATTGTATATTTTTGCCTCCTTTATCAATGATAAGGTGCCCATATGTGCATGGGCTTATCTCTGGGCTTTCTTTCTTGTTCCATTGCTCTATATTTCTGTTTTTGTGCCACTACCATATTATCTTAATGACAAGCTTTGTAGTGTAGTCTAAAGTCAGGAAGGTTGATTCCTCCAGTTCCATTCTCTTTTCTCAAAGTTGCTTTAGCTGTTTAGGGTATTTTGTGTTTTCATACAAATTATAAACTTTTTTGTTCTAGTTCTGTGAAAAATGCCATTGATGACTTGATAGGTGTTGCACTGACTCTGTAGATTGCTTTGGATATTATAGTCATTTTCACAATATTGATTCTTGCAATCCAAGAACATGGTATATCTTTCCATTTGTGTCATCTTTGATTTCTTTCATCAGTGTCATCTTTGATTTCTTTCATCAGTGTCTTATGGTTTTCTGCATACAGGTATTCTGTTTCTTTGGGTAGGTTTTTCCTAGATATTTTATTACAATGGTGAATGAGATTATTTCCTTAATTTGTCTTCCTGATTTTTCAGTGTATAGGAATGCAAGGGATTTCTATGCATTAATTTTGTATCTTGCAACTTTACTAAATTCATTGATTAGCTCTAGTAATTTTCTGGTGGCATCTTTAGGATTTTCTATGTATAGTATCATATCATTTGGAAACAGTGAGAGTTTTACTTCTTTTCCAATCTGGATTCCTTTTATTTCCTTTTCCTCTCTGACTGCCATGACTAGGACTTCCAAAACTATATTGAATAACAGTGGTGATAGTGGGCATCTTGTCTTGTTACTGATATTAGAGGAAATGCTTACAGTTTTTCACTGTTGAGAGAAATGTTTGCTGTGTACATGTCGTGAAGTGAGTGAGTGAATGAAAGTTGCTCAGTCGTGTCTGACTCTATACAGTCCATGGAATTCTCTAGGCCAGAATATTGGAGTGGGTAGTCTTTCCCTTCTACAGGGGATCTTCCCAATCCATGGATCGAACCAAGGTCTCCCGCATTGCAGGCAGATTCTTTACCAGCTGAGCCACCAGGGAAGCCATATACTGTCTTTATTATACTGAGTTTGGTTACTTCTTTTCTTATTTTCTGGAGAGTTTTTTTTTTTTTTTTCTCATAAATGAGTGTTGAATTTTGTCAAAATCTTTTTCTGCGTCCATTGAGATGCTCACATGATTCTTATCTTGCAATTTGTTGACATGGTATATCACATTAATTTGCATATATTGAGGAATCCTTGCATCCTTGGGATAAACCCCACTTGATCATGGTGTACAATCCTTTTAATGGGTTGTTGTATTCTGTTTCCTAGGATTTTGTTGAGGATTTTTGAATCTATGTTCATCAGTGACATTGGCCTATAATTTTCTTTTTCTGTGATATCGTCAGTTTTCGTATCAAGGTGATGGGGACACCATAGAATGACTGAGAGTTTTCCTTCCTCTGCAATTTTTAGGAAGAATTTGAGCAGGATAGGTGTTAACTCTTCTCTAGACATTTGATAGAATTCGCCTGTGAAGCCATCTGGCTCTGGGCTTTTGTTTGTGGAAGATTTTTGATCACAGTTTCAATTTCAGTGTTTGTGACTGGTTCGCTCATATTTTCTATTTCTTCCTAGTTCAGTCTTGGAAGGTTGTACTTTTCTAAGAATTTGTCTGTTTCTTACAGGTTATCCAATTTATTAGCATACAGTTGCTCATAGTCTCTTATGATCCTTTGTATTTCTGCATTGTCTGTTGTAATTTCTCCTTTTTAATTTCTAATTTTATTGATTTGACTCTTCTCCCTTTTTATGGTTGAGTTATATTCCACTGTATATATGGACCACATTTTCTTTATTCATTTGGCTGTCAATGGATGTTTAGATTTCTTCCACGTCTTGCCTATTGTAAATAATGCTGCAATGAACATTCAGGTGTCTTTTTGAATTATGATTTTCTCTGTATATATGGCCATGAGGTCATTGAAAGATGATCAGTTCAGTTCAATTCAGTCACTCAGTCGTGTCTGACTCTTTGCGACCCCATGGGCTGTAGCATGCCTGGCCTCCCTGTCCATCACCAACTCCTGAAGTTTACCCAAACCCATGTCCATTGCAGTCGGTGATGCCATCCAATCATCTTATCCTCTGTCATCCACTTCTCCTCCCACCCTCAATCTTTCCCAGCATAAGGGTCTTTTCCAATGAGTCACTTCTTTGCAACAGGTGACCAAAGTACTGGAGTTTCAGCTTCAGCATCAGTTTTTCCAATGAATATCCAGGACTGATTTATTTTAGGATTGACTGGTTGGAAGTTCTTGCAGTCCAAGTGACTCTCAATATCCTTCTCCAACACCACAGTTCAAAAGCATCAATTCTTTGGCACTCAGCTTTCTTTACAGTCCAACTCTCACATCCATACATGACTACTGGAAAAACCATACTCTTGACTAGATGGACCTTTGTTGGCAAAGTAATGTCTCTGCTTTTGAATATGCTGTCTTGGTTGGCCACAACATATCTTGCAAGGAGTAAGCATCTTTTACTTTTGTGGCTTCAATCACCATCAGTGATTTTGGAGCCCAAAAGATAAAGTCTGCCAGCTTTCATGCCACTGTTTCCCCATCTATCTGCCATGAAGTGACGGGACCAGATGCAATGATCTTCATTTTCTGAATGTTGAGCTTTAAACCAACTTTTTCACTCTCTTCTTTCACTTTCATCAAGAGGCTGTTTAGTTCTTCACTTTCTACCATAAGGGTGATGTCATCTGCATATCTGAGGTTATTGATATTTCTCCTGGCAATCTTCATTCCAGCTTCTGCTTCATCTAGCCTAGCATTTCACATGATGTACTTTGCATATAAGTTAAATAAGCAGGGTGACAATATACAGCCTTAATGTACTCCTTTTCCTATTTGGAACCAGTCTGTTGTTCCATGTCCAGTGCTAACTGTTGCTTCCTGACCTGCATACAGATTTCTCAAGAGGTAGGTCAGGTGGTCTGGTATTCCCATCTCTCAGAATTTTGCATAGTTTGTGGTGACCCAGATAGTTAAAGGCTTTGGAATAGTCAATAAAACAGAAATAGATATTTTTCTGGAACTCTCTTGCTTTTTTGATGATCCAGCAGATGTTGGCAATTTGATCTCTGGTTCCTCTGCCTTTTCTAAATCCAGCTTGAACATCTGGAAATTCACGGTTCCCATATTGTTGAAGCCTGGCTTAGAGAATTTTGAGCATTAATTTACTAGCGTGTGAGATGAGTGCAATTGTGCAGTAGTTTGAACATTCTATGGCATTGCCTTTCTTAGGGATTGGAATAAAAACTGATATTTTCCAGTCCTGTTGCCACTGCTGAATTTTTCAAATTTGCTGGCATATTGAGTACAGCACTTTGTCACAGCATCATCTTTTAGGATTTGAAATAGGTTAACTGGAATTGCATCACCTCCACTAGCTCTGTTCGTAGTGATGCTTTCTAAGGCCCACTTGACCTCGCATTCCAGCATGTCTGGTTCTAGGTGAGTGATCACACCATCGTGATCATCTGGGTCATGAATATCTTATTTGTATAGTTTTTTGTGCATTCTTGCCACTTCTTCGTAATATCTTCTGCTTCTGTTGGGTCCATACAGTTTCTGTCTGTTTTTGAGCCCATCTTTGCATGAAATGTTCCCTTGATATCTCTAATTTTCTTGAACAGATCTCTAGTCTTTCCCAGTCTATTGTTTTCCTCTATTTCTTTGCACTGATCATCGAGGAAGTCTTTCTTATATCTCCTTGCTATTCTTTGGAATGCTGCATTCAAATGGGTATCTTTCCTTTTCTCCTTTGCTTTTCACTTCTCTTCTTTTCACAGATATTTGTAAGGCCTCCTCAGAGAGCCATTTTGCTTTTGTGCATTTCTTTTTCATGGGGATGGTCTTGATCCCTATCTCCTGTACAGTGTCACGAACCCCTGTCCATAGTTCAGCAGGCACTCTGTCTCTCAGATCTAGTCCCTTAAATCTATTTCCCACTTCCACTGTGTAATCATAAGGGATTTAATCTAGGTCATACCTGAATGGTCTACTGGTTTTCCCTACTTTCTTCAATTTAAGTCTAAATTTGGCAATAAGGAGTTCATGATCTGAGGCACAGTCGGCTCCCAGTCTTGTTTTTGCTGACTGTATAGAACTTTTCCATCTTTGGCTGCAAAGAACATAATCAGTCTGATTTCGGTGTTGACCCTCTGGTGATGTCCATGTTTAGTCTTCTCTTGTGTTATTGGAAGATCATACAGCATCTCTATTTTTAGTTATTTAAGAAATTTCCATATTGGCTGTACAAATTTACATTCCCACCAACAGTGTAGGATCATTCCCTTCACTGCACACCCTCTCTATGATTTATTGCTTGTATACTTTTTGATGATGGCCATCTAACCAGTGTGAGATGATACCTCATTGTAGATTTGTGTTTATCTAATAATTAATAATGTTGAGCATCTTTTCATGTGGTTTTTGGCCATGTGCATATTTTGTTTGGAGACATATCTATTTAGGTCTTATCATTATTGATTACATTGTTTGGGTTTCTTTCTTTTTTTTTTATGTTGAACTGCATGAGCAGTTTTGCAGTTTATGTATTTTGGAGATTAATCCCCAGTTGATTGCTTCATTTGAAAATATTTTCTCCCACTCTGATGTTGTTTTCTCATTTTGTTTATGTTTTCTTTTGTTGTGCGAAAACTTTTAAGTTTAATTACCTCTTTGTTTATTTTTCTTTTTATTTTCATTACACTATGTCGTGGATTAAAATGATATTGCTGCAATTATATCAAAGAGTCTACTGTTTATGTTTCCTCTAAGAGTTTTATAGTATCCAGTCATATATTTAAGCCTTAACATATTTTTGTTTATTTTTGTGTATGGTGTTAGTGAATGTTCTAATTTTATTCTTTTACATGTAGCTTTCTAGTTTTCCAAGTACCACTTACTGAACAGACTGTCTTTTCTCCATTGTATATTCTTGCCTTCTTTGTTGCAGATTAATTAACCATAGATGCATGGGTTAATTTGAATTATCACACTGAATGATTTGCAGATATTGAAAAATCCTTGCATCCCTGGGATAATCCCACTTGATTGTGGTGTATGATTATTTTAATGTATTGTTGGATTCAGTTTTCTAGTATTTTGTAAAGTATTATTGTGTCTATGATCATAAGTGATATTGGCTGATAATTTTCTATTTTGTGGTAGCTTGGACTGATTAACCTCTGGGTGATGGTGTCCTCATAAAATGAGTTTTCAAGTGTTCTCTCCTTTGCAATTTTTTAGAATAGTTTCCGAGGATAAGAGTCAGTTCTCATTTAAATGTTTGATAGAATTCGCCTGGAAGCTAGACTGGTCTTAGACTTTTGTTTGTTAGGAGTTCTTAAATTACAATTTCAGTTTCACTATTTGTGATTGATATGTTCATTTTCTTTCTTTTTTTTTTTTCCTCCTGATTCAGTTGTGGGAGATTAAACCTTTCTAAGAGTTTGTTCATTTCTTTTCCATGGCTGTCTGGGGAGGCCTTACAAATAGCTGTGAAAAGAAGAGAGGTGAAAAGCAAAGGAGAAAAGGAAAGATATAAGCATCTGAATGCAGAGTTCCAAAGAATAGCAAGAGGAGATAAGAATGCCTTCTTCAGTGATCAATGCAAAGAAATAGAGGAAAATAGCAGAATGGGAAAGACTAGAGATCTCTTCAAGAAAATTAGAGGTAGCAAGGGAACATTTCATACAAAGATGGGCTCGATAAAGGACAGAAATGGTATGGACCTAACAGAAGCAGAAGATATTAAGAAGAGGTGGCAAGAATACATGGAAGAACTGTACAAAAAAGATCTTCATGACCCAGATAATCATGATGATGTGATCACTAACCTAGAGCCAGACATCTTGGAATGTGAAGTCAAGTGGGCCTTAGAAAGCATCACTATGAACAAAGCTAGTGGAGGTGATGGAATTCCAGTTGAGCTCTTTCAAATCCTGAAAGATGATGCTGTGGAAGTGCTGCTCAATATGCCAGCAAATTTGGAAAACTCAGCAGTGGCCACAGGACTGGAAAAGGTTAGTTTTTAATTCCAATTCCAAAGAAAGGCAATGCCAAAGAATGCTCAAACTACCACACAATTGCACTCATCTCACATTCTAGCAAAGTAATGCTCAAAATTCTCCAAGCCAGGCTTCAGCAATACATGAAGCGCAAACTCCCTGATGTTCAAGCTGGTTTTAGAAAATGCAGAGGAAACAGAGATCAAATTGCCAACATCTGCTGGATCATGGAAAAAGCAAGAGAGTTCCAGAAAAACATCTCTTTCTGCTTTATTGACTATGCCAAAGCCTTTGACTGTATGGATCACAAGAAACTGTGGAGAATTCTGAAAGAGATGGGAATACCAGACCACCTAACCTGCCTCTTGAGAAATCTGTATGCAGATCAGGAAGCAACAGTTAGAACTGGACATGGAACAACAGACTGGTTCCAAATAGGAAAAGGAGTACATCAAGGCTGTATATTGTCACTGTCCTTATTTAACTTATATGCAGAGTACATCATGAGAAATGCTGGGTTGGAAGAAACACAAGGTGGAATGAAGATTGCCGGGAGAAATATCAATAACCTCAGATATGCAGATGACACCACCCTTATGGCAGAAAGTGAAGAGGAACTCAAAAGCCTCTTGATGAAAGTGAAAGAGGAGAGTGAAAAAGTTGGCTTAAAGCTCAACATTCAGAAAACGAAGATATGGCATCTGGTCCCATCACTTCAAGGCAAATAGATGGGGAAACAGTGGAAACAGTGTCAGACTTTATTTTTGGAGGCTCCAAAATCACTGCAGATGGTGACTGCAGCCATGAAATTAAAAGACACTTACTCCTTGGAAGAAAAGTTATGACCAACCTAGATAGTATATTCAAAAGCAGAGACATTACTTTGCCGACTAAGGTCCGTCTAGTCAAGGCTATGGTTTTTCCTGTGGTCATGTATGGATGTGAGAGGTTGACTGTAAAGAAAGCTGAGCGCCGAAGAATTGATGCTTTTGAAGTGTGGTGTTGGAGAAGACTCTTGAGAATCCCTTGGACTGCGAGGAGATCTAACCAGTCCATTCTGAAGAAGATCAGCCCTGGGATTTCTTTGGAAGGAATGATGCTAAAGCTGAAGCTCCAGTACTTTGGCCACCTCATGTGAAGAGTTGACTCACTGGAAAAGACTCTGATGCTGGGAGGGATTGGGGGCAGGAGGAGAAGGGGACGACCCAGGATGAGATGGCTGGATGGCATCACGGACTCGATGGACGTGAGTCTGAGTGAACTCCGGGAGTTGGTGATGGACAGGAAGGCCTGGCGTGCTGCAGTTCATGGGGTCGCAAAGAGTCAGACACGAATGAGCGACTAAACTGAACTGAAGAGTTTGTCCATTTCTACTGGTTTTCCACTTTATTGGCATAGTTGCTTGTAGTAGTCTCTTATGATTCTTTGTGTTTCTGTGGTATCAGCTATAACTTCTCTGTTTTCATATCCAACTTTATTGATTTTGGTGCTAATGATTTTTTTATGAATCTGGATGAAGATTTATCAATTTTGTTTATCTTTTGAAAGGACCAACTTTTAGTTTCAGTGATCTTTTCTATCATTTTGTCTATATTTCATTTATTTCTGCTCTGATCTTTATGTTTTTTTCCCTTCTACTAACTTTGAATTTTGTTTGTTCTTTCTCTAGTTGCTTAGGTGTAGGTTTAGGTTATTTATTTGAGATTTTTCTTGTTTCTTGAAATAAGATTATATTGCTGTAAACCTTCTTAGAACTGCTTTTGCTACATCCCATAGGATTTGGATCATCGTGTTTTCATTTACATTCTTTTTTTATATTTAAATTTATTTATTTTAATTGGAGGCTAATTACATTACAATATTGTATTGGTTCTGACACATTTACATTCTTCATTAGGTATTTTTAAATTTCCTCTTTGAATTCCTCAGTGGTTCACTGGTTGTTTGGCAACATATTGTTTAGCCTCCAGGTGCTTGTGATTTTACAGGTTTTTTTTTTTTTTTCAGTTTATTTTTAATCTCATAGTGTTCTAGTCAAAAAAGATAACTGAAATTATTTTAACTTTCTTAAATTTACTAAAGCTTCCTTTTAGCCCAGCATGTGATCTATCCTGGAGAATGTTCACTGGAGGAGAATGTATTTTCTGCTGCTTTTGGATGGAATGCTCTATAAATATCAATTAATCCCATCTCCTATAATGTGTCATTCAAGACTTGTTTTCCTTACTGATTTTCTGTCTGGATGATCTGTTCTTTGATGTAAGTGGGGTGTTCATGTCTTCCAGTATTATTGTGTTACAATCAATTTCTCCTTTTACGACTGTTAGCATTTGTATTCTATATTGAGGTACTTGTATGCTGGGTGCTTATATATTTATAATTGTTATAGCTTCTTCTTGGATTGATCCCTTGATCATTATGTAATGTTCTACTCTGTCTCTTATAAAAGTCTTTATTTTAAAGTCTCTTTTGTCTGATAAAGTATTGCTTCACCAGCTTTCTTTTAATCTCTATTTGCACGTAATAACTTTTTCCGTTCCTTCGCTTTCAATCTTTGTGTCCCTAGATCTGAAGTGGATCTCTCATAGGATATATAGAAGCCTTTTTTTTTTAAATCCATTTGGCCAGTCTGTGTTTTTGATTGAAGCAGTTAAACTATTTACATTTAAGATAATTACTTGGTATATATGTTTGTTTTGTCATTTTGTCAACTGTTCACAATTTGTTTTGG
Organism: Budorcas taxicolor; assembly: GCF_023091745.1. Lineage (NCBI taxonomy): Eukaryota > Metazoa > Chordata > Mammalia > Artiodactyla > Bovidae > Budorcas > Budorcas taxicolor. The sequence continues at coordinate 4,325,667 of NC_068915.1, read as the reverse complement.
TAGTCTTTTTTCTTACCTCACTCTTTGTTTTCTTCTCTTGTGATTTGATGACTAAATTTAATGTTGTGTTTGGAGTCCTTTTATATTTTTTTGTGTGTATTTTTTTTGGTTTGCAGTTACCACAAAGTTTTGATACAGCAGTCTATGTATAAACAATATTGTTTTAAGTTGCTAATCTTTTAATTTCAAATGCATCACCAATATTTTGCATTTTACTCTCCCCTTCTCACAACTGCTGATTTTGATATCATCCTATTTATGTCTGGATGGTGTCCTACCTTTTCTGTGTGCTTTCCTTTACTGGTAAGCTTTCCATTGGCAATTTTCTTGTTTCTAGTTGTGTGCTTTTCTTTTCAGCCTAGAGCAGTCCCTTTAGCTTTTATTTTTTTGTTTGTTTGTTTTGCTTTTTAGTGACTCAACAAAACATTTATTATTCTTATGTTTTGACTTGTTCTGTAGATTATTTTGAAATTTTTTCCCCCATTTCCCCCACCTCCCTGTGTTCAGTTCAGTTCAGTTCAGTTCAGTCACTCAATCATGTCCAACTCTTTGCGACCCCATGGACTGCAGCATGCCAGGCCACCCTGTCCATCACCAACTGCCAGAGTTTACTCAAATTCATGTCCATTGAGTCAGTGATGCCATCCAACCATCTCCTCTGTCATCCCCTTCTCCACCTGCCTTCAATCTTTCCCAGCATCATGGTCCTTTCAAATGAGTCAGTTCTTCACAACAGGTGGCCAAAGTATTGGGGTTTCAGCTTCAACATCAGTCCTTCCAACTAATATTCAGGACTGATTTCCTTTAGGATGGACTGGTTGGATCTTCTTGCAGCACTCCAAGGGACTCTCAAGAGTCTTCCCCAACAACACAGTTCAAAAGCAACAATTGTTTGGTGCTCAGCTTTCTTTATACTCCAAATCTCACATCCATACATGACTACTGGAAAAAACATACCCTTGACTGGAAGGACTTTTGTTGACAAAGTAATGTCTCTGTTTTTATTTTATTTCTTTTTACTTTACAATATTGTATGGGTTTTGCCATACATCAACATGAATCCACCACGGGTGTACACGTGTTCCCAATCCTGAACCCCCCTCCCACCTCCCTCTTCATACCATCTCTCTGGGTCATCCCAGTGCACCAGCCCCAAGCATCCTGTATCCTGCATTGAACCTAGACTGGCGATTCATTTCTTATATGATCTTATACATTCTTCAATGCCATTCTCCCAAATCATCCCACCCTCTCCCTCTCCCACAGAGTCTGAAAGACTGAATTGGTGTTGCTGAAGTCTCGTAGCTTCCGCACATCTGTAAAGGTTTTGATTTCTCCATCAAATTATACAGAGTGAAGTAAGCCAGAAAGAAAAACACCAATACAGTATACTAACACATATATATGGAATTTAGAAAGATGGCAATGACGACCCTGTATGCAAGACAGGAAAAAAGACGCAGCTGTGTATAACGGACTTTTGGACTCAGAGAGGGAGAGGGTGGGATGATTTGGGAGAATGGCATTCTATCATATATACTATCATGTAAGAATTGAATCGCTAGTCTATGTCTGACGCAGGATACAGCATGCTTGGGGCTGGTGCATGGGGATGACCCACAGAGATGTTATGGGGAGGGAGGTGGGAGGGGGGTTCATGTTTGGGAACACATGTAAGAATTAAAGATTTTAAAATTAAAAAAATAAAAAACTTAATACTAAAAAAAAAATCTAAATGAGAGGTTCCTGGATGGTTTGCCTGGTTGTAGCTTCTTCTTTTTCATCATTTTAAGTGTATTGTGCCACTCCCTTCTGGCCTGTAGTGTTTCTCCTGAAAAATCACTTGGTAACTTTATGGGGATTCCTTTGTATATTTTTTGCTTTTCCCTTGTTGCTTTGACTTTTTTCCATTTGCTTTAATTTTTATCAGTTTGATTAATATGTGTCTTGGCATGTTCCTCCTTGTGTTTATCCTGTATAGGACTCTCTGCACTTCCTGGTCTAAGGTGCCTATTTCCTTCCCCCTGTTAGAAACATATTCAGCTATCATCTCATCAAATATTTTTCTCAGAGCTTTTCTATTTCTCTTCTGCTTCTGGAATAACTATAGTGTGAATTTTGCTACATTTAATGTCATTTAAATGTTGTACTGCTTCAACCATATGTGAACAGAGAAATTCCAGAAGTACAAGCTGGATTTAGGAAAGGCAGAGGAACCAGAGGTCAAATTGCCAACATCCTCTGGATCATAGGAAAAAAAATATACTCCTGCTTCATTGACTACACTAAAGCTTTGACTGTGTGGGTCACAACAAGCTGTAGAAAATTCTTAAAGAGATGGGAATACCAGATCACCTTACATTTCTCCTAAGAAACCTGTATGCAGGTCAAGGGACAAGTTAGAACCTGACATGGAAAAATGGACTGGTTCAAAATTGGGAAAGGAGTATGTCAAGCCTGTATATTTTTACCTCGCTTATTTAACTTATATGCAGAGTACATCATGTGAAATTCTGGGCTGGATGAAGCACAAGCTGGAATCAAGATTACCAGGAGAAATATCAATAACCTCATGTATGGAGATGACATCACCCTTATGGCAGAAAGCAAAGAGGAACTAAAGAACTGCTTGATGAAGGTGAAAGGGGAGAGTCAAAAAGCTTATTTAAAAGTCAACATTCAAAAAACTAAGATCATGGCATCCAGTCTTATCATTTCATGTCATATAGAAGGGGAAAAAGTGGAGACAATGACAGATTTTCCTTTTTTGGTGCTCCAAAATCACTGCAGACAGTGACTGCTGCCATGAAATTAAGATGCTTGCTCCTTGGGAGAAAAGCCATGACAAACTTAGATAGCATATTGTAAAGCAAAGACATCACTTTGGCGACAAAGTGATAGTCAAAGCTATGGTTTTTCCTATAGTCACGTACAGATATGAGAGATGGACCATAAAGAAGGCTGAGCACTGAAGAACTGACGCTTTCAAACTGTGGTGCTGGAGAAGACCCTTGAGAGTCCATTGTACAGCACAAAGATCAAACCAGGCAATCCTGAAGGAAGTTAACTCTGAATATTCATTGGAAGGACTGATGCTGAAGCTGCAATAATTTGGCAATCTGATGCAAAGAGCTGACTCTCCAAAAAAGACCCTAATGCTGGGAAAGATTGAGGGCAGGAGGAGAAGGGGATGACAGAGGATGAGATGGTTGGATGGCATCATTGACTCAGTGTGCATGAATCTGAGCAAACTCCAGCGTATAGTAAAGGCCAGGGAAGCCTGGTGTGCTGCATTCCATGAAGTCACAAAGAGTCAGACATAGCTTAGCAACTGAACAACAACAACGTTGTCCTTCAGGTCTCTCAATCTATCCTCATTTCTTTTTGTTCTTTCTTCTTTATCCTGTCCCACAGAAGTGATTTTCACTATTCTATTTACCTACAGCTCACTATTTGCTATTCTGTCTCGTTTTTACTGCTATTGATTCCCTCTAGTGAATTTTTTCATTCCAGTTATTGCTCGTCTCTGTTCCTTATATCTTCTAGCCCAGGGACAGGGAGCCTGGTGGGCTGCCATCTATGGGGTCGCACAGAGTCAGACACGACTGAAGCAACACAGCAGCAGCAGCAGCTCTTTGTTAAGCATTGCTTGTATCTTGGTCTGTGCCTCCATTCTTTTTCTAAGATCTTGAATCATCTTTACTCTCGTTATTCTGAATTTTCTTCTTTATTTTTTGGTAGATTGATCTCTCTATTTCATTTAGCTGTTCTGGGGTTTTACCTTGTTCCTTTGTCTGAAACAAAAAATATTCTGTATTTTCATTTTGACCTGATTTCTGTGATGGTGGTTTTTGCCCCACAGACTACAGGACTATATTCCTCTTGCTTCTGGTGTCTTCCCCATGGTGCATGAGGCTAATCTAAGGTTTGCACAAGTTTCCTAGTGGATAGGACTGGTGCCTGCCCACTGATGTCTGGAGCTGTGCCTTGTCCCTCTGATGAGAGGGCCATATTAGAAGGTATGTTTAGAGGTAGCTATATGGGCTCAGGAAGACTTTAGGCAGTCTGTCTGATGATGAGTGGGGCTATGTTCCCCACCTTGTTTGTTGTCTAGATGAGGCATCCCAGCCCTGGAACATAAAGATGTCATGTGGGGCCAGCCTATCAAAATGCTCAAATATTGTTAATATGGTGGCCTCCAAGAGAGCCCACACCAATTAGCTTTTCCTGGTACTACTGCCGCTACTGCCCTGGTCTCCACAGTGAGCCACAGCTCCATTCCACCTCCCCAGGATACCCTTCAAGACCCACAGTTAGGTCTCATCCAGGCTGCTATGAAGTCACTGACTTTTCCCTGTGTCCTGGTGCACACAAGACCTCGTGTATCCTCCAAGAGGGGAGTTTCTTTTCCCCTTAGTTCTGTAAATTTCTTGCGATTAGACGCCACTGGCTTTCAAAGCCAAATGTTCTCGGGACTCCTCCTCCCAGTGCCATACCCCCATGTTGGGGAGCTTGACTTGGGGCTTAGCAGTTCATACTCTTGTGCGATAACCTCTGTGATATACTTATTTTCCAGTTCGTGAGTCACCCACTCCATAGGTATGGGATTTGATTTTATCATGAGTGATCTTTTTCTACTGTTTTGTGGTGGCTTCTTTGTCTTTGGATGGAGAATGTCTGTTATGGTAGGTTCCACTATTTTTTGCTGGTGGTTGTTCAGCAGTTAGTTGTGATTTTTGTGTTTTAATGAATGGAGGGGGTGAGCTCAAGTTGTTCTTTATCATATTGTTTCCAGCCTTTCTCTGCATATTAGATTATTTTTTCCTATTGAGTTGCATGAATTCCTTACATATTTTAATTATTAATCCCTTATCTGATATATGGTTTGCAAATATTTTCTCCCAGTATGCTGGTTGCTTCTTTATATTCTTGATTGTTTATTTTGCTATGAAAAGACTTTTTAATTTGATGTAGTTCAACAAACAATATCAAATAATGTAGTAGTTTGTTAATTTTTCTTGTGCTTTTGGTGTCATATCCAAAAAACTAATGCCAAAATGAGTGTCAAGGAGATTGTCCACTATGTTTTCTTCTATGAATTTCATGGTTTCAAGTCTTGTATTTAAGTCTTTAATCCATTTTGAGTTTATTTTTATGAGTGGTGTGAGATAGGAGTCTACGTATGAATATCTATTTGTCTCAGAACCATTCATTGAAAACTTTGCCTTTCTGTCCTTGAGTATTTTTGGCTCCCTTGTCAAATATTAGTTTACCATATATGCATGGATTTATTTCTGGACTCTTTCTTCTATCCCATGGATCTTTGTGTCTGCTTTTATGACATTAACATACATTTTGATTACTAAATCTTTGTAATATAGTTTTTTTTCCTAAGTTATTTATTTTTTATTTTCTAAATTATGAAAATATGGTAACACATTTACAGGAGACTTGGCAAATACAGAACAAAGTTACATATAATTCCACTATATATTACAATTGTTTGTTTTAAATAGAAAAGTAACATTTTTTGTTGGAGTTTCAATATCAAACTCTCAGAAATTAATAGAATGAATGTACAGAGAAGTAGAATATAGTACACCTGAAAAGCATTATGAACCAATTTGATATAGTAATACTAGATGCCAAAATATCAAAATTTTGGGTGAATATAAATTAGAAATCTAGCATTCTATTCTCCTCTACTAAGTCAAAAAAATAGAATCAAAATTTCAGAAATTTTTTTATATACTCTCTCTACACACACACACACACACACACACACACACACACACACACAGTATGTACACAAAAGGTTTTCTACTAACTTGGTAAAGGTTTGAGAAAGAACATTTTTTTAAAAAAAGAGAAATTGAAAAACATGTACGGCAAAACCAATACAGTATTGTAAAGTAAAATAAAATTTTAAAAAAGAAAAACATAAATGAAATGGTAATGCGAATAAAATGGAAAAAGTGAAACAAACTAGATAAAAGTAAAAGATCATCATGCAGTCCAGTTGGTTTTAAACGTGGCTGCTCATTAGAAACACACCTGGCACTTTGAGAAGACGAAAAAAAGCTATACCTGGGCATTTGTATTTTTCAAAAAAAATTTCAAGATAATTCTGATATACATCTGGATTTTAAAAAGTGATTACTTGTTTTCTATTAAATGGTAGTTTTAGTGATATAGAATTCTATTATTTTCTGTTGACCAATTATGATAAATTTATTGTATTAAGCAAAATCACAATAGTAGAAGTTTATCAGTTTTTATAATCAATAGCCAGGCAAAAATAAAAGATCATTACAATTGTGAGCCATATGGAAACATGATTAACCTAACCATATAAAATAATTAAATTTAGGGCTTCCCTGGTGGCTCAGAGGGTCAAGTGTCTGCCTGCAATTCAGGAGACCTGGGTTCGATCTCTGAGTTGGGACAATCCCCTGGAGAAGGAAATGGCAACCCACTCCAGTATTCTTGCCTGGAAAATCCAATGGACAGAGGAGCCTTGTAGGCTATAGTCCATGGGGTCACAAAGAGTCAGACATGACTGAGCGACTTTTTCTTTCACTATGTACTTTTTCTTCCACTAGGGGATTAAGTAGAAAGATGTAGTAAGTGGAAGTGCATACAGCACATGTTTTCATCCTCCCAGCCAATCTATGTCTTTTGGTTTTGCATTTAATCCATTTACATTAAGGTAATTATCAATATATATGGTCCTATTACCATTTTCTTAATTGTTTTATTTTGTGTAAGTCTTTTCCTTCTGTTGAGTTTCCTGCTTAGAGAAGTTACTTTAGCATTCATCGTAAAGCTGTTTTGGTGGTTCTGAATTCTCTTAACTGTTGCTTGTCTGTAAAGCTTTTGATTCCTCCATCAAATCTGAATGAGAGTCTTGCTGGGTAGACTATTCTTGGTTGTAGCTCCTTCTCTTTCATCGCTTTAAATATATCATGCTATTCCCTTCTGGCTTGTAGAGTTTCTTTTGAGAAATCAGTTGATAACCTTATGGGAGTTCCCTTATATGTTGTTTGTCACTTTTCCCTTGTTGTTTTTAATATTTTACCTGTTCTTAATTTTTGTCAGTTTGATAACTGTGTGTCTTGGTATGTTCCTCCTTGGGATTATTCTGCCTGGGACCCTCTTTGCTTCCTGGAGTTGGTTGACTGTTTCCTTTACCATGTTTGGGAAGTTTTCAGCTATTATCTCTTGAAATATCTTCTCTGGTCCTTCCTCTCTCTATCTCCTCCTTCTGGGACCCCTATAATGTGAATGTTGGTGCATCTAATATTGTCCCAGAGGTCTCTTATGCCATTTCTTTTCATTCTTTTCCCTATTGGTACTTTTCTCTATTTGGTACTGCAGCAATGATTTCCATCATTCTGTCCTCCAGGTCATTTATACATTCTTCTGCCTCAGTTATTCTCTGTTATTTCCTCCTAGTGTATTATTCATCTCTCTTTGTTCTTTAGTTCTTGAAGGTCTTTGGTAAACATTTATTGCATCCTCTCCATTATTTTCCCAAGATCCTAGATCATCTTCACTATCGTTATTCTGAATTATTTTTTCTGGAAGGTTGCCTATCTCCACTTCATTTAGTTGATTTTCTGGGGTTTTATCTTGCTCCTTCATCTGGAACATAACTTTCTGTTTTTTCATCCTGATTAACTTTCTATAATATGGCTTTTGTTCTAGCTGCTGTGGGATTGTGCTCTTCTTGCTTCTTCTATCTGCCCTCTGATGGAGGAGGTTAAGAGGTTTGTGTAAGCCTTCTGATGGGAGAGACTGGCAGTGGGAAAAACTGGATCTTTCTCTGGTTGGCAGGGCTGTACTCAGTAAAACTTTAATCCAATTGTCTGCTGATGGGTGGGGTTGTGCTCCCCCCTCGTTAGTTGTTTAGCCTGAGGTAACTTAGCCCTGGTGTCTATGGGCTCTATGGTAGGGTTAGTGGCAATTTCCAAAAGGCCTTAGGCCAAGGGATGCCTTGCTGGACTCCTGCTGCCAGCGCCCCATCCCTGTGGCAAGCAACTGCTGACCCATGCTTCCACAGGAGACACACCAACACTAGCAAGTTCAGTCTCCTGTGAGGTCACTGCTCCTTTGCCCCGGGTCTTTGTGCACACCATATTTTGTTTGTGCCCTCCAAGAGTGAAGTCTGTTTCCCCCAGTATTCTGGAAGTCCTGTAATAAAATGCTGCTGGCTTTCAAAGGCAGGTTCCCTGGGGATTCCCATTCACTCCATTGAATTCCCAGACTGGCAAGCCTGACATGGCACTCAGGACCTTCACAACAGTGGGAGAATTTCTTGGGTATTATTTGTCTCCAGTTTGTGGCTCGCCCACCCAACAGGTATGGGATTTAATTTTATCATGATTGCACCCATCCTACCATCTCATTGCTGCTTCTTCTTTGCCTTTTATCATAGGATATCTTTTTTTGGTGTGTTCCGGTGTCCTCCTGTTGATGGTTGTTTAACCGTTAGTTGCAATTTTGGTGCACTCCAAATCTTTGTAATATAGTTTGAAATCAGGAAGTGTAATGTCTCCAGCTTTGTTCTTATTCAAGATTGCTTTGGCTATTCAGGGTCTTTTGTGGTTTCATATGAGTTTGGGGATTGCTACTTTTATTTCTGTAAAAAGTGTCATTGGAATTTAGATAGGAATTGCATTGTATTTATAGATGACTTTAGGTGGCATGGGCATTTTGGTGTTCTGCTCCATGAACATGGACTATTCATATTTTCATTATTTGTGTCTTCAACTTTTTTAAATCAATGTCTTATAGTTTCAGCATACAGATCTTTCATTTTTTGGTTAAATGTATTCATAGGTATTTTATTTGCCACGCCCCCCCCCCCAGCTTTATTGACATATAACTAACATGGAACATTGTGTAAATTTACATGTTTACTTGATTAATTTATAGATTGCAAAATGATTACTACCATATAACTAGCTACCACTGCAATTCCATCATATAGTTATCATCTCTTTTCTTTTGTGAGAATATTTAAGATTTACTCTCTTAACAGCATTCTAGTATATGATACAGTATTTTTAGCTATAATAACCATGCTGTACATTGGATCGCCGAAGTTATTATTCTTACAACTGGAGGTTTGCATCGTTTGAGCAATATCTCCCCTTTTCCACTACTTGCTAACTTCACATAACCACTACTCTACTCTTCCTGCGAGTTTATGTTTTTTTTTGATCCTACATATAAGTGATTATCACAAAGTATTTGTCTTTGATTAATTTCACTTAACATAATGCCTTCAAGGTCCACCCAAGTTGTTGCAAGTGGCAAGATATCCTTCTTCCTCAGGGCTGAATAATATTCCATACAACATTCTATATATGTGTATATGTCTGTCTGTCTATGTCTGTGTCTGTCTTCTTTATGCAATCATCTGTTGAAGGCCACTTACATTGCTTCCATGACTTTGTTATTGTGAATATTGCTTCAAGAACATGTGAGGGCAGATACCTCTATAAGCTCCTGATTTCAATTTCTTTGGATATATATGCAAGAGTGGAATTGATGGGTCATATGGCAGTTCTATCTTTAAGTTTTTGAGGACTTCCATCTTCTTTTTCATAGTGGTTGTACCAATTTACATTCCCACCAACCAGGCACTAGGATTTCCTTTGCTACACACCCTCACCAATACTTGCTATTTCTTTTCTTTTTAATGAAAGCCATTCTAACTGTTTTAGGTGATATCTCATTGTGTCTTTGTTTTGTATTTGCCTAGTGATTAGTAATGTTGAGAATCTGTACATGCACCTGTTGGGTCATTTGCACCTCTTCCTTGGAAAACTATTCAGTTCCTCTCCCATTTTTTTTAAACAACTGTGTTAGATTTTTTGCTCTTGAAATGTGAGTTCTTTATATATCTTAGATATATAAAGGGTTCTTTATCATATATATAATCATATATATAATCATACCCTTTATCATATATATAATTTACAAACATTTTCTCCTATTCTATTGATTGCCTTTTCATTTTGTTGATTGTTTTATGTGTAGAATCTTTTTAGTTTAATGTGATTCCACTTATTGGTTTTTGCTTTTGCTGATTGTGGTATCACATTCAGTAAATCACTGGTTATACCAATGCCAAGGAGACTTTTTTCATTTTTTTCTAGAACACTTATGGTTTCAGAACTTAAATTTAAGTCTTTAATCCATTTTGAGTTCATTTTTTTTTGTGAGTGGAGAAAGGTAGGAGACCAATTTTATTCTTTTCCTTGTGGTTATCCAGTTTTCCCAACACCATTTATTGAAAAGACACTTCTCCCATTGAGTATCCTTGGCTGCTTTGTCAATATTAGTTGGCTAAATATGAAAAGATTCATTTCTGGGCTCTCAAATCTGTTCCAAACATTCTGCTTTGGCTAAAATAGATTTGTAGTATAATTTGAAACCAGAAAGTGAGATGTCTCCAGCTTTGTCTTCTTTCTTAGGATTGTTTTGGCTGTTTGGGGTATGTGGCTCCATACAAATTTTAAGATTGGTTTTTCTATTTCTGTGAAAAATGCCACTGGAAGTACATTGAATCTACAGATGACTTTGGGTGATATAGATATGCTCTTGCTGTTGCTTGGTCACTAAGTCACGTATGACTCTTTTGCAACCCCAAGGATTGTAGCCCTCCAGTCTCCTTCTGTCCATGGGATTTCCCAGGCAAGAATACTGGAGTGGTTTGCCATTTTCTTCTCCAGGGGAGAAGCAATCTTATTCTTGGTTAGAATAAATTTAAAAAAAGAAAACTACAGGCCAATATCACTGATGAACATAGATGCAAAAATCCTCAACAAAATTCTAGCAATCAGAATCCAACAACACATTAAAAAGATCATACACCATGACCAAGTGGGCTTTATCCCAGGGATGCAAGGATTCTTCAATATCCACAAATCAATCAATGTAATTCACCACATTAACAAATTGAAAAATAAAAACCATATGATTATCTCAATAGATGCAGAGAAGGCCTTTGACAAAATTCAACATCCATTTATGATCAAAACTCTCCAGAAAGCAGGAATAGAAGGAACATACCTCAACATAATAAAAGCTATATATGACAAACCCACAGCAAACATTATCCTCAATGGTGAAAAATTGAAAGCATTTCCCCTAAAGTCAGGAACAAGACAAGGGTGTCCACTTTCACCGCTACTATTCAACATAGTTCTGGAAGTTTTGGCCACAGCAATCAGAGCAGAAAAAGAAATAAAAGGAATCCAAATTGGAAAAGAAGAAGTAAAACTCTCACTGTTTGCAGATGACATGATCCTCTACATAGAAAACCCTAAAGACTCCACCAGAAAATTACTAGAGCTAATCAATGAATATAGTAAAGTTGCAGGATATAAAATCAACACACAGAAATCCCTTGCATTCCTATACACCAATAATGAGAAAGTAGAAAAAGAAATTAAGGAAACAATTCCATTCACCATTGCAACGAAAAGATAAAATACTTAGGAATATATCTACCCAAAGAAACTAAAGACCTATATATAGAAAACTATAAAACACTGATGAAAGAAATCAAAGAGGACACTAATAGATGGAGAAATATACCATGTTCATGGATCGGAAGAATCAATATAGTGAAAATGAGTATACTACCCAAAGCAATTTACAAATTCAATGCACTCCCTATCAAGCTACCAGCCATATTTTTCACAGAACTAGAACAAATAATTTCAAGATTTGTATAGAAATACAAAAAACCTCGAATTGCCAAAGCAATCTTGAGAAAGAAGAATGGAACTGGAGGAATCAACTTGCCTGACTTCAGACTCTACTACAAAGCCACAGTCATCAAAACAGTATGGTACTGGCACAAAGACAGACATATAGATCAATGGAACAAAATAGAAAGCCCAGAGATAAATCCACACGCATATGGACACCTTATCTTTGACAAAGGAGGCAAGAATATACAATGGAGTAAAGACAATCTCTTTAACAAGTGGTGCTGGGAAAACTGGTCAACCACTTGTAAAAGAATGAAACTAGATCACTTTCTAACACCACACACAAAAATAAACTCAAAATGGATTAAAGATCTAAATGTAAGACCAGAAACTATAAAACTCCTAGAGGAGAACATAGGCAAAACACTCTCAGACATAAATCACAGCAGGATCCTCTATGATCCACCTCCCAGAATTCTGGAAATAAAAGCAAAAATAAACAAATGGGATCTAATTAAAATTAAAAGCTTCTGCACAACAAAGGAAACTATAAGCAAGGTGAAAAGACAGCCTTCTGAATGGGAGAAAATAATAGCAAATGAAGCAACTGACAAACAACTAATCTCAAAAATATACAAGCAACTTATGCAGCTCAATTCCAGAAAAATAAACGACCCAATCAAAAAATGGGCCAAAGAACTAAATAGACATTTCTCCAAAGAAGACATACGGATGGCTAACAAACACATGAAAAGATGCTCAACATCACTCATTATCTGAGAAATGCAAATCAAAACCACAATGAGGTACCACTTCACACCAGTCAGAATGGCTGCAATCCAAAAATCTGCAAGCAATAAATGCTGGAGAGGGTGTGGAGAAAAGGGAACCCTCCTACACTGTTGGTGGGAATGCAAACTAGTACAGCCACTATGGAGAACAGTGTGGAGATTCCTTAAAAAATTGCAAATAGAACTCCCTTATGACCCAGCAATCCCACTGCTGGGCATACACACCGAGGAAACCAGAATTGAAAGAGACACATGTACCCCAATGTTCATCGCAGCACTGTTTATAATAGCCAGGACATGGAAACAACCTAGATGTCCATCAGCAGATGAATGGATAAGAAAGCTGTGGTACATATACACAATGGAGTATTACTCAGCCATTAAAAAGAATTCATTTGAATCAGTTCTGATGAGATGGACGAAACTGGAGCCGATTATACAGAGTGAAGTAAGCCAGAAAGAAAAACACCAATACAGTATACTAACACATATATATGGAATTTAGAAAGATGGCAATGACGACCCTGTATGCAAGACAGGAAAAAAGACGCAGCTGTGTATAACAGACTTTTGGACTCGGAGGGAGAGGGAGAGGGTGGGATGATATGGGAGAATGGCATTCTATCATGTATACTATCATGTAAGAATTGAATCGCTAGTCTATGTCTGACGCAGGATACAGCATGCTTGGGGCTGGTGCATGGGGATGACCCACAGAGATGTTATGGGGAGGGAGGTGGGAGGGGGGTTCATGTTTGGGAACACATGTAAGAATTAAAGATTTAAAACAAAAAAAAGATTAAAAAAAAGAATAAATTTAACCAATCTAATAAATCTAAATCTAATCAATATTGCTAATATGTTTATATTAATTCCTCTAATCCATGAACAAAAAATATTTTTCCATTTGTTTTGTCCTTAATTTTTTCTATCAAAGTCTTGTAGTTTGCAATTCAAAGAATTTCACTTCCTTGGTTAGATTTATTCCTAAGTATTTTATTGTTTTTGATGGTATTGTGGCTGGGATTCTTTCTTTATTTTTCAGACATTCTATTGATAGTTGAATATACTGTTATATATATTCAAGTGTTTTTCTATATGTTGATTTTGCATCCTGAAACACTATTGATGTTTTGACTAGTTCTAGCAGTGTTTTGCAGAGTCTTTGGGATTTTCTATATGTAAGATCATATAATCTGCAAAAAAAAAAAAGAAAAAGAAAAAGAAAAATAAAGCAATTTTTTATTTTTTCTTTCTTTCCTGTTTGGAAGTCTTTTATTTCTTTTTCTTTCCCAATTTCTCTGGCTAAGATTTCCAGTACTCTGTTGAATAGGAGTGTGAGAGTGGGCATGCTTGTTTTATTCCTGATCTTAGATAAGTATTCAACATTTTACCACTGAGTATAATAAATACAGGCTGTGAGTTTGTCATATATAGCCTTTATTTTGTTGAGGTAACTTTTTTCTATACCTATTTTGTTGAGAGTTCTTATCATTAAAGGATTTTTGTGCTTTGTTAAGTGCTTTTATTGCATCTGCTAAGATGATTGAATAATTTTTATCCTTCACTTTGTTAATGCAGGTTATCACATTAATTTTTTTCTATGTTAAACTATCCTTGCATCCTAGGAATGAAATCCACTTAATTATGGTAAATGGTTCTTTTAATGTGCCGTTAAATTTGGTTTGTTAATACTTTGTTGAGAATTTTTGCACCTCTACAGTTGACTCTTGTACAATGCAGGGGTTGGGGTACTCCCCTGCTGTGCAGTTAAAAATCCTCGTATAACTTTATATTTGGCCTTGTGTATCTGCAATCCCATGTACTGCTGTGTGAGCCCTGGTTGTTGATGGGTTTACTCATGGCTGTGTTGTATCCTCACTCCTGCTGTGATCGAGGCCAGTTTTGGGCATCAGGACAGTGGCACAGCTTGCAGTGCAAGCCCCAAGCGTGGACCTGCTGGTGGGAGTACGGAGCATAGGAGGCATTGTGCTGGGTCCTTGCACTTGCGCAGCTAAAGGAGGCTGAGCTAGTTGCCAGCATAGCTCCCAGGCTCTAGTGCGGGACAGGGAGCGGCCTCAGTGTCTGACATTTATACTTGCATAACCACAGAGAGCTTGGACAGCTGTCAATGTGGGCCTGGACTCCAGCTGAAGTGTGAAGGGTATGAGAGAGAGAGAGTATTGGTTGGGGAAGGAGGAGAGAGGCATTGAGGTAAAACTGGCATTCAAAACGTAAATACCTGTGGGGCAACTGGTGAGATCTTTGTGGCTAACCCCTGACTGTCAGTTGCAGAAGCTGCTCCTTTGTCTGCAGAGCAGGTCTTTGTGAACTGATAAACAGTCTTGCTATGTGTTTACTAATAAGAGCCTCTGCTTTACTTTCTTGTTCCTGGCCAGCTCTTTACTCATCTGGGTGGGGTGAAACCAAAGCTAGACATTAATGCAGTATCCTGTAAAAGCTAGAGAAGCTGGTCACCCATCTCACTCTTCCTTTCCTGATGAGAGAAATTCCTTCAAGGGGAGGAGTTCCTTCTTGGTGCTGCACAGTGCCAGTTTGTGATATAGGGTGACACAGACAAAATGAAGTTGTATTTTCTTCTTGTGCAATTACTCTGTTTTGTGTGTGTGTGAAGTTGTTCTGTGGTGTCCCTAAAACTTCCTAAGTGGAATGTATGGGTTTCCAGGAGCTGATTTTTGTTTGTGGATAGCTCTCTAATCACTGATCTTGGTTGGGGGAAGCTGGGATGTCCTATATACCACTATTTTTTTCTAAGAATATATGCTCTTGTAATCATAACAAATGTAATTGCAAATGATAACAATTACTTTATTGTTTATGATTCTACTGTAAATGGGATTTTTTCTTTATTGCTCATTCAGTTATTTTTGCTATATATAGAAAATCAACTGATTTTATGTAAGTTGTTTTATATCCTGCAACTTTACTGACTTCATTTATTCTAAAAGTCCTTTGGTGGAGTCTTTAGAGTTTCCTATAAATAAGGTAATGTCACTTGAAAATTGATACAATTTTACTTCTTTCTTTCTGATTTGGGTATTTTTATTTGTTTTCCTGTCTAATTGCTCTGGGTAGGATTCCTGATACTATGTTTAATGTAAGTGGCAAGAGTGAGCATCCCTGTCTTCTTCCTGATTTTATAAGAAACACTTTCATCTTTTCACTAATGAATATAATGTTAATTCTTTGTCTAATGGCCTTTTTACCCCATTACAAGTTCCTTTCAGTGTCCACAGTCTGACCCAGTTTGGTGGGTTTATCTCCAGGGGCTCCCAGACATAGCCAAGAGGTTACTTCGGGATCCACAGCTGGAAGCAAGGACTGTGTGTCTATTACCAAATACAGAGTGAGCAGGACTACTTTTGAGTTCCTTGGTGTATGATGTTGGTGACAGGACCAAGCCACACAAAGCTATTGCTCATTCCCCATGGGTAGAGATCTACTTCTATAGATGGATCATGTTCAGTGAGTCAGCCACCTTGCTATGAACCTATTTAACAAAAAAAGCTCTCTCTGTTTGTAATAGAAAGAAGATTCAATCCCTGTCACTCTGAAACAAAAGCCTGCTATTTTTATCATACAGCCTCTTACCTCCTAGTAAAATTAAAGTATATCCTCTTCCAATGATGACAGCATAGGGACTGTTTGATATGTCTTGTTTTCCAAAATTGTAGCCTCAGAGCCTGGTACTAGCAAGAAAAGCAATATTATTATATAAAGTAATATAGCTCAATCTTCTCAGGAATTGTGGCAGCATCTTGGAAGAGGAGACTCTTGGCTTAATTCTGTAATAGATTCTATTTATCATACCCTGAAGAGGAGACAGGAAAAGAATGAGCAAGCGGAAGTGCTCTGTATCACTTTGTGGACAAAGCTCCACAAGGAAATGTTTGTATTACTATCCTTCATCAGCAAATAGAAGAATGCCACTAGTGATGTGCCTTACAAGAAGGCAATTTCCTTTGTCTTGCAGTTGTTTACACAATCTACTGAGATATTATTTGCCCTTGAAGTTATACGAAGGTCAGAGGTATGTCTGCACAGTAGGAAAGGGGAAAGGAGAGACAGACATCTGTGCAAGGATTAGAGCAAGAGACTTGGAGCACATGTGGAAGGCCACAGAAACAAGTGGTGACACATCACCAAACCCCTCCAGGGTGGGGTGCAGGAAGCTCACACCTGGGCACCGAAGGCTGGCCTCACCCACCCACTGTGTCTGCAGAGTAGGAACTGGGTCCTTTGAAAAATGCATTGTCATAGGTTATTGAGTCCCTTAATCCTGTTGGGAGCAAGACGAGAAGGAGTGGATTCTCAGAAAAAGATTCAATGGTAGGACAATAAGATTTTCCTGAACTTGGCTGAGGATTTATTGTTTGAAAATGAAGAGGAAGATATCTTTCTGAGACAAAAGTGGAAGACCTTAAGACCAAAAATGAATATGCCTATGAGAATACATCCCAGAAGGGCGTTCCTTTTCCTTGAATTCTGAGAATCAATTATATTTAGTGTCAAATGTTAAGTTGTTGTCTGCTATGTTGCAGTTTTCTGTAGTTATTTTTCAGTAGTTGCTTGATTAAGTCTATTTCTTGTACTTATGTTGGGCAGTGATACTTTGGAAGTTAATGGAACAGCAGTGAACTTTGTTCCTTTTAAGTAAGCATGGTTTGCCCTACCCTGTACTGTCCCCCCACCCCCGCCCCCAGGGCTCACCAAACAGCCTACTGAGAAGTTCTAGGCAGGTAGAAGCTATCCAACGAGCAGATGCCCAGGCAAGGTGAGCCTGGAAAATTGGCCTATAACACATTCTCTCATAGGTGTACTTTAGAAGCAAGCCTTCTTTTCCCCCACATAGTTAGGAACAGATGATTCCAGAAAAGTCATCTAGAAAGAGGTAGAGAAACAGGGAGAGAGTATCTGCATGGAGGCTAGTTACATATATTCTATACAAGGATACACATGTGGGTCATAATAAGAGCATGATATGTGAGATTTCTTATTTTTTCAAACAATGGCCTGGTTTGTATTTAAAGTTTCTCTGCAGAGCATTTGAGAATGCTCACAGTCTATGGGCTTGTCTCCATGGAGTTTGCGGGAGAATGATAATGCATTCTTTCTTACTGCAAAGCACTGAGCACCATAGTGATTAAGCATATGGGCTCTGGCATTAAATTGCCTGGTGCTATTTCTAGATTCTTAATTTAATTGCTGGGTAGCCTCAGGCAATTTACTTAGTCTCTCTAAACCCTAATTTTCTAAGCTATGTAAACAGGTAGTAATGGTGCACACCCTGTTACATATTGCAGTGATTACATGGGAGAGTTAGTGTAATTTGTAAATATGGCAGATAATAAGGGCTCAGGAATGCTATTTCTAACTATAATTATCTTTATTTCTAAAGTGCTAGGACACCTCAGTAGTTGACTGGGGACTCTTGTGGGAAAGGATTATAGGGTTGGCAATATCTTGATAGATAGAGTGTCTGCAGAAGTATCGACGGACATTTGTAACATTGTACAGAAGGCGATGATGAAAACCATTCCCAAGAAGAAGAAATACAAAAAGGCAAAATGATTGTCTGAGGAGGCCTTACAAATAGCTGAGAAAAGAAGACAAGCAAAAGGCAAAGGAGATAAGGAATGATATATCCATCTGAATGCAGGGTTCCAAAGAACAGCAAGGAGAGATAAGAAAGACTTTCTCAGTGATCAATGCAAAGAAATAGAGGAAAAGAACAGAATGGGAAAGACTAGAGACCTCTTCAAAAAAATTAGAAATACCAAGGGAACATTTCATTCAAAGATGGGCACAATAAAGAAGAAATTGTATGGACCTAACAGAAGCAGAAGATATTAAGAAGAGGTGGCAAGAATACACAGAAGAGCTATACAAAAAAGATTTTCATGACTCAGATAACCATGACGGTGTGATCACTCACCTAGAGCCAGAAATTCTGGAGTGCAAAGTGTAGTGGGCCTTAGGAAGCATCACTACGAACAAAGCTTGTGGAGGTGTTGGAAATCCAATTGAGCTATTTCAAATCCTAAAAGTTGATGCTGTGAAAGTGTTGCACTCAGTATGCCAGGAAATTTGGAAAACTCAGCAGTGGCCACAGGACTGGAAAAGGTCAGTTTTCGTTCCAATTCCAAAGAAGGGCAATGCCAAAGAATGTTCAAACTACCGCACAACTGCCTCATTTCACACGTTAGCAAAGTAATGCTCAAAATTCTCCAAGCTAGGCTTCAACAGTATGTGAACTGAGAACTTCTAGATGTTCAGGCTGGATTTAGAAAAGGCAGGGGAACAACAGGTCAAATTGCCAAATTTGTTGGATCATAGAAAAAGCAAAAGAATTCAAAAAAAAAAAAAAAAACCCACACATCTACTTCTGCTTTATTGACTATGCTAAAGCCTTTGACTGTGTGGATCACAACAAACTGTGGAAAATTCTGAAAGAGATGGGAATACCAGACCACCTAACCTGCCTCTTGAGAAATCTGTATGCAGGTCAGGAAGCAACAGTTAGAACTGAACATGGAACAACAGACTGGTTCCAAATAGGAAAAGGAGTACATCAAGGCTGTATATTGTCACCCTGCTTATTTGACTTATATGCAGAGTACATCATGAGAAACCCTGGACTGGAAGAAACACAAGCTGGAATCAAGATTTCTGGGAGAAATATCAATAACCTCAGATATGCAGATGACACCACCCTTATGGCAGAAAATGAAGAGGAGCTAAAAAGCCTCTTGATGAAAGTGAAAGAGGAGAGTGAAAAAGTTCGCTTAAAACTCAACATTCAGAAAGTGAAGATCATGGCATTTGGTCCCATCACTTCATGGTAAATAGATGGGACAACAATGGGAAAAATGACAAACTTCATTTTCTTGGGCTCTGAAATCACTGCAGATGGTGACTGCAGCCATGAAATTAAAAGTCACTTGCTCCTTGGAAGAAAAGCTATGAGAAACCTAGACAGCCTACTAAGGGATCAAACCTGTATCTCTTGAATCTTCAGCATTGGCAGGCAGGTTCTTTGCCACTAGCGCCACCTAGGAAGTGCAAGTTATATCCTGCAACTTTCCGAATTCATGATGCAGTCTACCAGTTTTCTGATAGCATCTTTAGTGTCTGCTATGCATAGTATGTCATCTGCAAACAGTAACAATTTACTTTTTCTTTTCCAATTTGTATTCCTTTTACTTCTTTTCCTTCTGATTGGCTAGGACTCCCGAGACTGTGTTGAATAAAAGTGATGAGAGTAGACATGCTTGTCTTCTTCCTGATCTTAAAGGAAATGGTTTCAGCTTTTCACTGTTGAATATAATTTGGTGGGTCACACTGATTGATTTGCAGTAATAAAAAAAAAAAATCCTTGCATCTCTGGGATAAATTCCTCTTGATCATGGTATATGGTCCTTTTAATATATTGTGGGATTTGGATTGCTAGTATTTGTTGAGGACTTTTGCGTCTATGTTCATCAGTAATGCTGACTTGTAATTTCCTTTTTTGTATGTGTGGTGTCTTTGTTTTTGGTGTCAGGGTGGTGGTGGCCATATAGAATGAGTTTGGGAGTATTTCTTCCTCAATTTTTTGGAACAGTTCAGAAAGAAAGGGGTTAACTCTTTTCTGTTTGATAGAATTCACCTGTGAAGCCATCTGATTCTGGACTTTCATTCATGGGAAGCTTTTTTAGTCACAGTTTCAATTTCAGAAGTTATGATTGGTCTATTGATATTTTCTATTCCATCCTGGTTCAGTCTTAGGAAACTGTAATTTTCTAAGGATTTGGCCATTTCTTCCAGGTTATCCATTTTATTGGCATAAATTGGTTGTTGTATCTCATGACCCTTTCTATTTCTTTGGTGTTCATTGTAACTTCTTTTTCATTTCTAATTTCTGAAGCAACTGACAAGCAACTAATCTCAAAATATACAAGCAACACCTACAGCTCAATTCCAGAAAAATAAACGACCCATCAAAAAATGGGCCAAAGAACTAAATAGACATTTCTCCAAAGAAGACATTCAGATGGCTAACAAACACATGAAAAGATGTTCAACATCACTCATTATCAGAGAAATGCAAATCAAAACCACAATGAGGTACCATTTCACACCAGTCAGAATGGCTCTGATCCAAAAGTCTACAAGAAATAAGTGCTGGAGAGGGTGTGGAGAAAAGGGAACCCTCCTACACTGTTGGTGGAAATGCAAACTAGTACAGCCACTACGGAGAACAGTGTGGAGATTCCTTAAAAAACTGCAAATAGAACTGCCTTATGACCCAGCAATCCCACTGCTGGGCATACACACCGAGGAAACCAAAATTGAAAGAGACACATGTACCCAAATGTTCATCGCAGCACTGTTTATAATAGCCAGGATATGGAAGCAACCTAGATGTCCATCAGCAGATGAATGGATAAGAAAGCTGTGGTACATATACACAATGGAGTATTACTCAGCCATTAAGAAGAATACATTTGAATCAGTTCTGATGAGGTAGATGAAACTGGAGCCTATTATACAGAGTGAAGTAAGCCAGAAAGAAAAACACCAATACAGTATACTAACACATATATATGGAATTTAGAAAGATGGTAATGATAACCCTGTATGGAAGACAGCAAAAGAAACACAGATGTATAGAACAGTCTTTTGGACTCTGTGGGAGAGGGTGAGGGTGGGATGATTTGGGAGAATGGCATTGAAACTTATATAATATCACATATGAAATGAGTCGCCAGTCCAGGTTCAATGCATGATACTGGATGCTTGGGGCTGGTGCACTGGGATGACCCAGAGGGATGGTATGGGGAGGGAGGTGGGAGGGGGGTTCAGGATGGGGAACACGTGTATACCTGTGGCAGATACATGGTGATATATGGGAAAACCAATACAATATTGTAAAGTAATTAACCTCCAATTAAAATAAATAAATTTATTTAAAAAATCAAACTTTTTAAAATTGCTGATTTAATTAAGGGTTATAAGTGTGTTGGTCTTAATATTTTTTCTTTTAATTTTTTTAAATTAGATGTCCTTTTTTAAGGTTAAGTGGTTCCTGTCTATTTTATCTTTGCGAAGAGTTATTAATCATGCATTATCTTAAATGCAATTAAGGGAATTATATCTGCATATAGTTAGATGAGGTCCTGTATTAGTATTCCTGTCCTTTAATCTGAAAATGGAGTAAGTTACAATAAATACTAATCAAATTAATTAATTCAGCTAATTACTTAATTGAAGTTTCTCTAAACCTGAAGTGTTGTTCTTCCATACCACTGTGCTTTCTCAAAAACTGTTTCATATTTGGATTAGAATTGAATTGTCAAACTACGTATATTAGTACATTTTAAAAAGAGGTTTATATTTTATTTATTTATATAATTATCAACTCCATTGTGCATTTATATGTATATGTACCCTTCATTCTTTACCTAATGAACTTTGGTAGACTGTGACACAGACCATGCCTGATAGAGATTCAGTATTCCTGATAGAGTTTCAGTAGCACTGAACAATTAAATATACATATTGAAATTGGGGGGCACATACTGTAATTATTCATTATGTAGAAAATAGTAGAAAATATCCATTAACTTTTCTTTATTTTTGCTGGGGAGAACTATGATGATAACTATTGATTTTTTATCAGTGTAGAAAAAGAATATACTTTACACATTTATTCATTGTTTATTATACTGCAGTTTTTAAAATCCTGCTTTACTCAGTATATGCAACTGAGTTGCTTGCAGCTATTTTTGTCGATCTGTTTCAAAGTTTCTTCATAAATCTATGTATTCCTTAATATGTTCTTATGTAAAAAAAAATTAAAATTGCTGTTAAATATAAAAAAAACAAAAGAGTAAAAAAGAAGCAAATCATATCAATACAAAAACTTGACAAAATATAAAGGAAGGCAGAGAGAAAAAGACAGAAAAATAACTATAAAACTAACAGAAAACAACAAAACAGTAATAGTAAATCCTTTCTATCAATAGTTACTTTAAGTGTAAATGAATTAAAACATCCAATCAAAAGGTATAAAGTGATGAATGATTTTAAAAAAAAAGACCCCCACCACACACACAAAATGTTAAAATATTTTCTAAACTTAAAAAACATTTTTTAAGACCCAGCTATATGTCATCAACAAAAAACTCACTTTAGATTTAAGAACACAGATATGCTGAAAGCAAAGGGATTAAAAAAAAAAAAAGATATTCCATGCAAACAGTAACTAAAAGACAGCAATTGGGGCTATACTTTTATGAGACAAAACAAATGTGAACTTAAGTTCAAACTCTTAAAAATTGCCACAATAAATAAAGGAGAACATTATATAATGATAAAAGGGTCAATCCCAGGAAGCTTTAACACAATTATATATGCGCCCAACATCAGAGCATCTAAATATATAAAGCAAGCAGTGACAGAACTAAGGGGGGAAATAGACATCAATACAAAGATAGTAGGAGACTTCAATATCCCACTGTTAGCTGTAGATAGACTATACAGATAGAAGATCGTAAGGAAACAGAGGACTTGGCCAATACTATTTACCAATGGACCAAGAGATATACACAGAACAATGCACCAAACAGTAACAGAATACGCATTCTTAAGTGTGTATAGATCTTTCTGTGGGATAGATCACAGTTAGGTCCAAAACAATCTCAACAAACCTAAGAAGACTGAAATCACATCAAATACCTTTTTGACTGTGACAGCTGAAACTAGAAATCAATAACTTTCCAGAAGGAAGACTGGAAAATCCACAAATATGTGAAAATTAAACAACATACTCTTAAATAATTGTAAAGTCAGAGAAGAAATGAACAAGAGAAATAGAAAATATCTCAAGACTAAAAGAACAACACAATACTCCAAATTACATGCTAACAAACTGGATAACCTTGAATAAATAGACAAATTACTAGAAACATATAATCTGATCACATTTATGAAGAAACAGAAAATCTGAACAGATCTATTACTAATTTAGAGATTGCATTGGTAATCACAAACTGCCAGCCAAATAAAAACCCAAAATCAGATGGTTTTGCTGTAATTTGACCAAATATTTAAAGATTAGTTAATGTTGATCATTTTCAATTTCTTCTCAAAAACTGAAGAGAACAGAGTACTTCCAAAATCATTTTGAGGCCCACATTATGCTGATACCAGAGCTAGACAAAGACACCACTAGAAAAAAAAAAAATCGCATTTGTGCATGATTGGGATGCAAAAATGGGATGCATTTTTAATATGTTTTATGGATGAACACAGATGCAAAAATCCTTAACAAAATATTAACAAACTGAGTTCAACAGTATATTAGAAGGGTCATACATCATGACCAAAAGGAATTTATCTCTGGGATGCAAGGATGGTTCAACATATGAAAATTAATTAATGTGATATGTTACATTAAGAGAATAGAAGATTAAAATCACACTGTCATCTCAATAGATGCAGAAAAAGCATTTGATAAAATTCAACACCCTTTAAAAATAAAAACTCTCAAACAGCTAGAAATAGATGGAAAGTGCCTGAACAAAATAGATTATATATATGAAAATCCCATAGGTAACATACTCAAGAGTGAAAACTGAAAGCTTTTTCCTAAGATTAGAAACCAGGCTAGAATGCCTACTCTCAGCACTTCTATTCAACGTAGTACTAAAAGTCCAAGCCAGATCAAGTAGGCAAGGAAAAACAGTAAAAGGCACTCAAATCAGAAAGGAAAATAAAATCTCTCATGTTTGCAGTTGAAATAGTCTTATATGTAGGAAACCCTGAAGACTACATCTAAAACTCTTAGAACTAAAAGATAAATTTAGTAATATTATAGGACACATAATCAATATACAAAAATCAGTTGTCTGGAAAACAAATGAGGGAAATAATCCCACTTACAATGACACTAAAAAAGAATAAAACTCTTGGGAATAAACTTAACTGGGGAGGGGTGAGAACTGTATGCTGAAAAGTACAAACTATTAATGGAAGAAGTTAAGGAAAACACAAACAAATGGAACAATATTCTGTGGTCATGGGTTGACAGACAAAATTTTTTAAATGTCCATACTACCCAAAATGATCTATATCAAAATCCCAATGGCATTTTTTATAGAAATTGTTAAAAATTTGAAAATTTATATGGAACCACAAAAGAACACTAATAGCTCAAGAAATTTTGAGAAAGAAGAGAAAAGCTGGAGACATCACACCTCCTGATTTTAAATATATTACACAGCTTCAGTAATCAGAACATTATGGCGCTTGCATAAGATAGACATATAGACTGATGGAACAGAATAGAGCTCAGAAATAAACACACACATATATAGCCAACAGATCTTTGACAAGGGTTCTGATAAAATACAGTGGAGAAAGGATAGCATCTTCAACAAACTCTGTTGTGTAAAATGGATATCCATGTACAAAACAGTGAAACTGGACCTTTATATCATATGCAAAAATCAACTTAAAATGTATTAAAGGCTTAAATATGAGATCCAAAACCATAACAATTTCTAGAAGAAAATATAGAGGAAAAGCTTCATGCTAGTCTAAACAATAATTCCTGGGATATGGCACTGAAAGATCAGGCAACAAAAACAAAAATAAGAAAGTTGGACTACGTTAAACTAAAAAGCTTCTCTACAGCAAAGCAAACAACCAAATGGTAACATATGGAATGGGAGAAAATATTTGCAAACCATATATGCAACAACAGATTACTCGTCAAAATATATACTCCTATAAAACTAAAAAAAGAAAAATTTCAATAACCAATTTTAAAATGGGCTAAGGACTTAAATAAGCATTTCTTCAAAGAAAACTTACAAATGGTGAAGAATTGATGCTTTTGAACTGTGGTGTTGGAGAAGACTCTTGAGACTCCCTTGAACTGCAAGATCAAACCAGTCCATCCTAAAGGGGATCAACCCTGCATATTCATTGGAAGGTCTGATGCTGAAGCTGAAGTGGCCAATACTTTGGCCACCTGATGCGAAGAGTTTACTCATTGGAAAATACCCTGATCCTGAGAAAGATTGAAGGCAGGAAAAGGGGATGGCAGAGGATGAGATGGTTGGAGGGAATCACCGATGCAGTGGACATGAGTTTGAGCAAACTCTGGGAGGTCGGGAAGGACAGGAAGGCCTGGTTTGCTGCAGGCCACAGGGCCGCAAAGAGTCTGCCACGACTGGAAAACAACACCACTAATAATCAGGGAAATTAAAGTCAGACACACAATGAGATGTCACTTCACACCTATTTAGATGGCTATTATCAAAAAACAAAACAACAACAACAGTGCTGGGAAGAAGGTGGATAAATTAGGACATTAGCACACTTCTGTCGAGAATGCAAAATGGTGTAGTCACCGTGTAAAATACTATGGAGGGTCCTAAAAAACTAAAAACAGAACTATCATTTGATCCAACAGTCTTATATCTGGGTATGTAGTCAAAAGAATTTTTTAACTTATACAAATGAACGAATAGATTCAAGGGATTAGATCTTATACACAGAGTGCCTGAAGGACTATGGATGGAGGTTCATAACACTGTACAGGAGTCGGTGACCAAAACCATCAAGAAAAAAAAAATGCAACAAGGCAAAATGCTTGTCTGAGGAGGCCTTACAAACAGCTGAGAAAAGAAGAGAAGTGAAAGGTAAAGGAGAAAATTAAAGACATATCCATCTGAATGAAGAGTTCCCAAGAATAGCAATGAGAGATAAGAAAGCCTTCTTAAGTGAACAATGTAAAGAAAGAGAGGAAAACAATAAAATGGGAAAGACTAGAGATCTCTTCAAGAGCATTAGAGATACCAAGTATGAATTTCATGCAAAGATAGGCACAATAAAGGACAGAAGTGGCATGGACCTATCAGAAGCAGAAGAGATAAAGGAGAGGTGGCAAGAATACACAGAACTGTTTAAAAAAAAAAAAAAAAAAAAACCTCTGAATGACCTGGATAACAATGATGGTGTGATCACTCACCTAGAGCCAGATATCCTGAAATGTGAAGTCAAATGGGCATTAGGAAGCATTACTACGAACAAAGCTCTTGGAGGTGATGGAATTCCAGTTGAGCTATTACAAGTCCTAAAAGATGATGCTGTTAAAGTGCTACACTCAATACGCCAGCAAATTTGGAGAACTCAGCAGTGCCCACAGTACTGGAAAAGGTCAGTTTTCATTCCAATCCCAAAGAAGGGCAATGCCAAAGAATGCTCAAACTGCTGCACAATTGTACTCATTTCACATGCTAGCAAGGTAATTCTCCCATCAAGCTACACTTCAACAGTACATGAACTAAAAACTTCCAGATGTACAAGCTGGATTTAGAAAAGGCAGAGGAACAGAGATCAAATTGCCAACATCCACTGGACCATAGAAAAACTAAGAGAATTCCAGAAAACATCTACTTCTGCTTCATTGACTACACTAAAGCATTTGACTGTGTGGCTCACAACAAACTGGAAAATTCTTAAAGAGATGGGAATACAAGACCACCTTTCCTGCCTCCTGAGAAACCTGTATGCAGGTCAAGAAGCAACAGTTAGAACCTAACATGGAACAATGGACTGATTTCAAATTGCGAAAGGAGTACGTCAGGGCTGTATCTTGTCACCCTGCTTATTTAACTTATATGCAAAGCACATCGTGAAAAATGCCAGCCTATATGAATCACAAGCTGGAATCAAGACTGCCAGCAGAAATATCAATAACCTCATAGATGTAGATGACACCATCCTAAAGGCAGAAAGCAAAGAGGAACTAAAAAGCCTCTTGATAAGAGTGAAAGAGAAGAGTGAAAAATATGACTTAAAATCAATATTCAAAAAGAAGCCAAGATCATGGCATCTGGTCCCATCACTACATGACAAATAGATGGAGAGGAAATGGAAACAGTAATAGACTTTATTTTGGGGGGCTCCAGAAACACTGTGGATAGTGACTAGAGCCATGAAATTAAAATACACTTACTCCTTGGAAGAAAAGCTATGAGAAACTTAGCATATTAAAAGCAGAGACATCACTTTGCTGACAAAGGTCCATATAGTCAAAGCTTATGGTTTTTCCAGTTGTACGGATATGAGAGTTGGACCATAAAAAAGGCTGAGTGCCAAAGAATCGATGCTTTCAAAGTGTGGTACTGGAGAATACTCTTGAGAGTCCTTAGGACAGCAAAAGAGATTAAACAAATCAGTCCTAAAGAAAATCAATCCTAATATTCATTGGAAGGACTGATGGTGAAGCTGAAGCTCCAATACTTTGGCCACCTGATGCAAAGAGTCAATGCATTTGGAAAAGATCCTGATACTGGAAAACACTGTGGGCAGGAGGAGAAGGGGACGACAGATGACAAGATGGTTGATGGCATTATCAACTTAAAGGACATGAGTCTGAGCACACTCTGGGAGATAGGGAAGGACAGGGAAGCCTGGGGTGCTGTAGTCCATGGGGTCACAAAGAATTGGACACAACTTAGCAACTGAACAACAACAACAATTTAACGTATTTACACAACAGAAATAGAGTCACAGATGTAGAAAACAAGTGGGAAAGTGGGTGGAGGGAGGGAGGGAGAAAGAGGAATAAGCAGATTGAGGTGTACATACATACACTACCGTATATAAAATAGGTAACTAATAATGTATCCATAGCACTGGGAACCATACTCAGTACTCCATAATGAAAATAATCTAAAAAAGAGTGGATGTTTATATTTATATTTGAATAACAAACTCACTTTGATGTACTCCTGAAACTAATACAACATTGTAAATGAACTGTACTTCAATAAAAATTTTTAAAAATAATTAAAATCAGGAAGAATCTCATAGATATATTAACATTTCATGTTCATTGCAGCACAATAGCCGGGATGTGGAAACAACTTAAATGTCCATCAACAGATGGGTATGTAAAGTATGACACATACGATTTGCCTTAATTCTGAAGGGAAATCAGAAGGAAACTGCATTACGTGTGAAAACATGGATGATCCTGAGGACACTATACTCAGTGAAATAAACCAATAATATATAAACAAATACTGCATAATTCTTTTAATATAAGGAACCTAAATTGTCAAGTTTATATAATCAAAGAGTGGACTAGTGACTTTCAGAGGGTAAGGCAGAGAGAGAAATGGGAGTTACTAATCAAGGAGCAGAAAATTTCAGTTAACTAAGCATTGTATTTATAGCCAACAATAATGCATTAAACCCTTGTTAAGAAGATAGAGCTCATGCTAAGTGTTCTTATCACAATAAAATACAATTTTTTAAAAAAGCGTGACGGCTAGAGAATATAATTGCTAGATTATGAAGGTCAAAGAAGGGCCTGTCTGCAGAGCTGTTTGAGCTGGGTGAGATCTTAATGAGTCAGACGAGTGATTGTTTGGGTGCAGATATTCAAGACAAAGAGCCAAAGAGAAAAAGTTTCAACATGTTTAAAAATTATAAAAACAGGAAAAAAAAAAAAAAGACAATGTGCCCTTTCCACTGAATATCAACTTCATTTTTCAGGAGCATTGTGATCAAGGACAGTGATAGGAAATAATTCAGAGTGTTAATTGGAAGCTGAATTGTGAAGTACCTCCTAAGTTGTCTTCAAACTTTAGATCTTATTCTAGTAACAGTGAAAAGTTATTAAAGTGTTTTCACAGAAGGAGCTAATAATTTTCTTTGCATTTTAAAAGATCATTCTGGCTGCTATGTATGCGTATATGTGAAGGGATGTAGGGGTGTACACAATGCTATACAGCAGATCTTTAGAGCTTATTCATCTTGATTAACCAGAATTTAATGCTCCTTGTACTAGCAAGAGGGTAGCTAGTAGGAGTGAAGCAGGGTGAGTTGTTGAGAGCTACTGAGGCAGGCCAGATATTTCCATCATGGACAGGTTGAGCACAGAGGGTCAGGAGCAGGGCAGCTGACCCTTGAACAAAGTGGAAGTTAGAAGTGCTGAAACCCTCTTCACAGTCAAAAATTTACATATAATTTTTATAACTACCCTCCTTGTACATGTTTCTATGTATCTGTGGTTCTGTATCTATTGATTTAATCCAATTATATAGCACTGGATTGTATTTACATAGTATTAAAACCACTTATATATGCCTGTAGCATTAACTATTGAAAACAAATTTAAGTATTATATAAGTGGACCCACACAGTAATATCAACTACAGTTTTATTTAGGATATATTTTGAAATTAGAACTCATAGGATTATATAGATGGGTGATAAATTAGCTGATACGAATTTCTTCCATCCCAATGTATATATCCCTTGCAAGGTGAATTTCTTTTGTTTTAATTTTTGCTAGCCTTTTATTTATTCTTTTAATTGGTGGAAAATTGTTTTACAATTTTGTGTTGGTTTCTGCCATTCAGTTCAGTTCAGTTCAGTTGCTCAGTCGTGTCCAACTCTTTGCGACTCCATGAATCGCAGCACACCAGGCCTCCCTGTTCATCACCATCTCCCAGACTTCACTCAGACTCACGTCCATCGAGTCAGTGATGCCATCCAGCCATCTCATCCTCAGTCGTCCCCTTCTCCTCCTGCCCCCAATCCCTCCCAGCATCAGAGTCTTTTCCAATGAGTCAACTCTTCGCATGAGGTGGCCAAAGTACTGGAGTTTCAGCTTTAGCATCATTCCTTCCAAAGAAATCCCAGGGTTGATCTTCAGAATGGACTGGATGGATCTCCTTGCAGTCCAAGGGACTCTCAAGAGTCTTCTCCAACACCACAGTTCAAAAGTATCAATTCTTCGGCACTCAGCCTTCTTCACAGTCCAACTCTCAGATCCATACATGACCACAGGAAAAACCATAGCCTTGACTAGACGGACCTTTGTTGGCAAAGTAATGTCTCTGCTTTTGAATATACTATCTAGGTTGGTCATAACTTTTCTTCCAAGGAGTAAGCGTCTTTTAATTTCATGGCTGCAATCACCATCTGCAGTGATTTTGGAGCCCCAAAAAATAAAGTCTGACACTGTTTCCACTGTTTCCCCATCTATTTGCCATGAAGTGATGGGACCAGATGCCATGATCTTCGTTTTCTGAATGTTGAGTTTTAAGCCAACTTTTTCCCTCTCCTCTTTCACTTTCATCAAGGGCTTTTTAGTTCCTCTTCACTTTCTGCCATAAGGGTGGTGTCATCTGCATATCTGAGGTTATTGATATTTCTCCCAGCAATCTTGATTCCAGCATGTGTTTCTTCCAGTCCAGCGTTTCTAATGATGTACTCTGCAAAGAAGTTAAATAAGCAGAGTGACAATATACAGCCTTGACGTACTCCTTTTCCTATTTGGAACCAGTCTGTTGTTCCATGTCCAGTTCTAACTGTTGTTTCCTGACCTGCATACAGATTTCCCAAGAGGCAGGTTAGGTGGTCTGGTATTCCCATCTCTTTCAGAATTTTCCACAGTTTATTGTGATCCACACAGTTAAAGGCTTTGGCATAGTCAATAAAGCAGAAGTATATGTTTTTCTGGAACTCTCTTGCTTTTTCCACAATCCAGCGAATGTTGGCAATTTGATCTCTGGTTCCTCTGCCTTTTCTAAAACCAGCTTGAACATCAGGGAGTTCACGGTTCACTAAGTGCAGGTGGTGGCCCCGCAGCGGCGGCGGGCCGGCGGCGCACTAAGCCCAGCTGAGAGCTACCCCACGTCCGAAGTCAGGGACAGCAGCCCAGGGTGCCAGACTGCGACAGCACAGGAACGGGCGGGAGGAGCCACCCCGCATCCAGGGTCAGTGGCGGCTGGGAGGAGACACCTTGAGTCCGAGGTCAGGGGCAGTGACCCTGAGGGGCCACCCCAAGCCCGAGGCCAGGGGTGGCAGCTGGGAGGAGCCACCCACGCCCGAGGCCAGGGCCAGCAGCCGGGAGGAGCAACCTGAGGAGCGGTGGCTGAGCAGGCACAGGAGGGCCTAGAGGAGCTATCCCCACGTTGAAGGTCAGGAGTGGTGGCAGTAAGGAGATACCCCTCATCCAAGGTAAGGAGCAGCGGCTGTGCTTTGATGGAGCAGCCGTGAAGAGATACCCCACGCCCAAGGTAAGAGAAACCCAAGTAAGATGGTAAGTGCTGCAAGAGGGCATCAGAGGGCAGACACACTGAAACCATACTCACAGAAAACTAGTCAATCTAATCACACTAGGACCACAGCCTTGTCTAACTCAATGAAACCAAGCCATGCCTGCGGGGCAACCCAAGACGGGTGGGTCATGGTTTCTGCCATACAAAAATATAAATCAGTCATGATTATATATATATATATATATATATATCCCTTTGTTCCTGGGCCTCCCCCTCCCTCTCCTTCCTCAATCCCACCCCTGTAGGTCATCACAGAGCACCAGGCTGGGATCCCTGTGTTATTTAGCAGCCTTCCACTAACTACTTTACACATGATAATGTATATAGGTCAATGCTACTTTCTCAATTCATCCAACCCTCATCTTCCCCCACTTGATCCACAAGTCTGTTTTCTGCTAGCTTCATTAGTACCATTTTTCTATATTCCATATACATGCATTAATATACAATATTTGTTTTTCTCTGACTTACTTCACTCTGTATAAGAGGTTCTAGGTTCATCTACCTCACTACCTCAAACTCAAATTCATTCCTTTTTGTGGCTGAGCAATATTCCATAATAAATGTAATAAATGTACCACAACTTCTTTAACCATTCATCTGACTGTGAACACTTAGGTTGCTTCCATGTCCTGCATATTATAAATATTGCTTCAGTGAACACTGGGGTACACGTGTCTTTTAGAGTTGTAGTTTTCCTAGAGTGTATGGCCAGTAGTGGGGTTGCTGGGCTATATGGTAGATTTATTCCTAGGATTTTTTTAAGGACTCCATATTGTTCTCCATAGTGGCTGTATCAGCTTACATTCCCACCAACAGCACAGGAGGGTGCCCTTTTCTCCACATCCTCTCCAGCATTTATTGTTTGTAGATTTTTTGATGATGCCATTCTGACAGGTATGAGGTACCTCATTGTAGTTTTGATTTGCATTTCTCTAATAATTAGTGATATTAAGCATCTTTCTATGTGTTTATTGGCCATCTGCATGTCTTTTTTGGAGAAATGTATGTTTAGATCCTCTCCCCGTATGAGCTACTTATATATTTTGGAGTTTAACCCTTTGTCAGTTGCTTCATTGGCAATTATTTTCTCCCATTCTGAAGGTTATCTTTTCATTTTGTTTACAGTTTCCCTTGATGGGCAAAGGCTTTAAACTTTTTAGGTCCCATTTTTTAAAAAAAGTTTGTTTTTATTTCCACTAAGCAAGGTGAATTTTTTCTCCGATCCAGAGATGAAATCTATCTACCCTCTTGAATCTGGTTGCTTTATAACTTGACTGACCAGTAAATTGGGGAAGAAGTGACTTCATGCAAATCTTAAAGCTAAACCTTAAAAGATATTTCAGCTTAAGGTTTGCTCTTTTGAAATGTTGTGATGAGGCACTTTTATAAGAAAATGTATTTAGCTTGTTATTAACAAAGAGTCATGTGGAAAAGAGTCAAGCACTCCAACTAACAGCATCAACTGCCAGACAGGTGAATAAAACCTTCTTGGTCCTTGCAATCCAGCCAGCTTGTCAGCTGAATGAGCCACATGAGTGCAGATGAACCTAGCAAGATAATCTCCCAGCCCACAGAATTGTGAAAACCAATAAACCACTGTTTTTTAAGCCCCTATGTTTGTTGTAGTTTGTTATATAGCAGTATGTAGCTGAAACAGATGATATCTCAAGTTTGAGGAACACAAGGGAATTATGGATAGGTCTTAAGTGCTCAGCTTCAACAACTGTAGTGCCACTTGCTAAACTGAGGAATGCTAAGGGAGGATGGGTTTTGAGGTGGAGAACTATAAGTTCTGTTTTGGCTATGTTGAGTTTGGAAATATCTATTAACCATGTATTTGAATTTAAGTGGAGGAGTCAGCAATGGTCATTGTTTTGAAAGCCATCAAAATATAAATATCATTGAAAGCCATAGAAAGAAAAGACACACTTAAGAATAGAGTGTAGTTAGTGAAGAAGAGGACCAAGATTGATTAGAAAAAGAAGAATCAAAAGAACAACAAAAACAGAAGAATCATCTAGTGAGGTAGGAGAAAATCCAGAAAGGAGAAAATGGTTCCATGGAAGCCAAAAGAAGAGCACATTTCAAGAAGAGCATGCTAGGAGGCAGTCGGGGGACTATGGCAATATCATCCTGGGAGTCATTGAAAACCATGAGCACTTTCAATGGCATGAAAACTGCCCTACAGACCACTCTTGTTAGAAGCATTGCCACTCAGGGGAGCACAGAAATGCCTCAGGAGCTTGAGGGAGCTAGGGAACCATTAAGTCAAGGAAGTCTGATTTGTTTGTTTTATTATACTGTTTTACTTTTAAACCCTCCTAACCTCAAGTAACATCATGGAATCATAAAACCAGAAAGTACCACACATTCCAGCCAACCCTCTCAATTTACATATTAGAAAACTAAAGAGACACAGACAAGGCAATTACTCTGCCTACTCTGTGTATAATTGCATAGAAAGCTGACCACACAAGATTTTCTTCTTTTTTTTTTTTTTTTGTGAATATGAACTGAATACTAGATGATATGATGAAACTACTAATTACTAACTATTGTTAGTCATTTAAGGGCAGTAATTTTACGGTAGTTGTCTAGGAGAATGTCTTATTCTTTTTAAAAACATTTTAAAATAAATTTATATTCCACCCATTTCTCCTTCCCTTCCCCTTCTATCTCTGGAAACCAACAATCTGTTAACTGAATCTATTACTTGTTTTTTTGTTTTATATTTCATATATAAAAAAGATAATACAGTATTTGTCTCTAACTTTTTTGCTTAGCATATTGCCTTCAGGTCTATCCATATTGCTGGGCATTATAAGATTTCATTTATTTCTATGGCTGAATAATATTCCCCTGTGTACATATATATACATATGATTTCTTTATCCATTTATGCATTAATGGATACACACATTGTTCCCATATCTTGGCTATTATAAATAATGCTGTAATGAACATATGGGTGAAAATATCTTTTTGAGTTACTGTTTTCAATTCTTCAGGTTAATACTGCAAAGTAGAACTGCTGGTTCATATGGCAGCTCTATGTTTTTATTGAGGAAGCGCCATACTGTTTATAGAGCGGCCACACTAATTTATATTCTATCGGACATTCACAATGAGAGTTGCACAAATTTTTTTGGTTTCCCAGTGCATATAAAAGTTACGTTTACACTTTATTCTATTGAGTATGTAGTAGCACTGTGCCTTAAAAAACAACGTAAGGGCTTCCCTGGGGGTCCAGCGGATAAACGTCCACCTGCCAATGCAGGAGAAACAGGTTCCCTGGTACAGAAAGGTCCCACATGCCACAGGGCAACTAAGCTCACATGCCACAAGTACTGAGCCTGAGCCCCCTAGAGCCTGTTCCCTGCAACAAGAGAAGCCCTCACATTGCAACTGGAGGGCAGACCCCACTCACTACAACCAGAGCAAGCCTGAGTGCAGCATCAGAGACACCGCGCAGCCAAAAGTAAGCAAATGAATATGCAAAAATCGATGTAAATACCCTAATTTTACAACGTTTCATTGCTTAATATGCTAACCATCATCTGACAATACAGAGTTGCCATAAAGCTTCAAATTGTAAAACAACAACAAAACACAATATTTTGAAGTGCAATATAAGCAAACCACAATAAAAGAAAATACCCCAGATAATTGGATTAAGAAATGGAAACCTACTCCAGTATTCTTGCCTGGAGAATCCTGTGGATGGAGGAGCCTGGTAGGCTGCAGTCCATGGGGTTGCAAAGAGTCAGACACGACTGAGCGACTTCACTTCAGTTGTCCCTCCATGTCAGTGGTTCCACATCCACAGTTCAACCAACTGCCAACTTTGTAGTACTGTGATACACATGTGTGCTCAGTCCTGTCTGACTCTTTGCAACCCCAAGGACTATAGCCCACCAGGCCCTTCTGTCCATGGGGTTCTCCAGGCAAGAATACTGGAGTGGGTTGCCATTTCCTTCTTCAGGGGATCTTCTGAACCCAGGGATCGAACTGGTGTCTCCTGCAACTCCTGCCTTGGCAGTAGGATTCTTTTACCACTGAGCCACGTGGGAAACCCATATATATATTTTTAACCTGCATATAAGTGGATCCACACAGTTCAAATCCGTGTTGTTAATGGGTCAACTGTACTACCTCAGAAAACACTGTTAGAAGAAAGACCTGGCTCTCTCAAAGTAGACATTTTTTTAGGTGCTTGGAATTCAAAATGACAGTTACATACTTCTACTTTCCTTCCAAATCTCTAATGATTGTTAATTCCCAGTGGAAGCAAAATACAAGGATTTTAAACTTTAGTGTGCAAAGAAACCCTAAGCATTTTAAGATATTAATAAAATATTTGTTACAGTAGATCAGTGTTTCATTCTCTTCTTAAACCAGAAATCTTGACAAACAAATGTGCTACCTATCACTATGGAACATATATAACCTAAATATCTAGACAGATGAGGTAATGCTCTTATGTACCCTGCGCTGACAGTGTCTTCATAAATGGCTCCATCCTTGGTAACATTTGGGGCTGCCATTCTATTACTACAGCACTCTGGAAGCCGCCAGGATATGATTCTGGGGTTTCTGTGCTCCAGGGTGCTCTGTTTTCATTCCATCACATCTCTGAAACAGCAAGGTCAGACACAGCCAAAACATCTTTCAGAGCTGAGAGACCAGGATGTCCAGATATGCCTGATTAAGAGTAGCAAGTCAAAATCTTCCTGCTTCTGCTGTCACTTCAGTCGTGTCCGACTCTGTGCGACCCCATAGATGGCAGCCTGCCAGGCTCCCCCGCCCCTGGGATTCTCCAGGCAAGAACACTGGAGTGGGTTGCCATTTCCTTCTCCAATGCATGAAAGTGAAAAGTGAAAGTGAAGTTGCTCCATCGTGTCCGAGTCTTTGCAACCCCATGGACTGCAGCCTACCAGGCTCCTCCGTCGATGGGATTTTCCAGGCAAGAGTACTGGAGTGGGGTGCCATTAATCTTCGTAGTCCTCCTTAAAAGCCTGGGGTGTGATGCTCTAACAAAGGAGCCAGTCTCTAATCTTGTCACAATTAACTCCTTAATCCCAAAAGCATTTACTAAGAGTCTACTCTATGACAGATGCTGAGGGATACAAAAGTAAAGTAGGAAACCATCAGAACA
This sequence comes from Budorcas taxicolor, assembly GCF_023091745.1. Lineage (NCBI taxonomy): Eukaryota > Metazoa > Chordata > Mammalia > Artiodactyla > Bovidae > Budorcas > Budorcas taxicolor. The sequence continues at coordinate 4,288,835 of NC_068915.1, read as the reverse complement.
AGCCTTCACATCTTCCGTGTTGTCCATCCCTGGGTCGCATTCTTCCAGTGCTTGTACCCAGCAACCTATGTGTTCTCACTTCCAAACCTGACCTTCTCTTCAACAAATAGTTTCTCTTAAGCTCATCCTCAGTCATTCAAACATTTGTCTCCACTCACTCTATTTTTATTTATTTATTTATTTTATTTATTTTTTACAATATTGTATTGGTTTTGCCATACATCAACATGAATACACCATGGGTGCACAAGTGTTCCCCATCCTGAACCCCCCTCCCACTTCCCTCCCTGTACCATCCCTTTGGGTCATCCCAGTGCACCAGCCCCAAGCATACTGTATCCTGCCTCAAACCTGGACTGCCAATTCATTTCTTATATGGTATTATACATGTTTCAATGCCATTCTCCCAAATCATCCCACCCTCACCCTCTCCCACAGAGTCTAAAAGACTGTTCTATACATCTGTGTTTCTTTTGCTGTCTTCCATACAGGGTTATCATTACCATCTTTCTAAATTCCATATATATGCGTTAGTATACTGTATTGGTGTTTTTCTTTCTGGCTTACTTCACTCTGTATAATAGGCTCCAGTTTCATCCACCTCATTAGAACTGATTCAAATGTATTCTTCTTAATGGCTGAGTAATACTCCATTGTGTATATGTACCACAGCTTTCTTATCCATTCGTCTGCTGATGGACATCTAAGCTGCTTCCATGTCCTGGCTATTATAAACAGTGCTGCGATGAACATTGGGGTACATGTGTCTCTTTCAATTCTGGTTTCCTCAGTGTGTATGCCCAGCAGTGGGATTGCTGGGTCATAAGGCAGTTCTATTTGCAGTTTTTTAAGGAATCTCCACACTGTTCTCCATAGTGACTGTACTAGTTTGCATTTCCACCAACAGTGTAGGAGGGTTCCCTTTTCTCCACACCCTCTCCAGCATTTATTGCTTGTAGACTTTTGGATCAGAGCCATTCTGACTGGTGTGAAATGGTACCTCATTGTGGTTTTGATTTGCATTTCTCTGATAATGAGTGATATTGGGCATCTTTTCATGTGTTTGTTAGCCATCTCTATATCTTCTTTGGAGAAATGTCTATTTAGTTCTTTGGCCCATTTTTTCATTGGGTCATTTAAATTTCTAGAATTGAGCTGTAGGAGTCGCTTGTATATCTTTGAGATTAGTTGTTTGTCAGTTGCTTCATTTGCTATTATTTTCTCCCATTCAGAAGGCTGTCTTTTCACCTTGCTTATAGTTTCCTTTGTTGTGCAGAAGCTTTTAATTTTAATTAGGCCCCATTTGTTTATTTTTGCTTTTATTTCCAATATTCTGGGAAGTGGGTCATAGAGGATCCTGCTGTGATTTATGTCAGAGAGTGTTTTGCCTATGTTCTCCTCTAGGAGTTTTATAGTTTCTGGTCTTAGGTTTAGATCTTTAATCCATTTTGAGTTTATTTTTGTGTATGGTGTCAGAGAGTGTTCTAGTTTCATTCTTTTGCAAGTGGTTGACCAGTTTTCTCGGCACCACTTGTTAAAGAGATTGTCTTTTCTCCATTGTATATTCTTGCCTCCTTTGTCAAAGATAAGGTGTCCATAGGTGTGTGGATTTATCTCTGGGCTTTCTATTTTGTTCCATTGATCTATATTTCTGTCTTTGTGCCAGTACCATACTGTCTTGGTGACTGTGGCTTTGTAGTAGAGCCTGAAGTCAGGCAGGTTGATTCCTCCAGTTCCATTCTTCTTTTTCAGGATTGCTTTGGCTATTCGAGGTTTTTTGTATTTCCATACAAATTGTGAAATTATTTGTTCTAGCTCTGTGAAAAATACTGCTGGTAGCTTGATAGGGATTGCATTGAATCTGTAGATTGCTCTCTGAATCTGTAGAAGTCTCTGAGATTGTCCTCATTTCTTTTCATTCCTTTTTTTTTCCCTCTCTGATTCATTTATTTCTACCATTCTATTTTCTACTTCACTAATCCTATCTTCTGCCTCCCTAATTCTACTATTTGTTGCCTCCAGAGTGTTTTTGATCTCATTTATTGCATTATTCATTATATATTGACTCTTTTTGTTTCTTCTAGGTCCTTGTTAAACCTTCCTTGCATCTTCTCAGTCCTTGTCTCCAGGCTATTTATCTGTGATTCCATTTTGATTTCAAGGTTTTAGATAACTTTCACTATCATTATTCAAAGTTCTTTATCAGGTAGATTCCCTATCTCTTCCTCTTTTGTTTGGTTTGGTGGGCGTTTGCTGGGTATTCCTCTGTCTCTTCATCTTGTTTATATTGCTCAGTTTGGGGTGGCCTTTCTGTATTCTGGCAGTTTGTGGAGTTCTCTTTATTGTGGAGTTTCCTCGTTGTGGGTGGGGTTGGATGGGTGGCTTGTCAAGGTTTCCTGGTTAGGGAAGTTTGTGTCGGTGTTCTGATGGGTTGAGCTGGATTTCTTCTCTCTGGAGTACAATGAAGTACCCAGTAATGTGTTATGAGATGTCAATGGGTTTGGAGTAACTTTGGGCAGCCTGTATATTGAAGCTTGGGACTGTATTCCTGTGTTGCTGGAGAATTTGCATGGTATGTCTTGCTCTGGAATTTGTTGGCCCTTAGGTGATGCTTGGTTTCAGTGTAGGTATGGAGGCATTTGATGCGCTCCTGTCGATTAATGTTCCCTGGAATTAGTCCTCTGGTGTTCTCAGGATTTGGACTTAAGCCTCCTGCTTCTGGTTTTCAGTCTTATTTTTACAGTAGTCTCAAGACTTCTCCTTCTATACAGCACTGTTGATAAAACATCTAGGTTAAAGATGAAAACTTTCTCCACAGTGAGGGATACCCAGAGAGGTGCACAGAGTTACATGGAGAAGAGAAGAGGGAGGAGGGAGTTAGAGGTGACTGGAATGAGATGAGGTGGGATCAAAAGAGGAGAGAGCAAGGTAGCCAGTAATCACTTCCTTATGTGCGCTCCACTGTCTGGACCGCTCAGAGATGTTCACAGAGTTATACAGAGAAGAGAAGAGGGAGGAAGGAGACAGAGGTGCCAGTAGGATAAAAGGGGGGGATGAAAAGGAGAGAGATGGATCCAGCCAGTAATCAGTTCCCTAAGTGTTCTCCACTGTCTGGAACAGATAGAGATTCACATAGTTGGGTAGAGAAGAGAAGGGGGAGGGAGGAGACAGAGGCGACCTGGTGGAGAAAAAGGAGAGTCCAAAGGGGGAGAGAGAAGTCAAGCCAGTAATCTTGCTCCCAAGTAAAAATGGGTACTGGAGATTGGGCTTTTAAGGTACAAAAATGATAACAAATACCAGAAAGCAAAGAATAAAATTCTAGAGTAGAAGTTAGATTTTCGAAAATACAATATTAAAGAAAAGAAAAAAAAGTCACAAAAATTATTAAAAATATATATATATGAAGTTTGCTTTAAAAATGGGGTCTTTTTTGGCAAATTAATAGTAGGTTATAAAAATGAAAATTAAAGGATTAATAGAGGACTTAAAAATTAAAAAAATTAAAAAAAACAATGATCGTAAAAATAGTAAAAATATATCTAGGACTTTCTCTGGTGGTGTGGGCACCGTGGGGTCAGTTCAGTTTTGGATAGTTCCTTGGTCTGGCTTATATTTCTCAAGATCTATAGGCCCCTTCCTGTGTAGTCGGTACTAACCACAGGGTTTTAATCTATTGCACCTGTCACTTCCAAGGCGGTTCCCTCTGTTTTAGCTTCTTCTGTTTGCTGGTCTCTGCAGTGTCTGATTTCCGCCCTGACACAAGGGGGCGGTGGTGGACACTCTTTTTGGCTCACTTGCGGAGAGGGAGGGACACTGCAAACAAATAAACGCTGTACACTGGCGTGTGCTTGCAGTGTCTCAGCAACACTGGGCCTGCCGCCGCTCATGGCACATGTGCCCTCCCTGCCCACACTGCTCAGGCTGTAGGTTGCTCTGCCAGGAACCATCCGAGGCTGGCCCTGGGCTGCATGCACCTCCCAGGTCTAAGCCGCTCAGGTTCAGGTAGTGGGTAGTCTCAGAGGCACAGACTCAGTTGGGCCTGTGTTTTGTGCCCCTCCCAGGTCCTAGCGGGTGAGGAGGTGTTTGGCGAGCACGGTCACTGTGACTTATCACCTCCCCCGTCCCTGTTGCTCGTTTTTCTGGGTGTACAACTGGCACACCTTTGCAGGCAGATGTCCAGAACCCCAAGAAGTCTTAGTTATCAAAGAAGCCCACTTGCAGTTTGGTAGATAATGTCTCTCTGGGGCTGCGATTGCCCCCTTCTGGCTCTGGCTGCCTGTCACTGGAGGGGGATGGTCTGCAGCCGGCTAGTTCTGCTCAGTCCTCTGTTCTGTGCGCGGGCCTGGAGGTGTCTTAGGTTAGGACTTTTCTGTGGTAGCTATCCCGCAGTCTGGTTTGGTAGCCCAAGTTAGTTTGCTCAGATTGCCCTAGGGGCATTCAGGCCCAGTACTTACTCTAAGCAATGCAGCCCACGCCTTGCTGCCCAGCCCCCAGTTGCTAGTGTTGGGTACAGGCATCTGCGCTGCTTCTCCTCTGGGGTAGTTACCACTGGGCTCATAATCTGTGGGTTTTAATTATTTATTTATTTGTCCTCCCTGTTATGTTGCCCTTTGTGCTTCCAAGGCTCACCACAGACTCAGCAATGAGAGTGTTTCCTGGTGTTTGGAAACTTCTCTTTTTAAGACTCCCTTCCTGGGGTGGAACTCTGTCCCTACCTCTTTTGTTTCTTTTTTTGTCTTTTATATTTTTTCCTACCTCCTTTTGAAGACAATGGGCTGCTTTTCTGGGTACCTGATGTCCTCTGCCAGCATTCAGAAGTTGTTTTGTGGAATTTACTCAGCATTTAAATGTAATTTTGATGAATTTGTGGGGGAGAAAGTGGTCTCCCCATCCTATCCCTCCGCCATCTTAGGACCGCCCCCTCCCATCTATTTTTAAAAATAAAGATTGAGATGGTGACTCTGTGATGCTTAATCATCTACTGCATGTCTGCAATCACTGATATGTTTTGTCCCTGTCTTGTCCCTCGGTTTCTGCCTCAAAGAAGGGAAAAGAGTCCCTGGCTACCAGAAGCTTGAAATACTTTAACTACTTAAACCCTCTAAACTATAGGTTAAATCTTCTGAACTTCATTATAAATCCACATGCAGAGTAGCCAGATCAAAACCCCAGCAAGAAAGATTTATTTGTAGTATCCCAGATGAGGCAGGCAGTGCAGTGAAAAGCTTTTTCTTTCTTTCAGTGAGAGCCATCATAAGTCCAACTTAAGGATCTTGTTATGATGAGGATATAGTGTGGCTGTAGTTACAGCAGGCAACAGATTAAATGCATTGACCAAGAAGCGAGAGAGTTCCAGAAAAACACCTATTTCTACTTTATTGACTATGCCAAAGCCTTTGACTGTGGGGATTACAATAAACTATGGAAAATTCTGAGAGAGTAGGGACTACCAGACCACCTGACCTGCCTCTTGAGAAACCTTTATGCAGGTCAGGAAGCAGCAATTAGAACTGGACATGGAACAACAGACTGGTTCCAAATAGGAAAAGGAGTACGTCAAGGTTGTATATTGTCACCCTGCTTACTGAACTTATATGCAGAGTACATCATGAGAAACACTGGGCTGGAAGAAGCACAAGCTGGAATCAAGATTGCCAGGAGAAATATCAATAACCTCAGATATGCAGATGACACCACCTTCATGGCAGAAAGCAAAGAACTAAAGAGCCTCTTGATGAAAGTGAGAAAGGAGAGTGAAAAAGTTGGTTTAAAGCTCAACATTCAGAAAATGAAGATCATGACATCTGGTCCCATCACTTCATGGGAAATAGATGGTAAACAGTGGAAACAGTGACTGAGTTTATTTTTTGGGCCTCCAAAATCACTACAGATGGTGATTGCAGCCATGGAATTAAAAGACACTTACTACTTGGAAGGAAACTTATGACCAACCTAGATAACATATTAAAAAACAGACATTACTTTGCCAACAAAGGTCCATCCAGTCAAGGCTATGGTTTTTCCAGTAGTCATGTATGGATGTGAGAGTTGGACTGTGAAGAAAGCTGAGAGCCAAAGAATTGATGCTTTTGAACTGTGGTGTTAGAGAAGACTCTTGAGTGTCCCAAGGAGATCCAATCAGTCCATCCTCAAGGAAATCAGTCCTGAATATTCATTGGAAGGACTGATGTTGAAGCTGAAACCCCAATACTTTGGCCACTTGTTGTGAAGAGCTGACTCATTTGAAAAGACCCTGATGCTGGGAAAGATTGAGGGCAGGAGGAGAAGGGGATGAGAGGTGATAAGATGGTTGGATGGCATCACTGACTCAATGGACATGGGTTTGGATGGACTCCAGGAGTTAGTGATGGACAGGGAGGCCTGGCGTGCTGCAGTCCAAGGGGTCGCAAAGAGTTGGACACTACTAAGCAACTGAACTGAACTGAACTGAAGGATCATGAATCACTAAGTCTATTTCTTGATACAAGAAGTCATACATTTGTTGGCCTTACCCTTCAGATGATATAGTTGTGGAAGAAAGAGGACCAGAGGTCCCTTTCCCTTGCTTATGTGTATTTTTAATGGTGATGGCACATTTGGTTTGACATCTTATTAAATATGTAGGAGGGTCAGGACAGGAGGAAAACTGCAGGAGTAGGCGGATATATTTGTGTGTGCCCTGATTATGGAATGTGGTTTGATTCATTGAACAGATATTGTGGCTCAGGATTGCATAATGAAGAAAAGGATTTAGAGACAGTGATGGCGCCTTCAAAGTGGAGGTAGGACACCTAAGAGAGGCCAGGAGAGGAGTGTGCACTCAATGGGAATGTTGGAAAGGCTCTTCCATGGAGTGATTAAGGTTTCCAAGCTCTCAAACTGGGAAGAAAAGAGTCTCCATTTGCTCCCTTCTGTTTAATGGACCCACAGAAGGGGAAGAAAAGAGGACTTTGCTAAGCTCTGGCTCTTGTGAGGAAACACTGTGTCTTCCTTGCTCTAAGTGTCCCTCTTTTGTGTATATTTATGTTGGCTTTTTAAAAAATATATGATGCTTCTATACGATATGAAACAACTTTAAGTCATCTACATAATTATTCATCATCCTGAACAATTTTTCTGCTAGAATATTGCTTTAAAAACAAAAAGCAGTCTCACACTCCAAGGGAAAGATTGATTGTTTTACAGCCATGGTAATAACCAGCACAGCTAGTTTAACCGAATAAATCAGCGACAGCTTGCTTCATTGAACACGCCTCTGAAAGTCAACCGACTAGTGACACCAAAAGTCAGCCAGTTAGCAGACGACTTACCCTAGAAAACATGGTTCTAAGGCTAAGGTCAGTACACTGTCAACACATTGTCTTGTGCAAGCAACCCAACCGTGTCTCTCAGACTGATTTAACCCACTTCTTTCCCGGAAACCAATATACATTTGAACAAATCCTTCCCCTAAGCCCTATGTAAAACCAGCACTTCACTTTGTTTAATGAGCCTTTGACTACTCAGTCTAGTTCTTCTTTACTTACGTTAGAAATAAGTTCAGCTTTGGTTTTCATTCCAGATTTGAACGGTGACCTCACTCATTCAGTCTTCATTTGAAATATGCCACAGTGACACCTATGTTATGCCACCTAGCACCTTGACGAGAGTATCAGATTTGGTTCTAGAATTTCCTGTGAGACTTCCTGGTGACTCAGATGGTAACAAATATGCCTGCAATGCATATAGACCCAGGTTCAATCCCTAGGTGGGGAAGATCCCCCAGAGAAGGAAATGGCAACCCACTAGTCTGGCGTATGATATTACAGGAAACTCTTTATCCCACAAGCATCTGTCTCTTTATCTGTAAAAAATAAGGGGGTAAACTAGATGACCTTTACCTTCCTTTAACTTAAATACTGCACATTTTGTTTCTTGTAAAACCCAACATGACGTGATTATCTTTCTCTATTTCTACATGTTTATAAAAGCTGATTTTTGATATCTTAACATATGTCAACAATTGACATCTCAAAGCATCAGCAATAGCTTATACATTATTTTGTACTTATATTCACTATTTTAATTAAATACTTTCTATGTATAAACTCATTTGATTATCATAAAAATTTCAACAAGGAACTATTGTTAACATTCCTACCTTATTTATGAAGAAATGGAGGTGTAGAAACCTTAAAAAGTTCTCTCAGAAAGCCCACAGGTAATAACTAGTGAAACAAGGATTCAAGCCAGATTATCTTAATTCAAAGTCAGATTTTGGCTACAACAAACTATAGAAATAGAGACTGGTGCTTAGCTATACTCTACAACAATATAGACTCTTAGAATTTTTTTTCCTGTTAAGCCTTTTCTTTTTTATTTATTTATTTATTTTTCTGTTAAGCCTTTTCATTTGTTGTTTCCAGCTCTCCAATCTAGTTATTGTCCATTACTATTAAACATTCATGAGGTTTATTATTTTGTATACTTTCAACCTTGAAATAGTTGAATAATCTAACAAATGTACACTTCAATGAAGACTCATTCTGTATGTGTGAATATATATATGAATATATATGTGGTTATAAGTGAAATCGCAAGGTATGTCCGACTCTTTGAGACCCCATGGATTGTAGCCCACCAGGCCCCTTTGTTCATGGAATTTTCCAGGCCAGAATACTGGAGTGGGTAGCTGTTCCCTTCTCCAAGGGATCTTCCCAACCCAGGGATCGAACCCAGATCTCCCACCTTGCAGGTGGATTCTTTACTGTCTGAGCCACCAGGGAAGCCCATATGTGGCTATACATATGTATTAATATATAACACGGCTGCTAAATCTAATTGGAAAAAGAACTAACCAAAGAAAACATCAGTAACTCTGCTAATGATGTAACAACAACATCAAAAACCCTCCTTTTTGCAATCCCTCAAGCAATAGTTTAACATATAATGCAATTCATTTTGCAGTAGTTTTACTTTCTTTTGCAGTTGTTCGGTGCTGCAAGAATGTATTTATTTTGCTTTTAATAAATGACATTGGTAACACAGAGAAAAAGTCATCTCTGTCCAATAAAATTTCAAATCATGTTCAGAGTATTCTTCTCCTAGCTTGCACTCTTTTTTGATCAAAAGGGATCTTTCAAAGTAGCAATAGAAATTTAATAAGATCAGAACATTCTGACCCTACTCCTATTAATAAATTTAGCTTGTTGGCTCCACTGTTTCAGATGAATCTTTTGGAAAACTTACTAATAAATTTCTTCAAATAAACAATATATTAGGGCAGTACCATTCATAGAAAAATTACTGTCAATTTATCTCTAGAGGAGGACATAAAACACACTCGTACAATAACTGAAGTTTTTTAACTTTTATAACTACTCTCAATTACCTGCATATTTCTTGTAAATTCCCAACAAGGCTCCTATGCGATATGGTCCCAGGCAGTTCTCTTCTCTGTGGCCTTAGAAATGTCAATTAAATTTAATATTAGCCTAAGCAAGCAATCAGTTCAGCTCAGTTCAGTTCAGTTGCTCAGTCGTGGCCGACTCTTTGCGACCCCATGAATCGCAGCACGCCAGGCCTCCCTGTCCATCACCAACTGCCAGAGTTCACTCAGACTCACGTCCATCAAGTCAATGATCACAGGTAAATATATAATATGCATTCAGAAACTCAGAGACAAAATAGAAATTATAGTCTAGGGAACTTTTTGAAACTTAAATTCAACATGGCATGCCTGTGAAGAATGTACACCAGATGATTTCTTTGTCTTAATTAAACATTTTTAAACACGGAGTCTTTGCACATAGTGAAAGAGCAGGTTTATACATAACAAGATACCTCCTGGGTATCTGAGTTAAAACAGTCCAAATGAAATACACTGAACCTAAAATCCCACAGATTGAGCAATACTTTCCAACTTCAAGTATGTTAAAATACACATTTTTTAAAAAATTCTACATTAAAACTGACAAAAAAGTTGGTATTTAAAACTCCAGAAAACAATATAGATCTTTCAAAAGGCTGGGACAAGTGCCAGACCAAGAAGACATTTTTCCTAGGTGGGTCACTGCAGAGATCACTCCCTGATCTGTGGAAATCACTCCATAGCTCTCTGTATTCAGAAGAGTTGTACTTTCCTTGGGCCACAGTGATTATTACTACTATGTTATGGATGTCATAAATTAAATAGAGTACATTTATTTCTTTGAAAAGAATAGCTATAAGGCAATAAAAGGCAAGAACCAAGAACTGTTCATGTGCCCTGCCTATTGAACCCATCTCAGTAACTTAGAATGTGCCTTTGAAACTAACCTTACTTATGGCCTCCTCTTCCTTAAGCTAGCATCCCAATTTCACTCTTCTTTCTTCCTTGTAGCACAGTGTATCTTTGAGACACCTTCTTAAATCTTACTTTATTACACCATACAGTATAAACAAAGATACACACACTGAGAATGTATGATACTCATAATGAGCTGTAAATTTTACAAAGAAGCCTCCAGGTCAGAACATCAGATATGAATGGAATAAATATATAAGCCATTATGAAAACAGGACAGACGTTCTCTTTTAATTTTTATTCTCTTACTTTCTACCTGTTGGCCTACTCCTACCACCACAACCACAATACATTTTGAAAGAGTACCAAGATTCAATTAGAAAATTTTTTTCTTTAAGATAGATGCTGTAGGAGAATTAACAAATTTTCTTCTGAACATGTATACTATCATGTAAGAATCGAATCGCCAGTCTATGTCCAATGCAGGATACAGCATGCTTGGGGCTGGTGCACGGGGATGACCCAGAGGGATGTTGTGGGGAGGGAGGTGGGAGGGGGGTTCATGTTTGGGAACGCATGTACACCCGTGGTGGATTCATGTCAATGTATGGCAAAACCAATACTGTATTGTAAAGTAAAATAAAGTAAAAATAAAAATTACTTCAGGTAATAAAGTTTAAGGAGAATATTTGTAAGCTATAGTGTCTTTACAGAAATGCTTCTCCACCTTGACTGTATGTTGGAATCATCTGCAAGCTTTAAAAAATAATGATGTCAGCTTCCTGCCACTGAGAAAATGATAATAAATAGTGGGTCCGGAGTGCAACCTGGGTATCAGGAGTGCATAAAGCTCTCCAAGTGGTAACATTTGTATGCAAGGTTGCAAACTACTGCTTTTAGAGGAATACAATCCAGATTGGATGCTTCCACAAAAGAGGCATCAAATGACTATTGATCCCTAGAGAAGGAAATGGCCAAACTGAAGCACAGCATTGGCAGGGTTTCCTGTTAAAGGATGAGTAGATTTATTCCATCTACTTCAGACAGTCTGCAATGTTATGCTGCATGTCTCGTGTTGGACTCAAAACTTAAGTCTTATGCCTCATAAATATGGGGGTTCCTAAGGTCATGTTTTCATATTTCTGGTGTCCTAAAGTAGACAGGTATGCACAGCACAATGAGTTACACATTGCTGGAATTTTATATAGGGATTTAAGGAATTTAGGATTCCTTGCTGGTGAAAGTATCTTTCTGTCAATCAGGAGAACAGACATATGGAGAAAGGCTGTTCTAACTGCACTCCAGGGACAGCAGGCAGAGAGCAGGGACCCAGCACAGGGTGACTTTTCTCAGACAATGAGGATCTAACCTAGCCTAAAGGTCTGGGAATGTGTGTGTGCATATGGGTTAGGCAATGGTTTGGAGACACGACTACAGAACACAAGCCAACCTATGATACTGTGGTCCCATCAATACCTTTACTGAAAAAGAATATTTTTGTTATCTTAACAGCCAAAATAACTGGATAGGATAAGCTGATGGCTAAGTGAATCTCTCCTTCACCAGGACACACACCTTGCTCATACTTACATGCACCCAGATCATCTATAACTAGTTAACTCACTCAAAAAATAATATCAGTATAGTTCCAGTCCTGCTTTCCAGCCCCTCGTGGGTGAGTTAGCCTCATTCTGATCCACAGAAATTCACCTCAAATCTAGCAAATGTGTGCTTCCGGAAATAAATTAGTATACTTATAAAGAAAATGTAGATGGTTATTGCCAACGTATCCTTACTGAGAAAGCATAGTTAAGTGTACACTTTGTAAGATTGTGGTGGGAGAAGCAGCATCTGACCAACTTACAAACAGTTAGGAATGCAACTTAGAAAGTTGTACAAATGAAACAAAAAAGTCCCAAAGCCCAGCAAACAAGTCCAATAAACTTGACCAGTCTGCATGGAGATCTCTGCTACTCAAGCAAGGATGGCTGGCAGGGATGAAAATGAACAGAGTGTGAAGCATGCTTTGTTGGTTTCCCCAGCTGACTCCAACTAAGCCTGAGATCTTACACACAGGGTGGTATATCACATGGAAAATCTATTCCCAAACCAGAGAACAGCAGATGGGAACAAAGACTGAAAGAGAAGTTGATGCATTATTAACCCACCTATTTCAGGTCTTCTCGGGCCAAGGTAAGAGGTTAAGCAGCGAGTTTAAACAGAGAGAAGGAGGCTTCCTTCTCCCATTGTTCCTTATTCTTCTAGATGGAAGGAAACAAAGAGAGGAGCAACATTATCTCCACACAGGACTTCAGCCCCTCTGACATATCTTTCTTTGAAAATGTGGCCCCATCAGAGTGCTTGAACTTGAGTGACTCCTCTCCTCCTTGTGAAATAAAGCTCATTTCCCTTCTTGACTTCCAATTTTTTTGTGTGGAAGTGGTAAGAGCCAAGGAAAGGAAAGTCCTTGAGTTCATCAAGGTCTAAACATATCCTTTCAGAAATGAAGCACTAATATAATTTTCAAATATGAACAGAAGCATATTATGGGCGTTTTATTAAAGCTAGCCTTAAAATAACCTTCAAAGAGTCCACGCTGAACATGTCACAGCCAACACTAATTCTTAGGGGTAGGAAGGAAAAACTACCATTCATTGAGAAGCTACCTATTCTCAACACGCAGGTAACAGTCACTGTGCTAGGAGGTAAATACAACCCTTTTGAGCTCAGGATCTCTCTACCTCATGTTATAGACAGAAATAGAGGCTTGGGAAAATTTGCTTTCCTGCCCATTAAACTGACAATAGAAAAGAGGAATTTCAACCAAACCATGTTTCCAACACCTATGTTCTTCCTCCTATAGCACAAGCCCCATTTCAAAGCTGAGATGCTATAAATAGGCAGAATATATGAAAATCGGAGAAGGCAATGGCAACCCACTCCAGTACTCTTGCCTGGAAAATCCCATGGACAGAGGAGCCTGGTAGGCTGCAGTCCATGGGGTTGCTAAGAGTCGGACATGACTGAGCAACTTCACTTTCACTTTTCACTTTCATGCATTGGAGAAGGAAATGGCAACCCACTCCATTGTTCTTGCCTGGAGAATCCCAGGGACGGGGTAGCCTGATGGGCTGCTGTCTATGGGGTCACACAGAATCAGACACGATTGAAATGACTTAACAGCAGCAGCAACATATGTGAAAATGCCGAAGGGCAAGCAGTGGTCTGTTCTATCTAAAGGAAACAGTCAAGAACAACCACAGCCAAAAAGGAAACAGAATTCTGCATTCCCAAGTCCAGTAGTCTTACTTTCAGAAGGGAATGGCAGGAATAAAAAAAGGAAGTTCACTGTTAAACGTTCCCACCCACGAGTAACTGATCTGAAATGTGCACACCAGACAGGAAAAGTAATTTAGAAAACTATAAAATTAGTGACTAGTGGATAGTATATTTAGTTTAGAAAGAAATGGATTTAATACGGAAACATGCATGGATGCATTTTTTCTTTTGGGTCACCTACATCTCATACAGTCACACCCAGCAACTAGTTGTCTATAAGTTGCTTTTGTCAATATCCAATCTTTATATTCTGGAGGCAAGCTATGTTTCATATTCTAAAACTTTCATACTTAAAAACTTTGAGAACTAGACAAGCTGGCCAGTACTTCTAATAGTCATGATTCACTCCACATAAATGCATTGTCCATCTTCCAGCAGATACAAAAGCCCTCAGCTGTCCATTTTCTCTTCAAAAGCCCTACCTTTATCAAAGCTGTTGTTAAATTCCTCTAATCACATTATAGAGGAAGCTTCAAGCATCCTTCAAGCATGTTGTTTGCCTTTAATAGCTATCTTTAGCACCTGATGATTGTTTTTAATGAGAACACTATGCCTTAGGCTCCAAGAAAACTGCAGGCAATTGTAGAAGCAGCCAGGTAGAGGCAAAAAGAAGGGTTGAAGGACACCCACAGGATGGAAGGAAGGGAATAAACAAAGCTATGGATCCATAAATAAAAAGGTTACCTGTAAATAAAGAACACATTTAGAGAAAGAAGAGAGGATAACTAAATAATTCTGGGTAGAAGAAAAATCATGCAGATTTTTCTAAAACTCGGCCTTCTCCTTTACATATTCCCCTGCAGAATGTTAGCTTCCCCAGAGCACAGTTTGAAAATCTTAAATCTAGCTAAGCTCTCAAGGGCTCCCCAGCATATGTGATCTCAAGTACGGAGAACAGTCCTTTATATGCCAAACTTATGAAGTTTTGTTACAAAATGAAAGTTCATGACAATGGTATTTTTAGAAAAGTATGCAGATAAAATCTCATGTGAAGTGTTTGGGGAAATTTTTAAGTTGGTCCCTTGCCTTATCACTTCTACAGGGGTGGTTCCTCAAAGAAGCACAACACTTAAAACATATTTATATAATCAAGGGAGTATAACAAAGACCCAGGAATTTTTTTGTTTTTTACAAAACACCCTTCACAAGCCACAGAAGCTAAAGTCAGATTCTCCACTGAGTCCTAGGGCTAACTGTGACCCCAAATTTTAAAACTGCTTTTGGCTGCACAGAAGATACTTAGTGTGTGCCAATCTTACAAACCAGTTACCTTCTCACTTCCATTCACAAAATTTGCACTCAGGCAAAAGATCAATGAGAAAACTAAAAGGAAGCCTATACATACTATGCATTTCCCCCAGATGAAGGCCCAAAGTCTTCATCAGCAATATAACGTTCTCAGGACAATTCTCAGTTATTTCCAGACTAAGAGCTCCAGACCCTGACACTGATGCAAATTCATACCTGACAGCTCCACGTGGATGTCCACCAGTCCTTCAAATTCAACATGATCAAAACTGACCCACTGTCTTTTCACCAAAAACCCTCCTTTCCTTGTCTCTGTCATAGATACTGATCTCACCATCTACTTGGCTTCCTAATCTAGAAAATCCAGCAAATTACTCATTCCTCATTAAGCCTAATCAACTCTGCCTCCAAAGTCTTCCTCTTTTCTGCTCTCTTCCTTGTCCACATCCTTAGCCTGTGCCCTCATTCCCTCTTACCTGGACAATTACAACAGCCGTGAAACCAAGTAAGTGCCCTAAACTTCTTCCTGCATCCTGCTATCCATCCTCACAGCAGCACAAAGACATCTCTCAAACACAAATCTGATTTCACTCCTTCCCTACATCTAAGCCTCAACAGATTCCCATTTTCTTCAGGATGAAGACCAATTCTTGGGCAAAGCTGTAAGAGTCCTTTACAAGCTGGTATCGGTCTGATGTCTGGTCTCCTTCCCCAAAGCTTTGACACTGCATGCCTTATGCTTCACTATACAAAACTTGTCATTCCTGTAGTGTGCCTGTGTTATAGCATATGCTGTGATATCTGTGTAAATGGCCTCCCCTTTGCTCTTTAGATGGCAAATACCTGCCTATCTATCTTTCAAAATCTGGCTCCTGCATCACTTTCTCTGAAAGATTGTCCCTCCTTTCTGCAGGCTGCTAGTTGCTTCTTTTTCAGTACCAACATCAACGCCCTCTATTTGCCTCTTGTGGATTGAATTGGGTTCCCCCAAGATATATGTTTAAGTCCTAATCCTTAATACTTGTAACTTTATTTGGAGCTAGGGTCTTTATCGATGTAATCAAGAGGAGCTGAGGTCATACTGGATTAAGGTGAGCCCTCATCCTTCTAAGTGTCCTTTTGAAAAAAGGAACACCTTCATGGATCATTGCCTTTTCATGGAGAAGGGGCTTGGGTAACTCAATGAAGTTATGAACTATGCCATGTATGGCCACCCAAAAGGGTCATGGTGGAGACTTCTGATAAAACATGGTCCTTTGGAGGAGAGAACTGCAAACCATTCCAGTATTTCTTGCTGCGAGAACCCCATGAACAGTATAAAAACGTAAAAAGATATGACAGTAGAAGATGAGAACCCAGGTCAAAAGGACTCTAACATGCTAATAGGGAAGAGTGGAGGGCAATTACTAATAGCTCCAGAAAGAATGAAGCAGCTGGGGAAAGCAGAAATGATGCTCAGTTGTGGATATGTCTGGTGCCGAAAGTAAAATCTGACGCTGTGAAGAACAGTCTTATATAGGAATCTGGAATGTGAGGTCCATGAATCAAGGTGAACCAGACATGGTCAGGCAAGAGATGGCAAGAGTAAACATTGACATCTTAGGAATCAGTGAATGAAATGGACGGGAATGGGTGAATTTAATTCAGGTGACCATTCTATCTACTGCTATGGGCAAGAATCTCATAGAAAAAAATGGAGTAGCCCTTATAATCAACAGAAGAGTCTGAAATTCAATCAGTTCAGTTCAGTTCAGTCGCTCAGTCGTGTCCGACGCTTTGCGACCCCATGAATCACAGCACGCCAGGCCTCACTGTCCATCACCAACTCCCGGAGTTCACTCAGACTCACGACCATCGAGTCAGTGATGCCATCCAGCCACCTCATCCTCGGTTGTCCCCTTCTCCTCCTGCCCGCAATCCCTCCCAGCATCAGAGTCTTTTCCAATGAGTCAACTCTTCGCATGAGGTGGCCAAAGTACTGGAGTTTCAGTTTTAGCATCATTCCTTCCAAAGAAATCCCAGGGCTGATCTCCTTCAGAATGGACTGGTTGGATCTCCTTGCAGTCCAAGGGACTCTCAAGAGTCTTCTCCAACACCACAGTTCAAATGCATCAATTCTTCGGCGCTCAGCCTTCTTCACAGTCCAACTCTCACATCCATACATGACCACAGGAAAAACCATAGCCTTGACTAAACGGACCTTAGTTGGCAAAGTAATGTCTCTGCTTTTGAATATGCTATCTAGGTTGGTCATAACTTTTCTTCCAAGGAGTAAGCGTTTTTTTAATTTCATGGCTGCAGTCACCATCTGCAGTGATTTTGGAGCCCCCCAAAATAAAGTCTGACAGTGTTTCCACTGTTTCCCCATCTATTTCCCATGAAGTGATGGGACCGGATGCCATGATCTTCGTTTTCTGAATGTTGAGCTTTAAGCCAACTTTTTCACTATCCACTTTCACTTTCATCAAGAGGCTTTTTAGCTCCTCTTCACTTTCAGCCATAAGGGTGGTGTCATCTGCATATCTGAGGTTATTGATATTTCTCCTGGCAATCTTGATTCCAGCTTGTGTTTCTTCCAATCCAGCGTTTCTGATGATGTATTCTGCATATAACTTAAATGAGCAGGGTGACAATATACAGCCTTCACGTACTCCTTTTCCTATTTGAAACCAGTCTGTTATTCCATGTCCAGTTCTAAGTGTTGCTTCCTGACCTGCATACAGGTTTCTCAAGATGCAGGTCAGGTGGTCTGGTATTCCCATCTCTCTCAGAATTTTCCACAGTTTATTGTGATCCACACTGTCAAAGGCTTTGGCATAGTCAAGGCAGCAGAAATTGATGTTTTTCTGGAACTCTCTTGCTTTTTCCATGATCCAGCAGATGTTGCCAATTTGATCTCTGGTTCCTCTGCCTTTTCTAAAACCAGCTTGAACATCAGGGAGTTCACAGTTCACATATTGCTGAAGCCTGGCTTGGAGAATTTTGAGCATTACTTTATTAGCATGTGAGATGAGTGCAATTGTGTGGTAGTTTGAGCATTCTTTGGCATTGCCTTTCTTTGGGATTGGAATGAAAAGTGACCTTTTCCAGTCCTGTGGCCACTGCTGAGTTTTCCAAATTTGCTGGCATATTGAGTGCAGCACTCTCACAGCATCATCTTTTGGGATTTGAAATATATTATGTATCACAAATATATAATTTATAAATATATACATTTATATAATATAAATATATATGATATATATAATTTATAAATATATCAAATTTTATATATTATAAATATATAATATATTTTATACCATTATAATTATTATATATAATATAATATTATATATATATTCCTATATAGACAGAAGATGAGATGGCTGATGGCATCACCTACTCCTTTGACATAAGTTTGAGTGAACTCCAGAAGTTGGTGGTGGATAGAGAGGCCTGACATGTTGCAAATCATGGGTCATAAAGACTTGGACACTACTGAGTGACTGAACTGAACTTATATAG
The DNA here is from genome assembly GCF_023091745.1 of Budorcas taxicolor. Taxonomy (NCBI): domain Eukaryota; kingdom Metazoa; phylum Chordata; class Mammalia; order Artiodactyla; family Bovidae; genus Budorcas; species Budorcas taxicolor. Next base: position 4,270,480 of record NC_068915.1, on the reverse strand, counting down.
TCTTATATATTATTACATTATAATAATATATAATATAATATTGTAATAATTAATATATATTATCATAATTATATTGCATATAATTTATATATAATTTTTATGTCATAAATTTCCTGAAAATTATATTTTTCTGGAATTTAGCAACATGATTTTTTCTAGTGAGGATTCCCTCTCTGTGCTGAAACACTCTTCTCCACAAATGTCTACCATTGATGAATGGAATTTCCTTTTTCCCTTATCCCTTTTAAAATGAGCCTCCCTGGAACAAAACATCCACTGAAAAATCATCCTTTGACTAACCTGTTCCTTAGGGAGTCACGCTGGGGATCAGGATCTCAAAATCTGTTCATAATAGGTGTGGCTGCTGAAGAGAGTACACCCTTAGTTCATTAGAAATGACTTTTACTGGGACGTTTGCTCAGGAATCTCAACTTATTCATATTAAATTGTTAATATTAGTTTGTGGCCACCTTTGAGATTTCCTAGGCTTCAGAGAAAAACAGTGATATGAAAAGGGAGAATCATAAGATGGAGCAGATAGAGATTTTATGTTTGCTTCTCAAATGACTTCACAAATGATCATTTAAATGTGCCCTTCTTAACCTAAGTCCTTTCTAATATATCCAGTTCTAGTTCATTCTATGTGTTACTCTCAATGGTGTTCTGTGCACTAAATCAAAACCAAGAAGTGACTCCTTTAAAAGACTTTTAAAGATCATTCTCCCAAGGGGAAAGGGACAGGGAGAGGAAAGGAGGGAGGGGCAAAATAGGGGTAGAGAATTAATTTATACATGATTGATTTATAATTATAAAATAAGCTATAAAAACATCTTGTACAACATGGGGAATATAGTCAATATTTTATAACAACTACAAATGGTGTATGTGTTAATTGCTCAGTCATGTCCAGATTTTTGCAACCTCATGGACTGTAGCCCACCAGGCTCCTCTGTCCATGGTATTTTCCAGGCAAGAATACTGGAGTGGGCTGCCATTTCCTTCTCCAATAAATGGAGTATAATCTTTAATTGTGAATCACTATGTTACACACCTGTAACAATATTGTATATCAACTATACATCAGTAAAAATCTTTGAAAAATAAAATAAATTCCATAAAATAATAAATATTAGATATAACACTGCACCGAAAACAGTCTCTGTTTATCATGTTCCCCAAACTGAAATATTTAAGGGTTAAATCTATAATTCCTTTTCAAGTATATAAATAAAAAATAAATAAACATAAAATCAAAGAAAAGAAAAGCCCCAAACCAAATTATTTAAAAGCATCCTATGGCAAAGAATAATTGACTTTCAATATATGGAACAATTACATGAAAAGAGAACAGTTACATGAAAAACTCCAAAAATAGCACTGCTTTCTAAGAAGACTTCCTTGACAATTTGTAGGATTTGTAATTTTGATATATCACTGGCCTTGACTGAGAATTTTCAGAGTCCCTGTTAGTGAAAAGATGTATGTGCTCAAGGAATTCAACCTCAGGGAAAATTTTGTATAAATATATTGATTCATCTGTCAATACTAATGACAGCACCAAACTATTTCATTATTATAGCATTATAGGACATTTTATTACAGTATTCTTGATATTTATTTAATTTCTTGAATATTTTCATTTATCTTTTCAATGATATTTAGACCAAATGATGGCTGAGGAGAGACTCCTTTACAAGCCTTTTAAAAATTCCTAGAAAAAGAATCTGCATCAGTTTCTCCAAAAAAATTTCTACTGGGACTTTACTTGGAATGGCATTCAACTTAGCAACTTGGGAGAAAGTGATATGTTCAAATAACCTTTTGTTTAATTTAAAAATTATTTTATGTCTTTCACTGAAGTGTTGGTTTATTCACAATTCCTACTAAAGTTGTTTCTTGGTATTTTTCCTATTGATTTTTTAGTAGAATCAATTTTTAAATTTTGCACTCTAATTGGTTTTAGTGAATTTAAATAAAAACAATTTTGTAAATTTGTCTTTATTTTTACTTTGCCAACAAAGATCCATCTAGTCAAGGCTATGGTTTTTCCAGTGGTCATGTATAGATGTGAGAGTTGGACTGTGAAGAAGGCTGAGCGCCAAAGAATTGATGCTTTTGAACTGTGGTGTTGGATGTCGGGAGCCACGTTAGGCATTACTAACAAAATGGAGGCACGGCCCCAACCCCCTCTCCTCATCTCACAGGCACGATCCTGGGATGAAGGAGTTAGGCCTTGTGATTCTGACTTGTTCTTTCCTTTCTTCAGTTGAGGTGGCCGGAAAGAATGTTAAGGTGCTTGAGAGAAGCATGAGAAAGCACAAAGCCTTCTGCAGTTGTACCCAGAATATAATCTATAAAATAACCATTGACATTTGTTCAAAGATCTTTATGAAGAACGTCCCAGGATGAGCACATAGGCCACAGCTTGAGGCCATGGGAAGGATTGTTTTCTGAGACCTGTTTGTGAAGGAAATATTTATGGCAAAAGTAGTTTGCTGAGTTTAGGGTTTAGAAATAATTAAAAATAGCTAGAAGTCTTTTTAGGATATAGTGATCTTAAGATGCTACAGGCAAACAGGATTTAGAAAGATAAGAAATAAACAGAGGAATGTGGTATGAGTCACAATGTAATCACAAGTTAAGTATAGGACACACAAGAGAAAGTAGATAATAGATAGTAAGGCCAATTCTGAGAGAATTGCTGAAGCAGGAACTCTGTTTGAAGGACAACAATGATTTCTGGAGATGATAAATCTGGGTGGGGAAAACTAAAAATGTCAAACCTCTGACCTAGTGCTTTTGTCAAAGTATAAAAGAAAACCTGAAGCTTGAAATAAACATGTGAGTCAGAGGCTACATCTTGGTCTGCCAACACTGCTCACCCCTTCAGGCTGATTCCCTGGCTGCTGGAGCTGGACTCTGGCAGTTGGAGAAGGCTCTTGAGAGTCCCTTGGACTGCAAGGAGATCCAACCAGTCCATCCTAAAGGAAATCAGTCCTGGGTGTTCATTGGAAGGACTGATGCTAAAGCTGAAACTCCAATACTTTGGCCACCTGATGTGAAGAGCTGACTCATTTAAAAAGACCCTGATGCTGGGAAAGATAGAAGGCAGGAGGAGAAGGGGACGACAGAGGATGAGATGGTTGGATGGCATCACCGACTCAATGGACATGAGTTTGGGTAAACTCTGGGAGTCGGTGATGGACAGGGAGGCCTGTCAGTGCTGTGGTCCATGGGGTCGCAAAGAGTCAGACATGACTGAGCAACTGAACTGAACTCCTTTTTAACTTTTTGACCTTCTTCACACATTTCTTCTACCCTCCAACCCAGACCTCTGGAAACCCAGACCTCTGTATCTATGACTCTATTTGTGTGTGTGTGTGTGTGTGTGTGTGTGTGTGTGTGTGTGTTTAATATATTTCATTAATAAGTAGAATTATTCATTAAGTATTTGTCTTTCTATGTCTGACTTACTTCACTTAGTGTAATGAATGCTTAAGGTCACTGATGTTATTGCAAATAGCAATATTTCATTCTATTATGGATGAATAATACTCCATTGTGTGTGGGGGGTGAGGGACAGGAATACCACATCTTTTTTATCCTTTCATTAATTGACACTCAGAGTTTTTCTACATTTTAGCTGTTGCAAATAATGCTGCAATAACCATGGTGGTATATGTATCTTTTTGAGTTAGTGTTTTTGTTTTTGGGGGTTAAATGTCCAGAAGTGGAATTTCTGGATCATATTGTAGTTTTGTGTGTGTGTGTGTGTGTGTGTGTGTGTGTGTGTGTGTGTGTGAAAACTTCATACCATTTTTAATAGTGGCTGTCCCAGTATACAACACCACCAACAATGCACAAAGAGAAGGTCCCTTTTCCTCCACATTGTCACAAAAATGTCATTTCTTGTCTTTTTGGTAATAGCCATTCTAAAAAGTATGAGATTATATCTTATTGTGGTTTTGATTTGCACTTCCACAATGATTAACAATATTGAGCATCTCTTTTTTTAATTGGGGTGTGGTTGCTTGACAATGTTGTTTTAGTGACTCAGCCATGTATTATGTTTTCTTTGGGAAAAGTTCTTCTTAGATCTTCTACCCATTTTTAATTGTATTGTTGGAGGTTTTTTTTATTTGCTCCATTTATTTTTGCTATTGAGTTGTATGAGTTTTTCATATATTTTAATCCCTTATTAGATATATGATTTGCAAAGATGCTCTCTCATTTAATAGGTTGTCTTCTCATTTTGTTGATCATTTTCTTTTTTGTTCAAAAGCCCTTTATAATGATATGATTCTACTTATTTATTTTTGTGGCTTTTGCTTTTGGTGTCAAATTAAAAAAATCATATCTAAGACCTCTGTCAAAGAGTTTATGGTTTGTATTTTCTTCTAGGAGTTTTATGATTTCAGGTCTTATGTTCAAGTCTTTGATTCATTTCAATATATTTTTAATATAATGAAAGACAGTAGATGAATTCCATTCTTTTGCACACAGCTGTCCAGATTTTCCAACACAATTTAATGAACAGAATATCCTTTCCCACAAGAGACTGAGCCAGACCTGCCTGTGAGTGTTTGCGGGTTTCCTGCAGAGGAGTGGATTGACAGTAGCCTGACACAGGATCAGGGCACTGGCAGCAGCAATCCTGGGAGGTGCAGCTTGTTGGCATAAGTTCTCTTGGAGAAAGTCACCATTAGCCCTACCATAGAGCCTGTAGCCCTACCATAGAGACTGAAGACTTCAAGACTGGGGTGACTCAGGCCAAACAACAAGTCAAAGAGGGAGCATAGCCCCACCCATCAGCAGAAAATAGGATTAAAAGTTTACTGAGCATGGCCATGTCCACCAGAGCTAGACCCAGGATTCCCCACAGCCAGACCCTCCCATCAGGAAGCTTGCTTGCACAAGCTTCTTATCCTCACCATAAATGGAAAGATGGAAGAAGCAAGAACCACAATCCCATGGCCTCCAAAAAGAAAACTAACCAAAATGATTGCATGAACCACAGCCTTGTGTAACTCAATGAAACTATAAGCCATGCCATGCAGGGCCACCCAAGATGAATGGGTCATGGTGGAGAGTTCTGACAAAATGTGGTCCACTGGAGAAGGGAATGGCAAGCCACTTCAGTAAACTTGCCTTAAAAACCCCATGAACAGTACAAAAAGGCAAAAAGATATGACACCAGAAAATGAGCGCCCCAGGTTGGTAGGTATCCAATATGCTACTGGGGAAGTATGGAGAAATAGCTCCAGAAAGAACAAAGAAATTGAACCAAAGCAGAAATGAAGCCCAGCTGTGGATGTGTCTGATTGTAAAAGTAAAGTCTGATGCTGTGAAAAACGATATTGCATAGGAACCTAGAATGTTAGGTCCATGAATCAAGGTAAATTGGATGTGGTCAAACAGGAGATGACAAGAATGAAAATTAACATTAGGAATTAGTGAACTAAAATGAATAGGAATGGGTGAATTTAATTCAAATGACCATTATATATACTACTGTGGGCAAGAGTTCCTTAGAAGAAATGGAATAGCTCTTACAGTTAACAGAAGAGTCCAGAATGAAGCAGAGCAAAGTCTAACAGAGTTTTGTCAAGAGAGTGCACTGGACATAGCAAATACACTCTTCCAGCAACACAAGAGATGACACATGGACCCCAGATTCTCAATACCAACGTGAGATTGATCATATTCCTTGCAGATGGATAAGCTCTATACAATCAGCAAAAACAAGACCTGGAGCTGACTGTGGCTCAGATTATAAGCTACTTATTCCAAAATTCAGGCTTAAATTGAAGAAAGCAGGAAAAAACCACTAGGTCATTCAGGTATGACTTAAACCAAATCCCTTATGATTATACAGTAGAAGGGACAAATACACACAAGGGATTAGATCTGATAGTGTACCTGAGTAACTATGGAAGAGGGCCATAACTGTGTACATGAGGTGTTAACTAAAACCATCCCTAAGAAAAAGAAAAATGAATCCCTAAGAAATCCCTAAGGAAAAGAAAAAGAAGGCAAAATGGTTGTATGAGGAGGCTTTACAAATAAATGAGGAAAGAAGAGAAGTGAAAGGCAAAATAGAAAGGGAAAGATATACCAACTGAATGCAGAGTTCCAAAGAGTAGCAACGAGAAATAAGAAAGCCTTCTTAGGTGAACAATGCAAAGAAACATAGGGGAAAATAGAATGGAAAAGACTAGATATCACTTCAAGAAAATTAGTGATTCTATGGGAACACTTCATGCAAACATGGGCACAACAAAGTACAGAAACAGCAAGGACCTAACAGAGGCAGAAGAGATTAAGAAGAAGGGGGCAAGAATACACTGAACAATTGTATGAAACAGGTCTTAATGACCTGAAAAAACCATGATAGTATGATCACTCACCTAGAGCCAGACCTCCTGGAGTGTGAAGTCAAGTGGACCTTAGGAAGCATTACTACAAACAAAGCTTGTGGAGGTGGTGGAATTCCAGCTGAGCTATTTCAAATCTTAAAAGTTGATGCTATTAAAGCACTGTACTCAATATGCCAGCGAATTTGGAAAACTCAGCAATGGCCACAGGTCTGGAAAAGCTTAGTTTTTATTCCAATCCCAAAGAAGGGCAATGGCAAAGAATATTCAAATTACTGCACATTTTGAGCTCATTTCACAGGCTAGCAAGGTACTGCTTTAAATGTTCAAGCTATGCTTCAAACTATGCTTCAACAATATGTGAACCAAGAACTTCCAGATGTACAAGCTAGATTTAGAAAAGGCAGAGGAGCCAGAGATCAAATTGTCAGTATCTGCTGGATCATAGAGAAAGCAAGGCAATTCCAGAAAAAAAAAATCTATTTCTGCTTCATTGACTATACTAAAGCCTTTGACTGTGTGGATCACAACAAACTGTGGAAAATTCTTAAAGAGATGGGAATATCAGACCACCTTACCTGCCCCCTGAGAAACCTGTATGCAGCTCAAGAAGCAAGAGTTAGAACCAAACATGGAACAACTGACTAGTTCAAAATGGGCAAGGAGTATGTTAAAGCTCTGTACTGCAGAATGAAAGTGAAATTCTCTCAATTGTGTTTGACTCTGTGACCCCATGGACTATAAAGTCCATGGAATTCTCCAGGCCAGAGTACTGGAGTGGGTAGCCTTTTCCTTTTCCAAGGGATCTTTGCAACCCAGGGATTGAACCCAGGTCTCCTGCATTGCAGGCAGATTCTTTACAGGCTCAGCCACAACAGAAGCCCAAGAATACAGAAGTGAGTACCCTATCCCTTCTGCAGCGGATCTTCCTGACCCAGGAATCAAACTGGGGTCTCCTGTATTGTAGGTGGGTTTTTTACCAACTGAGCTATGAGGGAAGCCCTCATATGCGGAGTACATCCTGTGAAACGCTGGGCTGAAAGAATCACAAGCTGGGATCAAGATTGCTAGAAGAAATGTCAATAACTTCAGATATGCAGATGACACCACCCTAATGGTAGAAAGCAAGGAGATCCTAAAGAGCCTCTTAATGAAGCTGAAAGAGGAGAATGAAAAGGCTAGCTTAAAACTCAACATTCAAAAAATGAATCTGGTCCCATCACGTCATGGCAAATAAATCGGGGGAAAAGAAAGTGTCAGACTTTATTTTCTTGGCTTCAAAATCACTGTGGACAGTGACTGAAGCCATGAAAGTAAAAGACATTTGCTCCTTGGGAAAAAACCTATGACAAACCTAGACGGTGTATTAGAAAGCAGAGTCACCACTTTGCCAACAAGGGCCTATATATCAGACCTATGGTTTTTCCAGTAGTCATGTACAGATGTGACAGTTGGAACGTAAAGATGGTTGAGCACTGAAAAATTGATGCTTTCCAGCTGTGGTGCTGGAAAAGACTCTTAAGAGTCCCTAGGACTGCAAGGAGATCAAACCAGCCAATCCTATCAAATCAATCCTCAATATTCATTGGAAGGACTGATGCTGAAGCTGAAGCTCCAATACTTCAGCTGACGCTGAAGCCTCCATCAGGTGGCTCCAACACTTTGCCACCTAATGCAAAGAGCTGACTCATTGGAAAAGACACTGACGCTGGGAAAGATTGAAGGCAAAAGGAGAAAGAGGCAGCAGAGGATGGGATGGTTAGGCAGCATCACCAACCCAATGGACATGAGTTTGAGCAAACTCTGGGAGATAGAGAAGGACAGGGAGGCCAGGCATGCTGCAGTAGAGTCAGACATGACTGAGTGACTGAACAACAATATATAATATCATATCATGTGCAAATAGCTACAATTTCACATATTCCGTTTCAGTTTGAATGCTTTTTATTTATTTTTATTGACTAATTGCTCTGGCTAGGATTTCCAATACTATATTGAATAAAAGTGGGAGTGGGCATCCAATCTTAAAGGATTTTCATAGTTGAGTATGATATTAGTTCTGGGCTTGTTATATATATGGCCTTTAATATGTTAAGATATGTTTCCTCTATGCTCACTTTTTAGCAAGTTTTTTTTTAAAATCATAAATGGATGGTGAATTTTGTTATATGCTTTCTCTGCATCTGTTTATGTGACCATATGATTTTTATCTTTCATTTTAATAATGTATATCACACTGACTGATTTGTAGACGTGGAATAAATCCTATTTATCATGGTATATGACCCTTTTAATGTGTTTTTGAATTTGATTTGCTAATATTTCATTGTGGATTTTTTCATCTATGTTAATCAGACTTACTAGCCTATAATTTTCATTTCTCTTGGGGAAGTTTAGAAGATTTTTGGAACAATTTGAGAAGTGTTCATATTATTCTTTGAATATTCACTAGAATTCACAGTGGAGGTTTCTGGTCCTGGACTTTTGTCCACTGGAAAATTCTTTTTATTACTAATTTAATCTTTACCTGTAATAAATCTGTTGATATATTCTATTTCATCATGATTGAGTCTTTGGAGATTGTATGTTTCTAGGAATTTATCCATTTCTTCTAGATTGTACAATACGTTGGTGCATAATTGTTCAGAGTTCAGTCTTTCATTATCCTTTGTAATTAGATGTTATCAATTGTAACATTCCTTCTTTCATTTCTGATTTTTTTTTTGTCTGTCTTTTTTCTTGGCTTTGGTAACTCTAGCTACAGACTTATCAGTTTACTTTTTTTTTTTTTTTTTGAAAAACCAACTTTTAGTTTTTTGACCTTTTCTATGTCTTTTTAGTCTCTATTTCATTTATTTCTGCTCTAGTCTAGTACTTACTTTCGGCTTTGTTGTTTTTCCTTTTCAGAGTTGGCACACGTCTAATGGACTGAGGAACTTCTTCTAAGAAACATGGGCTGTGGACACCATTTTGGTGCTCTGTCTCTGACTTGCTCTAGCTCACTGGTATCTCTCAGAAAAGAACTTATACACGTGTCTGGAGCCCCCTAATTTTTGAGACTGCCACCTAGGGAACACAGCCAGATCCTCTGGCCAGCAAAGCTTACTCTTTAGGTCCCATAGGATTGTATATATTTGCATTCTTTCAAAAACTGCTGCCTGGGGATCTGGCTTCTGAATACCTTGAATCTACGTGCTGAAATACTTCCCTTAGGGATACTGACATGTCTTGGCATATCCTCAACTACCAGGGCTATTAAAAGTATAATAGGCTGCTTGGATGAGCACAAAGTTTTGAGAGACCAAAAAGAGCTAGGACAGGGTTGAATAACAAGGTTCACCACCTGTATAAGGTCATTCCTTCAAACTGTGAGAGGTGGTTGTTTCATCTACTGTATAGAAACCTACAAAGAGAGCTGAGTTAAATTAAGAAAGAAGGGATGGAGAGAGAACAGGATGGTGGGGGAGTAGATAGACATGGAGTAGTTTCTCTCCATGGAAACATCAAGAATACACCTTCAGACACAGAAGTGCTTGCAAAACACCAAATGAGAGCAGGCAGGAGAACCTGAGCACCAGAAAAGAACATATAGAACCAGGCAAAACTTGGCAGGATGAAGGAAGAAGTGGGAAAAGAGGAGCTAGGAGGACTAGACCTGCCCTTGGCAGGTAGAGGAACCGAAGCAGTGGTCTGATCCCCACATCAAGGGAATTCTTAGGGACAGAGGAGAAGCATTTGAGGCTGAAAGTGAAGCAGCTGATCTGTGACAGTCTAGATGGAATGAGAATCATACAGAAAATCCTTGCCACAGTCATTTGTACAGTCGTATGTACCCCAGACAGCGATGTGGGTCCCCTGGAAGGCACAGCAGCTGGGAGCTGGAGCATAGGGATTGTGGAGCAATCCCAGGGTAAGGGCTGCTGATAACTATGTTGACTGTGCTGACGATGCCTCCCAAGGGGATGGGAGAGTGAAGATTGTGGTGGGAAATACTTATGGATGAAAAACAAGCAGCCATGGAGGCAAGGCGGTTCTGCTGAGTCATGTGTAGACGGTGGAGCCGTGACTGTGGCCTCTCTCTCCCCACACACCAGCACGGGCAGCTGGACAACAGAGAGTCTGGCCCTTTAAGTGCCTGACATGCCAAACAACAGAATAGGACCCCAGTCATGGGGCCCCTTTAAGGGCCTGAACAGGTGAAACAACAGAGAAGGACCAGCCAAAGAGGCCTTCTGATTGCCCGCTGTGAGGCTAGGAAGACTGTAATGGGCCCATAGCTCCTGCAGCTGAGGCAGTCAGTGTCCCTGAACTTGGCACCACCAGGGTCCCCACAACCCAAGCAGCTGTGCCACCACCATCCTCAGTCTTCACTGGGGCAGAGTTACCACAGGCTGGAAAAAGCCCTTTTGCTGTTCAGTCGCTCAGTCATGTTCAACTCTGCGACCCCATGGACTGCAGCACACCAGGCTTTTCTGTCCTTCACTATCTCCTTACTCAAACTCATGTCCATTGAGTTGGTGATGCCATCCAACCATCTCATCCTCTGTGTGAGGCAGAAGAATGATATCTGAGGCAGAAGAATGGATAAGTGAGCTGGAAGATAGACTGGTGGAAATAACTGCTGAAGAGCAGAATAAAGGAAAAAGATTGAAAAGAACTTCAAACAGTCTCAGAGACCTCTGGGATAATATTAAATGAATCAAGGTTTGAATTATAGGGGTCCCAGAAGAGGAATAGAAAAAGAAAGGGTATGAGAAAATTTTTGAAGAGATTATAGCTGAAAATTTTCCCCAACATGGGAAAGGAAATAGTCAAGAAGCACAAAGAATCACATACAGGAGAAGCCCAAGGAGAAACACCTCAAGATATATACTAATCAAACTAACAAAGATTAAACACAAAGAAAGAATATTAAAAGCAGCACAGGAAAAGCAATAAGTAACATACAAGGGGGGAAAAATACAAGGGAAACCCATATGTTTAACAGCTGATCTTTCAACAGAAACTTCCAGACAAGAAGGGAATGGCAGGATATATTTAAAACACTGAATGGGAAAAATCTACAACCAAGATTATTCTACTCAGCAAGAATCTCATTGAGAATTGATAGAGAAATCAAAAGCTTTACAGACAACCAAAAGTTAAGCGAATTTAATACCACCAAACCAGCTTTACAGCAAATGTTAAAAGGACTCATATTGTCAGGAAATACAAGAGAAGAAAAAGATCTACAAAAACAAACCCCAAATAATTAAGAAAATGGCAATAGGAACATATATATCAATAAGTACTTTAAATGTAAATGGATTAAATGCTCCAAAAGACACAGACTGGCTGAATGGATATGTAAATAAGACCCAAATATATGCTGTATACAAGAAACCCACTTCAGACCTAAAGACACACATATAGACTGAAAGTGAAAGAATGGAAAAATAATTCCATGGAAATGAAAATCAGAATTAAGCTGGAGTAGGAATTCTCATATCAAATAAAATAGACCTTAAAATAAAGAATATTAAGAGATAAGGAAGACACTACATAATGATCAAGGGATCAATCCAAGAGGAAGACATAACAATTGTAAATATTTACACACCCATAATAGCAGCACATCAATACATAAGACAAAATTAATGGATATAAAAGGAGAAATTGACAGTAACACAATAATAGTAGGGAACTTTAACACTCCACTTACACCGATGGACAGATCATCAAAACAGAAAATCTAGTAAGGAGACACAGTCTTAAATGACACATTAGTGAATTTCATTGCTATCTTCAGGATATTGCATCCAAATGCAGAAAAAACACCTTCTCAAATGCACATGGAATATTCTCCAGGACAGACCACATCTTGGGTTACAAATCAAGCCTCAGTCAATTTAAGAAAACTGAAATTATATCAAGCATCTTTTCTGACCACAACGCTATGGTACTAGATATCAATTACTAGAAAAAAAAACTGTAAAAAACAGAAACACAGGGAGATTAAACAATATGTCTCTAAATAATAAACAGGTTACTGAAGAAATCAAAAGAGACATTAAAAAAAAAATCCCAGAAACATGACAAAGAAAACAGAACAACTCAAAACATATGGGATGTAGCAAAAGCAGTTCTAAGAGGGACATTTGTAGCAAAACAATCCTACCTCAAGAAACAAGAAAAACATCTAATAGACAACGTAACTTTACACCTAAACAAGTGGAAAAAGAAGAACAAAAAACTTCCAAAGATGGCAGATGGATAGAAATCATAAAAATCAGAACAGAAATAAATGGGGAAAAAAAGAAAGAAAAAATAGTAAATATAATAAAACTAAAAGCTGGTTCTTTGAGAAGACAAACAAAGTTGACAAACCTTTAGCCAGACTCATTAATAAAAATAAAAAGAAGATTCAAATCAACAAAATTAGAAATGATAAAGAGAGGTTATAACAATATAAAAATACAATGTAGAAACGTAGAAATGCAGAAATACAAAGGATAATAATGAGACTATATAAATTCATGTATATATATATCCCATATATAATATGTATATAATATGACCCACCTAGATAGCATATTTAAGAGCAGAGACATTCCTTTGCCAACAAAGGTCCGTCTAGTCAAGGCTATGGTTTTTCCTGTGGTCATGTATGGATGTGAGAGTTGAACTGTGAAGAAAGCTGAGTGCTGAAGAATTGATGTGTTTGAACTGTGGTGTTGGGGAAGACTCTTGAGAGTCCCTTGGACTGCAAGGAGATCCAACCAGTCCATTCTGAAGGAGATCAGCCCTGGGATTTCTTTGGAAGGAATGATGCTAAAGCTGAAACTCCAGTACTTTGGCCACCTCATGTGAAGAATTGACTCATTGGCAAAGACTCTGATGCTGGGAAGGATTGAGGGCAGGAGGAGAAGGGGATGAAAGAGGATGAGATGGCTGGATGGCATCACTGACTCGATGGTTGTGAGTCTGAATGAACTCCAGGAGTTGGTGATGAACAGGGAGGCCTGGCGTGCTGCGATTCATGGGGTCGCAAAGAGTCGGACACTACTGAGTGACTGAACTGAACTGAACTGAACTGAATATATATTATATATATGGTATATATTTATTATATATACCATATATACAGAATGTAGAATGTAGAAGTATATATATAGAATGAACGTAGACTTTCTGTTATATATATAGAATGTAGAATGTACAGAATTATATATATAATATATATATTACATATATAGAGAGAGAATGTAGAAATATAGAAATACAAAGGATAATGAGACTAATAATCTCATATATATCTCATATTGTATATTTATATTTTATATTATTATAATATAATAAATTATAATATTATATATTACATAATAAATATATAATATATATTATATATATTGTTTTGCTACAAACGTCCCATTTAGAATAGTTTTTGCTGCACCCCATAGGTTTTGAGTTGTTGTGATTTCTTTGTCATTTTTCAGGGATATATTATATATTATAAAATATAATATATATTAATTATATATACTATTATATATAATATGTTATAATTTATAATTATAATTATATTATATATATATTCTATACAGTACTAATATATGTACATATGAGTCAGTTCCATTTCAAGAACGTATTCATTAAGTACAACAAATTTAGCTTAGGTACCCAACTAACACAATCAGCTATATAGTACTGTACTACAATAGGTTTATAACACTTTTCACACAAATAATACATTAAAAAACTAACAAAAATAAACATTTTAATTCTTTTTTAAAATTTTATTTATTTTCTTTTTCTTTTTTTTTTTTTTTGCCTATGCCATGTTTATTTATTTATTTATTTACTTTACAATACTGTATTGGTTTTGCCATACATCAACATGAATCTGCCACGGGTGTACACGTGTTCCCCATCCTGAACCCCCCTCCCACCCCCCCATACCATCCCTCTGGGTCATCCCAGTGTACCAGCCCCAAGCATCCTGCATCTGCATCAAACCTGGACTGGCAATTCGTTTCAGTACCTTGGAAAAGCTACCGAGGGTTTTGATTCATTTGACAATTATATTCTGATGGGCTATTCATTCCAAGCACTGCACTAACTAAGGTCCAGGGGTGCAAAAAAGAATAAACAGGCTGCTGTTCTCAAGAGTCTCCTCTACAGAGTAACATTTGACCTATAGGCCAAAGAAGGGAATAGAACATATTTAAAATTTCCTTTTCAAGCTTTATTTTTAATGCTGTAATGTATAGAAACACACAGGTCTTGCACTTTGTAGATGTCCTGGATCTTGAAAATAAAGATGCTGATTGTAAACAATCTCTGTAATAGTTATTCAGTGGCCATATGCAGAAAGTAAATTACTAAAGTTGTTGCTGAACTCTAGCTTAAAAATGCATATAAAGACATATATACATGCATACATTACACAAACCAAGCACAAGGTTTTTATTTTTAAATGATTAAAGAAAAGAATAAAGCAAATGATGCATTCTGAAAAATAGATTGACAACAGGTGGAAAAAACAAGAAAAACAAATTCAAAGTCTACTAAATCATTTTCTATCTCCTCTAACTGTATTACCTTCTCTCCCACACTCCAAATTTTCTCTTCTACGTAGTTTTTGAAAATGAAAATTTTTTCAGACTACAAGCTTACAGCGCACTTACATTTAGGTCATCAAATATTGTTTCATGAAAGCTTTTAGATGTCTTGAAGTTTTTGTCATAAATATTTGAAGAACTTCCTCACCTCCTTTCCTTTCCCTCAAGAAAGAATGACAAACTTCAAAAGGTTCAAATTTCATCTGAAGTCAAAAAATCAAGGTTCATAAGTTCTCTCTCTGTGATTCCTCAATGAAATCAGTAAATGTTTGAACATTCACCTGTCACACTGGACAGGACATCTCCTTCATGGTCCTGAAAGGTGGTCTGTGATCTCCCAAAGGAGCTCAGACCGACTGTCTCTGTTTTGCAGTGGTGGCCTGTGGTTCTCTCCTCTATGCCTACATCCCTGGTGATCCCAGGGAGGACCAAGGAGGCTACATCCTGTGGAGTCCAAGCAGGATAACTGAAGAAGTCCCCACAGACTTCCTGTTTTTGGTCTCCCACAGAGCAGAACACCCAGGACTATGAAGAAGGCACACAAAGCACTTAACCAAAGGACTCATGCATCTCAGAAGAGCAAACTCACACAAAGTCAGGATGAAGAGAAGTTATAGTTTTATTTAGCTTAATATTTCCGTTATAACACACCAAGACTCAGAAAGGGTATCCCAGGTAGCTGTTTCCTCTTTCCAATCCCCGTCTCATCCCTCTTCTATCTTTAATTTCCTCTTTCCACCTAGCCTAGTTTTTTCAAGTCCTTTGATCAATCCCATCTCTCTATCCAGGGAAATCTTCACCTTGTCACAAGAAGAAAAATTTCTGTTCCCATCCTTTACCTCAGTTCTTCCCTGAACCTTGAAGACATTATTCTGTCAGATCATCAGATGCAATGCATATTTCCCATGTTTCACTGATGGTCTACATCCTTAAATGAAAGTGAAATGGGTCTTCAACCAGCAAGAGAATTTATTTGGTTTCCTTACTAGCAAGTTCACCTATTGTTAGAGGTTGGGTTATTTGGACCATATTTGGAAATAAGGTCTTCACAGAAGTGATCCAGTTATCATGAGATCATGAGGTTGCCCCTAATGCAATTTGACTGGTGCCTTCATAAAAAGGGACATTTAGACACAAAGATGGAGAAGCTCTATAGAGTCAGCAAAAACAAGACTGGAAGCTGACTGTGGCTCAGATCATGAACTCCTTATTACCAAATTCAGACTCAAATTGAAAAAGGTAGGGAAAACCACTAGACCATTCAGGTATGACCTAAATAAAATCCTTTATGATTATACAGTGGAAGTGAGAAATAGATTTAAGGGATTAGATCTGATAGACAGAGTGCCTGATGAACTATGGACGGAGGTTCATGACATTGTACAGGAGACAGGGATCAAGACCATCCCCATGGAAAAAAAATGCAAAGAGGCAAAATGGTTGCCTGAGGAGGCCTTACAAATAGCTATGAAAAGCAAAGGAAAAAAGAAAAGATGTTCCCATTTGAATTCAGAGTTCCAAAGAATAGCAAGGAGAGATAAGAAAGCCTTCCTAGGCTATCAATGCAAAGAAATAGAGGAAAACAACAGAATGCGAAAGACTAGAGATCTCTTTAAGGAAATTAGAGATACCAAGGGAACATTTCATGCAAAGATGGGCTCAATAAAGGACAGAAATCGCATGGACCTAACAGAAGCAGAAGATATTAAGAAGAGGTGGCAAGAATACACAGAAGAACTGTACAAAAAAGATCTTCATGACCAAGATAATCACAATGGTGTAATCACTCACCTAGACCCAGACATCCTGGAACGTGAAGTCAAGTGGGCCTTAGGAATCATCACTACAAACAAAGCTAGTGGAGGTAATGGAATTCCAATTGAGCTATTTCAAATCTTGAAAGATGATGCTGTGAAAGTGTTGCACTCAATATGCCAGCAAATTTGGAAAACTCAGCAGTGGCCACAGGACTGGAAAAGGTCAGTTTTCATTCCAATCCCAAGGAAAGGCAATGCCAAAGAATGCTCAAACTACCTCACAATTGTACTCATCTCACATGCTAGTAAAGTAATGCTCAAAATTCTCCAAGCCAGGCTTCAGCAATATGTAAACCATGAACTTCCAGATGTTCAAGCTGGTTTTAGGAAAGGCAGAGGAACAAGAGGTCAAATTTTTGGCAAAGTAATGTCTGTGCTTTTTAATATGCTGCCTAAGTTGGTCATAGGTTTTCTTCCAAGGAGCAAGAGTCTTTTAATTTCATGGCTGCAGTCACCATCTGCAGTGATTTTGGAGCCCAAGAAAATAAATCTCTCACTGTTTCCATTGTTTCCCCAACTATTTCCCATGAAGTGGTGGGACCAGATGGATGCCATGGTCTTAGTTTTCTGAATATTGAGCTTTAAGCCAACTTTTTCACTCTCCTCTTTCACTTTCATCAAGAGGCTCTTTAGATCTTCTTCTCTTTCTGACATAAGGGTGGTGTCATCTGCATATCTGAGGTTATTGATATTTCTCCTGGCTATCTTGATTCCAGCTTGTGCTTCCTCCAACCTGGCATTTCACATGATGTACTCTGCATTTAAGTTAAATAAGCAGGGTGACAATATGAAGCCTTGACGTACTCCTTTCCCAATTTGGAACCAGTCTGTTGTTCCATGTCCAGTTCTAACTGTTGCTTCTTGACCTGCTTACAGATTTTTCAGGAGGCAGGTCAGGTGGTTTGGTATTCCCATCTCTTTAAGAATTTTCCACAGTTTGTTGTGATCCACACAGGCAAAGTCTTTGGCATAGTCAATAAAGCAGAAGTAGATGTTTTTCTGAAACTCATTGCTTTTTTTGATGATCCAGCATATGTTGGCAATTTGATCTCTGGTTCCGCTGCATTTCCTAAATCCAATTTGAACATCTAGAAGTTCACAGTTCATATACTGCTGATCTCTGGCTTGGAGAATTTTAAGCATTACTTTACTAGCATCTGAGATGAGTGCAATTTTGTGGTAGTTTGAATATTCTTTGGCATTGCCTTTCTTTGGCATTAGAATGAAAACTGACCTTTTCCAGTCCTGTGGCCACTGCTGAGTATTCTAGATTTGCTGGCGTATTGAGTACAGCACTTTCACAGCATCATCTTTTAGGATTTGAAATAACTCAACTGGAATTCTATCACCTCATTAGCTTGGTTTGTAATGATGCTTCCTAAGGCCCGCTTGACTTTGCATTCCAGAATCTCTGGCTCTAGGTCAGTAATCACACCATCGTGGTTATCTAGGTCCTGAAGATCTTTTTTGTATAGTTCTTCTGTGTATTCTTGCCACCTCTTCTTAATGTCTTCTGCTTCTGTTAGGCCCTTTATTATGGACAATTATAAAGGACTATTTCTGTCCTTTATTATGCCCATCTTTGCATGAAATATTCCCTTGGTATCTCTAATTTTCTTGAAGAGATCTCTAGCCTTTCCCATTCTATTATTTTCCTCTATTTCTTTGCATTGATCACTTAGAAAGGCTTTTTTTTTTTTTTAATCTCTCCTTGCTATTTTTTGGAACTCTGCATTCAGATGGGTGTATCTTTCCTTTTCTCCTTTGCCTTTACCTTCTCTTCTTTTCTCAGCTATTTGTAAGGCTTCCTCAGGCAATCATTTTGCTTTTTTGCATTTGTTTTTCTTGGGAATGGTCTTAATCACTGCCTGCTGTACAATGTCACAAACCCTCATCCATAGTTCTTCAGGCACTCTATCAGACCTAATCCCTTGAATCTATTTGTCACTTCCACTATATAATCATAAGGGATTAGATTTAGGTCATATCTGAATGGTCTAATGGTTTTCCCTACTTTCTTCAATTTAAGTCTGAATTTAGCAATAAGGAGTTCATGATCTGAGTCACAGTCAGCTCCGAGTCTTGTTTTTGCTGGCTGTATAGAGCTTCTTCATCTTTGGCTGCAAAGAATATAATCAGTCTGATTTCAGTATTGACCATCTGGCGATGTCCATGTGTAGAGTCTTCTCTTGTGTTGTTGGAAGAGGGTGTTTGCTCTGACCAGTGTGTTCTCTTTGCAAAACTCTGTTAGCCTTTGACCTGCTTTGTTTTGTACTCCAAGGCCAAATTTGCCTGTTACTCCAGGTGTTTCTTGACTTCCTACTTTTGCATTCCAGTCTCCTACAATGAAAAGGACATCTTTTTTGGGTATTAGTTCTATAAGGTCTTGAACTTGAACTTTCTGTGCTTGAACTTAAGCACAAATTGTTGTACTTAAGCTCCTCATAATTTGGAGTACTTGTTAGGTTAGGAAACCACTGCTAAAAAGTCACTCTAGAAATATGAATTCATCACATTAAATTTCTGTTGTGAACAAATCCATTATTTCTAGCACTTTTTAGCCACTCTACACCCATGATAACCACTCACGTTTCAGATGGTAATCAATGAATTAAATAGGGAATAGCACACTTCTGTGATTGGAGGGAATATTGTCCCCAGTGAACAACCCCCGTTGGTGTTTTTCTTTGGCTGGGCTCAGCAGTTGTGTCTACAGTGTGAGTAACCAAGGCAGGAAGCCCAGTGCCCAGTGCAGGGGCATCTCCCAAAGTGTTAGTCACTCAGTTGTGTCCTACTTTTTGCGACTCCATAGACTGTAACCCACCAACATCCTCTGTCCATGGAATTCTCCAGGCAAGAATACTGGAGTGGGTAGCCATTTTCTTCTCCAGGGAATCTTTCTTCCCAGGGATCAAACCCAGGTATCCTGTATTGAAGACCGATTCTTTACCATCTGGGCCAACAGGGAAGCCCAGTTCCCAAAGGTTCATTATTAATCACCATGATGAAGAGAGAGAGCTGGTAAGTAAGAGAAATGGCAGCCACACACATTCTGGTTGCTTAATAAGCAGCACCTTATATTTCCTGAGATCTTCTGGTCTCAAATTTCCCCACTGTCATCCCTAGCCAGCTGCTGAAATGCCTCCAGTTATGGATGTACCTGGGCTGGTGCAGGCCTGCCATACGGCTTAGTTTCCCCAGAGCTACGGCTAGTACATTTACCCTGGGCCATCTCTCAGGGTGCTTGACAGGACACATAGTTTCCTCACTCTGGCCCCAAATCAGATTCATAGGGGTAGCCCAGGGCAAAATTTGGAAGCAGTTACTTGCCCTGTGAGGCTACAATCATCCTGTAGTCAAATAAATGTAGATGACTCACCAGTAGATGAGTGTAGGGATACCCAGAGACCAGTTTATGGCTTAGGAGCTATTATGAATTTAACTGATGTTTGGATCAACTAAAGCAACTATAATCATGGCTTCAGAGTACTGGGAGAGCAACCTCTGTACTGAATAAGGCCTGAAATGGAAACAATGATATGTATAGAAACATTACAGGAGAGACAATGTTCTTGATCATTCCATTGAACTGGTTGAAGTAGTGCTGCATTAATGAGAAGAGACTTGGGTTCTTTATCTAGCCCTGCCAGGAAAGCAAAAGTACCTCCTACAACAAGGCACTCACCTCAGTGAGGTGGTTGAAGTGATCACAGAGGAATTTCAGTTTCAGTGTATTATGCTTTTACAAAAACAAACATTCTCCTCATGGACTATTTTTAAAAGGTACAAGCTAAAGACTGAAGACTAAGTATGCTGAAATCTCTATACAGCTCTAGAGGCAACTTCTACATTTTTTTGATGACTTCCAAGAATATGAATGAAAGCTTTCAAAAATTTGTGTGGCAAAAAAAAAAAAAAAAAGTCATCCTCCCAGAAAGAAATTTCCTTTCAGAAAGCGTAGGCTGAATTCTCATGAATCTTTTATGCTTAAAATTAGCCAAGTCAGTCAGTTCAGTAACCAGACTTGTCCAACTCTTTGCAACCCCATGGATTGTAGCACTGCTTCCCTATCACCAACACCCGGAGCTTGCTCAAACTCATGTCCATTGAGTCAGTGATGCCATCCAACCATCTCATCCTCTGTCATCCTCTTCTCCTCCTGCCTTCAATCTTTCCCAGCATCAGGGTCTTTTCTAATGAGTCAGTTATTCATATCAGGTGGCCAAAGTACTGGAGTTTCAGCTCCAGCATCAGTCCTTCTAATGAATATTCAGGACTGAATTCATTTAGAACTGACTGGATCAAGTCAACCCTTTTGAGTTTCCTTGGAGTTATAGTGACTCTCAAGAGTCTTCTCCAATACTACAGATAAAAAGCATCAAGTATTCAAGAGTCAACTTTCTTTATAGTCCAACTATCACATCCACGCATGACCACTGGAAAAACCAGAACTTTGACTGGATGGACTTTTGTCTGCAAAGTAATGTCTCTGCTTTTTAATATGCTGTCTAGCATATATGCTGGTCATAGCTTCTCTTTCAAAGAGCAAGCGTCTTTTAATTTCATGGCTGTAAATCATCTGAGGTGATTGTGGAGCCCCCCCAAAAATAAAGTCTGGCACTCTTTCCACTGTTTCCCCATCTATTTGCCATGAAGTGATAGGACCAGATGCCATGATCTTAGTTTTTTAAATGTTGAGTTTTGAGCCAACTTTTTCACTCTCCTCTTTCAGTTTCATCAATAGGATTATTAGTTCCTCTTCACTTTCTGCCATAAGGGTGGTATCATCTGCATATCTGAGGTTATTGATATTTCTCCCGGCAATCTTTATTCCAGCTTGTGCTTCATCCAGCCCAGAATTTGGGGTGATATACTCTGCATATAAGTTAAATAAGCAAGGTGACAATGTACAGCCTTGATGTACTCCTTTCCTGATTTGGAGCCAGTCTGTTTTTCCATGTCCAGGTCTAAGTCTTATTTCTTGACCTACATACAGATTTCTCAGGAGGCAGGTCAGGTGGTCTGATATTCCCATCTCTTTAAGAATTTTCCAGTTCTTAAAAGCTATGGCGTAATCAATAAAGTGGAAGTAGATGTTTTTCTGGAACTTTCTTGCTTTTTCTATGATCCAGCAGATGTTGGCAATTTGATCTCTGGTTCCTCTGCTTTTTCTAAGTCCAGCTTGAATATCTGAAAGTTCACAGTTCATGTACTGCTGAAGCCTGGCTTCGAGAATTTTGAGCATTACTTAGCTATCATGTGAGATGAGTGCAATTGTGTGGTAGTTTGAACAATCTTTGGCATTGCCTTTTTTTGGGATTGGAATGAAAACTAACCTTTTCCAGTCGTGTGGCCACTGCTGAGTTTTCCAAATTTGCTGGCATATTGAGTGCAGCACTTTCACAGCATCATCTTTTAGGATTTGAAGCAGCTCAACTGGAATTCCGTCACCTCCAGTAACTTTGTTCATTATGATGCTTCCTAAGGCTAACTTGACTTCCCATTCAAGGATGTCTGGCTCTAGATGAGTAATCACATCATCGTGGTTATCTGAGTCATGAAGATCTTTTTTGTATAGTTCTTCTGTGCATTCTTGCCACCTCTTCTTAATATCTTCTGCTTCTGTTAGGTCCATACCATTTCTGTCCTTTATTGTGCCCATCTCTGCATGAAATGTTCTTTTGGTATCTCTAATTTACCTGAAGAGATCTCTAGTCTTTCTCATTCTATTTTTTCCCTCTATTTCTGTGCATTGATTCCTGAGGAAGGCTTTCTTATCTATCCTTGCTACTCTTTGGAACTCTGCATTCAAGTGAGTATATCTTTTTTTTCTCTCCTTTGCCTTTCACTTCTTTTCTATGTTTTTTGGGGTTATTTTTAGTAAATTTTATATTGAAGAATAATTGCTTTACCAAATTTTGTTGTTCTCTGTCAAACCTTTTGAAACTCCCTCTCATCTTCCACCCCATCTCACCCCTCTAGATTGATACAGAGCCCCTGTTTGTGTGTCCTGAGCCATAGTAAATTCCCATTGGCTATCTATTTTACATATGGTAATGTAAGTTTACATGTTACTCTTTCCATACATCTCACCTTCTCCTCCCCTCTTCCCATGTCCACAACTCTATTCTTCATGTCTGTTTCTCCATTGCTGCCCTGTAAATAAATTCTTCAGTACTATTTTTCTGGATTCCATATAAATGCATTAGAATATAATATTTATCTTTCTCTTTCTGACTCACTTCACTCTGTATAATAGGTTTATCTACTTCAAGAGAACTGACTCGGATGCATTCTTTTTATGGCTGAGTAATATTCCACTGTGTATATGTACCGCAACTTCTTTATTCATTCATCTGTCGATGGACATCTAAGTTGCTCCCATGTTCTGGCTATTGTAAATAGTGCTGAAATGAACAATGGGATATATGTGTCTTTTTCAATATTTGTTTCCTCAGGGTATATGCCTAGGAGTGGGATTGTTGGGTCATATGGTGGTTTTATTCCTAGGTTTTTTTTTTTTTTAAGGACTCTCCATACCATCTTCCATAGTGCCTGTATCAACTTACATTCCCACCACCAGTTCAAGAGTATTGCCTTTTCTCCACACCCTTTCCAGCATTTATTGTTTGTAGACATTTTGATGACGGACATTCTGACCAATATGAGGTGATATATCATTGTAGTTTTGTTGAGCATCTTTTCATGTATTTGTCAGCCATCTGTATGTCTTCTTTGGAGAAATGTCTGTTTAGGTCTTCTTCTCACTTTTTGATTGGGTTGTTTGTTTTTCTGGCATTGAGCTGTGTGAGCTGATTGTATATTTTGGAAATTAATCCTTGGTCAGTTTTTTCATTTACTGTTATTTTCTCCCATTCTGAGGGTTGTCTTTTCACTTTGTTTATAGTTTCCTTTGCTGTGAAAAAGCTTTTAAGTTTAATCAGGTCCCACTTGTTTACTTTTGTTATTATTTCCATTACTCTAGGAGGTGGGTCATAGAGGATCTTGCTTTGACTTAATCATTGAGTGTTCTGCCTATGTTTTCCTCTAAGAGTTTTATAGTTTCTGGTCTTATATTTAGGTCTTTAATCCATTTTATCTTTGTGTATGGTATTAGAAAGTGCTCTAATTTATTGTTTTTCATGTAGCTGTTCAGTTTTCCCAGCACCATTTTTTGAAGTGGCTGTCTTTGCCCCATTGTATATTCTTGCTTCCTTTGTCAAAAATAAGTTACTCATAGATGCATGGGTTTATTTCTGGGCTTTCTATCTTGTTCCATTGGTATATATTTCTGCTTTTGTGCCAGTACCACACTGTTTTGATGAAGTAGCTTTGTAGTATAATCTGAAGTCAGGAAGATTGATTCCTCCAGCTCCATTCTTCTTTCCCAAGATTGCTTTGGCTATTCGGGGTTTTTTATATTTCCATATGAGTTGTGAAATTTTTTGTTCTAGTTCTGTGAAAAATGATATTGATAATTTGATATGGACCACACTGAATCTGTAGATTGCATTTGGTAGTATAGTCATTTTCACAATTTTTTTTTCTTGCTACCCAGGAACATGGAATATCTCTCCATCTGTTTGTCATCTTTGATTTTCAGTGTCTTATAATTTTCTGTGTACAGTTCTTTTGTCTCCTTAGGAAAGTTTATTCCTAGATATTTTATTTTTTTTTGTTTCAATGGTGAATGGGATTGATTCTTTAATTTCTCTCTCTGCTTTTTCATTGTTAATATATACAAATGCAAGTGATTTCTGTGTATTGATTTTGTATCCTGTGACTTTGTTAAATTCACTGATTAGCTCTAGCAATGTTCTGATACTATCTTTAGGGTTTTCTATGTACAGTATCATGTCATCTGCAAACAGTGAGAGCTTTACTTTTTCTTTTCCAATCTAGATTCCTTTTATTTCTGTTTCTTCTCTGATTGCTGTAGCTAGGACTTCCAGAACTAAGTTGAATAATTGTGGTGAAAGTGGACACCCTTGTCTTGTTCCTGATCTTAGGGGGGAATGCTTTCAGTTTTTCACTATTGAGAATAATGTTTGCTGTAGGCTTATCATATATGGCCTTTACTACATATAAAGGCCATATATGGTAGGTTCTTTCTATGCCCATTTTTTGAAGAGCTTTAATCATAAATGGGTGCTGAATTTTGTCAAAAGCTTTTTCTGCATCTATTGAGATGACTATATGGTTATTATTTTTCAACTTGTTAATATGGTGTATCACATTAATTGATTTGCATATATTGAAGAATTCTTGCATTCCTGGAATAAACCCAACTTGATCATGGTGTATGAGCTTTTTAATGTGTTGCTGAATTCTATTTGATAAAATTTTTTGAGGATTTTTCCATGTATGTTCATCAGTGATATTGGCCTGTAGTTTTCTTTTTGTGTATTGTCTTTGTCTGGTTTTGGTACCAGGGTGATGTTGGCTTCGTAGAATGAGTTTGGAAGTGTTCCTTCCTCTGCAATTTTTTGAAAGAGTTTTAGAAGGATAGGCATTAGCTCTTCTCTAAATGTTTGATAGAATTCTCCTGTGAAGCCATCTGGCTTTTGTTTTTTGGGAGAATTTTGATCACAGGATCAATTTCAGTGCTTATAACTGGGTTGTTCATAATTTCTATTTCTTCCTGGTTCAGTCTTGGAAGATAGAACTTTTCTAAGAATCTGTCCATTTATTCCAGGTTATCCATTTTGTTGCCATATAATTGTTCATGATAGTCTCATAATCCTTTGTTTTTCTGCATTGTCTGTTGTAATCTCTTTTTTTCATTTCTAATTTTATTGATTTGATTCTTCTCTCTTTTTTCCTTGATGAGTCTGGCTAAAGGCTTGTCAATTTTGCTTATCTTCTCAAAGAAACATCTTTTAGTTTTATTAAACTTTACTATTGTTTCTATACTTTCTTTTTCATTTATTTCTGCTCAGATCTTCATGATTTCTTTCCACCTATTAATTTTGGGGTATTTCTGTTTTTCTTTTTCCAGTTGTTTTAGGTGTAAATTTAGGTTGTCTAGTCGATGTGTTTCCTGAGATGGGATTGTACTGCTATAAACCACCTTCTTAGTACTACTTGTGCTGCATCCCATAGGTTTTGAGTTTTCGTGTTTTCATTGTCGTTTGTTTCTAGAAATTCTTTATTTCCCTTTGATTTCTTCAGTAACCTATTGGTTATTTAGGAACGTGTTGTTTAATCTCCATGTGTTTGCATCTCTTACAGTTTTTTTCTTGTACATGATATTTAGTCTCATATCATTGTGGTCAGAGAAGATGCTTGATATGATTTCAACTTTCCTAAATTTATTGAGGTTTGATTTGTGACCCAAAATGTGGTCTATCCTGGAGAATGTTCCATGTGCACTTGAGAAAAAGGTGTATTCTTCTGCATTTGGATGGAAAGTCCTGAAAATATCAATGAGATCCATCTCATCTAACCTATCATTTAAGACACTAATTAGACACTAATTAGACACTAATTATATTAGTATGTGTCTGTTTTGATGATGTCTCCATTGATGTGAGTGGGGTGTTAAAGTCTCCTCTTATTATTGTGTTACTGTCAGTTTCTCCATTTATGTCTGTTAGTGTTTGTCTTATGTATTGAGCTGCCCTGATGTTGGGTGCATATTTACAATTGTTATATCTTCCTCTTGGACTGATCCCTTGTTTATTATGTAGTATCCTTCCTTATCTCGTGTAGTCTTCTTTATTTTAAGGTCTACTTTGTCTACTTTGATATGAGGCTTGCTACTCCAGCTTTCTTTTGCTTCCCCTTTGCATGGAATATATTTTTCCATCCTCTCACTTTCAGTCTATATGTGTCTTTAGGGCTGAAATGGGTTTCTTGTAGACAGTATATATATGGGTCTTGTTTTTGTATCCGTTCAGTCAGTTTGTGTCTTTTGGTTAGAGTATTTAATCCATTTACATTTAAAGTACTTATTGATACATATATGTTCCTCTTTCCATTTTCTTAATTGTTTGGGGTTGATTTTGTAGATCTTTTTTCTTCTCTTGTATTTCGTGAGTATATAAGTCCCTTTAACATTTGTTGTAAAGCTGGTTTGGTGGTGCTGAATTCTCTTAACTTTTGCTTGTCTGAAAAGCTTTTGATTTCTGCATCAAATTTGAATGATATCCTTGCTGGGTGCTGAAATCTTGGTTGTGGATTTTTCCCTTTCAATATTTTAAATATACTCTGTTATTCCCTTTTGGCCTGCGGAATTTCTGCTGAATATTCAGCTGTTTAGCATATGGGATTTCCCTTGTATGTTGCTTTGTTGCTTCTCCCTTGCTGCTTTTAATATTCTTTCTTTGTGTTTAATCTTTGTTAGTATGATTAGTATGTGTCTAAGCATGTTTCTCCTTGGGTTTATCTTGTATGGGACTTTTTGTGCCTCTTGGATTTGATTGACTATTTCCTTTTCCATGTTGGGGAAATTTTCAACTATAATCTCTTCAAAAATTTTCTCATACCCTCTGTTTTTCTCTTCTTCTTCTGGGACCCTTATAATTCAAGTGTTGGTATGTTTGATATTGTCCCAAAGGTCTCTGTGACTGTCCTCAGTTCTTTTCATTCTTTTTATTTTATTCTGCTCTTCAGAAGTTATTTCCACCATTTTATCTTCTAGTTCACTGATTCATCCCTCTACTTCAGATATTCTGCTACTGATTCCTTCTGTAGTATTTTAATTTCAGTAATTGTGCTGTTTGTTTCTATGTTTATTCTTTAATTCTTGTAGGTCTTTGTTAATTGATTTTTGCATTTTCTCTATTTTGTTTTCAATGTTTTTTATCATCCTTACTGTTATTATTCTGAATTCTTTTTCAGGTAGTTTCCCTGTTTCCCCTTCATTTATTTGGACTTATGTGTTTCTACTTTGTTCCTTCACTTGTGTCATATTTCTCTGCCTTTCCATTATTATTTTTTTAAACTTATTGTACTTGATGTCTCCTTTTCCCAGGCTTCAATGTTGAATTCCTACTTCCTTTTGGTTTGTGCCCTCCAAAGGTTAGTCCAGTGGTTTATGTAAGCTTTGTAAAGGATGATATTTGTGCTGAGTTTCTGTTTATTTGTTTTTCCTCTGATGGGCAAGGCTGAGTGAGGTGGTAATCCTGTCTGCTGATGATTGGGTTTGTATTTTTGTTTTGTTACATTCTGTTCTTTTTGAGATTGCAACCAACTACTGCATCTTGGACTCTTTTGTTGACTCCGAGGGATACTCCATTTCTTCTAAGGGATTCTTGGCCACAG